>NC_133740.1:4597009-4992009 GCF_048934315.1 Petromyzon marinus | reverse complement strand
TGGTTGTGGTGGTGGTGCTGGTGGTGGTGGTGGCGGTGGTGGTGGTGGTGCTGGTGGTAGTGGTTGTGGTGGAGCTGGGGGTGGTGGTGGTGGTGCTGGTGGTGGAGCTGGTGGTTGTGGTGGTGGTGGTGGTGGCGGTGGTGCTCACCGTGCAGTTGAACTTGACACAGTCGTCCCAGAATCGCGAGGCGGAGAACTTCTTGCGGATGACGACGGTGAGGCCGTGCATCAAGCACTGCCCCACGCCCACAATGTTGCCTGCAAAGGCAAAGGTGCCCCGCGTAGCCTCAGCAGAGTGTCGGGGCAAGTGCTCTTGGCAAGTAGCAGCAGCAGCACCACCTATGAAGGTTGAACACGTTCACTCGCACACAGACAAAGGTCCCCCGTGTAGCTTCAGCAGAGTGCCGGGGCAAGTGCTCTTAGCGAGCAGCAGCAGCAGCACCTATGAAGGTTGAACACGTTCACTCACACAAAGCTGCCCCGTGTAGCCTCAGCAGAATGTCGGGGCAAGTTGCTCTTGGCGAGTAGCAGCAGCAGCACCTATGAAGGTTGGACACGTTCACTCGCACACAGACAAAGCTGCCCCGTGTAGCCTCATCAGAATGCCGGGGCAAGTTGCTGTTGGCGAGTAGCAGCAGCAGCACCTATGAAGGTTGGACACGTTCACTCGCACACAGACAAAGCTGCCCCGTGTAGCCTCATCAGAATGCCGGGGCAAGTTGCTCTTGGCGAGTAGCAGCAGCAGCACCTATGAAGGTTGGACACGTTCACTCGCACACAGACAAAGCTGCCCCGTGTAGCCTCAGCAGAGTGTCGGGGCAAGTTGCTCTTGGCGAGTAGCAGCAGCAGCACCTATGAAGGTTGGACACGTTCACTCGCACACAGACAAAGCTGCCCCGTGTAGCCTCAGCAGAATGTCGGGGCAAGTTGCTCTTGGCGAGTAGCAGCAGCAGCACCTATGAAGGTTGGACACGTTCACTCGCACACAGACAAAGCTGCCCCGTGTAGCCTCATCAGAATGCCGGGGCAAGTTGCTGTTGGCGAGTAGCAGCAGCAGCACCTATGAAGGTTGGACACGTTCACTCGCACACAGACAAAGCTGCCCCGTGTAGCCTCATCAGAATGCCGGGGCAAGTTGCTCTTGGCGAGTAGCAGCAGCAGCACCTATGAAGGTTGGACACGTTCACTCGCACACAGACAAAGCTGCCCCGTGTAGCCTCAGCAGAATGTCGGGGCAAGTTGCTCTTGGCGAGTAGCAGCAGCAGCACCTATGAAGGTTGGACACGTTCACTCGCACACAGACAAAGCTGCCCCGTGTAGCCTCAGCAGAGTGCCGGGGCAAGTGCTGTTGGCGAGCGCCTCGTGAAGGCCGACGTGACAGACGAGGCCGGTTGGGCGGAGGAGCGCCACGCCCTCCCAGCCGCCTTTGTCTTCCCCAGCCACCGCACACCGAGCGCCGTAGCTCATTCGAGGCCGGGTCGACCTTTGACCGGCGTTGGCCGAGGTGCGGGGAATCAGGCCTCACCACGCGCACGAAGGGGGTGGTGAGGCCTGACCCACGCGCACGAGGGGGTGGTGTGGCCTGCACAACTCACACGAGGGGGTGGTGAGGCCTGAACCACTCACACGAGGGTGTGGTGTGGCCTGCACAACTCACACGAGGGGGTGGTGAGGCCTGACCCACGCGCACGAGGGGGTGGTGAGGCCTGAAACCACTCACACGAGGGGGTGTGGCCGGGACCACGCCAGTGGCGATGTTCACCACCACCACCGCCACACCACCACACCACCACACCACCACCACCGCTACCGCTACACCGCTACACCATCACACCACCACTACACCACCACACCACCACTACACCACCACACCACCACTACACCACCACTACACCACCACTACACCACTACACCACCACCGCTACACCACTACACCACACCACCACCACTACACCACTACACCACCACCACCACTACACCACCACCACCACTACTACACCACCACCACACCACCACCACCACCACACCACCACACCACCACCACACCACCAGACCACTACACCACCACACCACCACCACACCGCTACACCAGGCTACTCATTTGAGGCTGAGTCTACCTAGGGGAGGAGGCCTCGGGCCCGTCAGGTTCGTAGCGCAATGCAAACCCCGACGCTGCGGCACCCACCCACACAGACAAAGACAAAGTTCCGCACCGTGTAGCCTCTAGCAGGCTGCCGGGGCAAGTGCTGTTAGAGCGAGCAAAGGCGGCGATGGGCAGCAGCAGCAGCAGCACCCCAGCCGCCTTTGTCTCCCTGAATTGGTGGGTGGATGGGAGGGTGGGTGGGTGAGAGTGTGGGTGAGTGAGCTGGTGAGCGGATGGGTGAGTGAGCTGGTGAGCGGATGGGTGAGTGAGCTGGTTGAGCGGGCGGGTGAGCAGGTGAGTGAGCGAATGAGCGGGTGAGCGAGTGAGCGGGTGAGCGGGCAGGTCAGTGAGCGAGCGGGTGAGCAAATGAGCGGGTGAGCTGGTGAGTGAGCGAATGAGCGGGTGAGTGACCGAGCGGGTGAGCGAGCGAGCGGGTGAACTGGTGAGTGAGCAGGTGGGTGAGCAGGTGGGTGAGAGTGTGGGTGAGTGAGCTGGTGAGCAGGTGGGTGAGTGAGCTGGTGAGTGAGCTGGTGAGCAGGTGGGTGAGTGAGCTGGAGAGAAGGCGGGTGAGCAGGTGAGTGAGCAGGTGGGTGAGCAAGCTGGTGAGTGAGCAGGTGGGTGAGCGGGTGGGTGAGCAGGCGGGTGAGCGAGCTAGTGAGCGAGCTGGTGAGTGAGCAGGTGGGTGAGCGAGCTGGTGAGTGAGCAGGTGGGTGAGCAGGTGGGTGAGCAGGTGGGTGAGTGAGCAGGTGGGTGAGCTGGTGGGTGAGCGAGCTGGTGAGTGAGCAGGTGGGTGAGCGGGTGAGTGAGCGAGCGGGTGAGCGAGCAGGTAGGTGAGCAGGTGGGTGAGCAGGTGGGTGAGCAGGTGGGTGAGCAGGTGGGTGAGCGGGCGGGGGAGTGAGCAGGTGGGTGAGCAGGTGGGTGAGCAGGTGGGTGAGCGGGCAGGGTGAGCGGGGGAGGGGGGTTGCTCACCGGCCGTGTGGTAGAGGGGCAGGCAGGAGTAGAGGACGTCCGAGGTCTTCATGCCGAAGCCGTAGTGCACCAGCGTGGCCATGCGGTAGTACCTGGAGGACACACGGGGGACACAGAGACGTGTGGACACGGAGGACTCAACACTACCCATAGACTCAACACTGCCCCATAGACTCAGCACTGCCCATAGACTCAACACTACCCATAGACTCAACACTACCCATAGACTCAGCACTGCCCATAGACTCAGCACTGCCCATAGACTCAACACTACCCATAGACTCAACACTACCCATAGACTCAACACTACCCATAGACTCAACACTACCCATAGACTCAGCACTACCCATAGACTCAACACTACCCATAGACTCAACACTACCCATAGACTCAACACTACCCATAGACTCAACACTACCCATAGACTCAACACTGCCCATAGACTCAACACTATCCATAGACTCAGCACTGCCCATAGACTCAACACTACCCATAGACTCAACACTACCCATAGACTCAGCACTGCCCATAGACTCAGCACTGCCCATAGACTCAACACTACCCATAGACTCAACACTACCCATAGACTCAACACTACCCATAGACTCAACACTACCCATAGACTCAGCACTACCCATAGACTCAACACTACCCATAGACTCAACACTACCCATAGACTCAACACTACCCATAGACTCAACACTACCCATAGACTCAACACTGCCCATAGACTCAACACTATCCATAGACTCAGCACTGCCCATAGACTCAACACTACCCATAGACTCATCACTGCACATAGACTCAACACTACCCATAGACTCAGCACTGCCCATAGACTCAACACTACCCATAGACTCAACACTACCCATAGACTCAACACTGCCCATAGACTCAACACTACCCATAGACTCAACACTACCCATAGACTCAGCACTGCCCATAGACTCAACACTACCCATAGACTCAGCACTGCCCATAGACTCAACACTACCCATAGACTCAACACTGCCCATAGACTCAACACTGCACCATAGACTCAGCACTGCCCATACACTCAGCACTGCCCATAGACTCAACACTGTCCATAGACTCAGCACTGCCCATAGACTCAACACTGCCCATAGACTCAACACTGCCCATAGACTCAACACTGCACCATAGACTCAGCACTGCCCATACACTCAGCACTGCCCATAGACTCAACACTGCCCATAGACTCAACACTGCCCATAGACTCAGCACTGCCCATACACTCAACACTACCCATAGACTCAACACTACCCATAGACTCAACACTGCCCATAGACTCAGCACTGCCCATAGACTCAGCACTGCCCATACACTCAACACTGCCCATAGACTCAACACTGCACCATAGACTCAACACTACCCGTAGACTCAACACTGCCCATAGACTCAACACTACCCAGAGACTCAGCACTGACCATAGACTCAACACTAACCATAGACTCAACACTGACAATAGACTCAACACTACCCATAGACCCAGCACTGCCCATAGACTCAACACTACCCATAGACTCAACACTACCCATAGACTCAACACTGCCCCATAGACTCAACGCTGCCCATAGACTCAACACTACCCATAGACTCAACACTACCCATAGACTCAGCACTGCCCATAGAATCACCACTACCCATAGACTCAGCACTGTCCATAGACTCAACACTGCACCATAGACTCAACACTGCACCATAGACTCAACACTGCCCATAGACTCAACACTGCACCATATACTCAACACTGCACCATAAACTCACCACTGCCCATAGACTCAACACTGTCCATAGACTCAACACTGCACCATAGACTCAACACTGTCATTAGATTCAACACTGCCCATAGATTCAACACTGCACCATAGACTCAACACTGCACCATAGACTCAACACTGCCCCATAGACTCAACACTGCCCATAGACTCAACACTGCCCATAGACTCAACACTGCCCCATAGACTCAACACTGCCCATAGACTCAACACTGCCCATAGACTCAACACTGCCCATAGGCTCAACACTGCACCATAGACTCAACACTGCACCATAGACTCAACACTGCACCATAGACTCAACACTGCACCATAGACTCAACACTGCCCATAGATTCAACACTGCACCATAGACTCAACACTGCACCATAGACTCAGCACTGCCCATAGACTCAGCACTCCCCATAGACTCAACACTGCACCATAGACTCAACACTGCACCATAGACTCAACACTGCCCATAGACTCAACACTGCCCATAGATTCAACAGTGCACCATAGACTCAACACTGCACCATAGACTCAGCACTGCCCATAGACTCAGCACTGCCCATAGACTCAACACTGCACCATAGACTCAACACTGCACCATAGACTCAACACTGCCCATAGACTCAACACTGCCCATAGACTCAACACTGCCCATAGACTCAACACTGCCCATAAACTCAACACTGCCCATAGACTCAGCACTGCCCATAGACTCAACACTACCCATAGACTCTAACCTGCCCATAAACTCAACACTGCCCATAGACTCAACACTATCCATAGACACAACACTGCCCATAGACTCAAAACTGCCCATAGACTCAGCATTGCCCATAGACTCAACACTACCCATAGACTCAACACTGCCCATAGACTCAGCATTGCCCATAGACCCAGCACTGCCCATAGACTCAACACTGCCCATAGACTCAACACTACCCATAGACTCAACACTGCCCCATAGACTCAACGCTGCCCATAGACTCAACACTACCCATAGACTCAACACTACCCATAGACTCAGCACTGCCCATAGACTCAACACTACCCATAGACTCAGCACTGCCCATAGAATCACCACTACCCATAGACTCAGCACTGCCCATAGACTCAACACTGCACCATAGACTCAACACTGCACCATAGACTCAACACTGCCCATAGACTCAACACTGCACCATAGACTCAACACTGCACCATAAACTCACCACTGCCCATAGACTCAACACTGTCCATAGACTCAACACTGCACCATAGACTCAACACTGTCCATAGATTCAACACTGCCCATAGATTCAACACTGCACCATAGACTCAACACTGCACCATAGACTCAACACTGCCCATAGAATCAACACTGCCCATAGACTCAACACTGCCCATAGACTCAACACTGCCCCATAGACTCAACACTGCCCATAGACTCAACACTGCCCATAGGCTCAACACTGCACCATAGACTCAACACTGCACCATAGACTCAACACTGCACCATAGACTCAACACTGCACCATAGACTCAGCACTGCCCATAGACTCAGCACTCCCCATAGACTCAACACTGCACCATAGACTCAACACTGCACCATAGACTCAACACTGCCCATAGACTCAACACTGCACCATAGACTCAACACTGCCCATAGACTCAACACTGCCCATAGATTCAACACTGCACCATAGACTCAACACTGCACCATAGACTCAGCACTGCCCATAGACTCAGCACTGCCCATAGACTCAACACTGCCCATAGACTCAACACTGCCCATAGATTCAACACTGCACCATAGACTCAACACTGCACCATAGACTCAGCACTGCCCATAGACTCAGCACTGCCCATAGACTCAACACTGCACCATAGACTCAACACTGCATCATAGACTCAACACTGCCCATAGACTCAACACTACCCATAGACTCAACACTGCCCATAAACTCAACACTGCCCATAGACTCAACACTATCCATAGACACAACACTGCCCATAGACTCAAAACTGCCCATAGACTCAGCATTGCCCATAGACTCAACACTACCCATAGACTCAACACTGCCCATAGACTCAGCATTGCCCATAGACTCAACACTGCCCATAGGCTCAACACTGCACCATAGACTCAACACTGCCCATAGACTCAACACTGCACCATAGACTCAACACTGCCAATAGACTCAACACTACCCATAGACTCAGCATTGCCCATAGACTCAACACTACCCATAGACTCAACACTGCCCATAGACTCAGCATTGCCCATAGACTCAGCATTGCCCATAGACTCAACACTGCCCATAGGCTCAACACTGCACCATAGACTCAACACTGCCCATAGACTCAACACTACCCATAGACTCAACACTGCACCATAGACTCAACACTGCACCATAGACTCAGCACTGCCCCATAGACTCAATACTGCCCCATAGACTCAACACTACCCATAGACTCAACACTGCACCATAGACTCAACACTACCCGTAGACTCAACACTGCCCATAGACTTAACACTACCCATAGACTCAACACTACCCACAAACTCAACACTACACCATATACTCAGCACTGCCCATAGACTCAACACTACCCATAGACTCAGCACTGCACATAGACTCAACACTGCCCATAGACTCAACACTGCCCATAGACTCAACACTGCACCATAGACTCAGCACTGCCCATAGACTCAGCACTGCCCATAGACTCAACACTGCCCATAGACTCAGCACTGCCCATAGACTCAGCACTGCCCATACACTCAACACTGCCCATAGACTCAACACTGCACCATAGACTCGACACTACCCGTAGACTCAACACTGCCCATAGACTCAACACTACCCATAGACGCAGCACTGCCCATAGACTCAACACTACCCATAGACTCAACACTGCCCATAGACTCAACACTACCCATAGACCCAGCACTGCCCATAGACTCAACACTACCCATAGACTCAACACTACCCATAGACTCAACACTGCCCCATAGACTCAACGCTGCCCATAGACTCAACACTACCCATAGACTCAACACTACCTATAGAATCAGCACTACCCATAGAATCACCACTACCCATAGACTCAGCACTGCCCATAGACTCAACACTGCACCATAGACTCAACACTGCACCATAGACTCAACACTGCCCATAGACTCAACACTGCACCATAGACTCAACACAGCACCATAGACTCACCACTGCCCATAGACTCAACACTGGCCATAGACTCAACACTGCACCATAGACTCAACACTGTCCATAGATTCAACACTGCCCATAGATTCAACACTGCACCATAGACTCAACACTACCCGTAGACTCAACACTGCCCATAGACTTAACACTACCCATAGACTCAACACTACCCACAGACTCAACACTACACCATATACTTAGCACTGCCCATAGACTCAACACTACCCATAGACTCAGCACTGCACATAGAATCAACACTGCCCATAGACTCAACACTGCCCATAGACTCAACACTGCACCATAGACTCAGCACTGCCCATAGACTCAGCACTGCCCATAGACTCAACACTGCCCATAGACTCAGCACTGCCCATAGACTCAGCACTGCCCATACACTCAACACTGCCCATAGACTCAACACTGCACCATAGACTCGACACTACCCGTAGACTCAACACTGCCCATAGACTCAACACTACCCATAGACGCAGCACTGCCCATAGACTCAACACTACCCATAGACTCAACACTGCCCATAGACTCAACACTACCCATAGACCCAGCACTGCCCATAGACTCAACACTACCCATAGACTCAACACTACCCATAGACTCAACACTGCCCCATAGACTCAACGCTGCCCATAGACTCAACACTACCCATAGACTCAACACTACCTATAGAATCAGCACTACCCATAGAATCACCACTACCCATAGACTCAGCACTGCCCATAGACTCAACACTGCACCATAGACTCAACACTGCACCATAGACTCAACACTGCCCATAGACTCAACACTGCACCATAGACTCAACACAGCACCATAGACTCACCACTGCCCATAGACTCAACACTGGCCATAGACTCAACACTGCACCATAGACTCAACACTGTCCATAGATTCAACACTGCCCATAGATTCAACACTGCACCATAGACTCAACACTACCCGTAGACTCAACACTGCCCATAGACTTAACACTACCCATAGACTCAACACTACCCACAGACTCAACACTACACCATATACTTAGCACTGCCCATAGACTCAACACTACCCATAGACTCAGCACTGCACATAGAATCAACACTGCCCATAGACTCAACACTGCCCATAGACTCAACACTGCACCATAGACTCAGCACTGCCCATAGACTCAGCACTGCCCATAGACTCAACACTGCCCATAGACTCAGCACTGCCCATAGACTCAGCACTGCCCATACACTCAACACTGCCCATAGACTCAACACTGCACCATAGACTCGACACTACCCGTAGACTCACTGCCCATAGACTCAACACTACCCATAGACTCAGCACTGCCCATAGACTCAACACTACCCATAGACTCAACACTGCCAATAGACTCAACACTACCCATAGACCCAGCACTGCCCATAGACTCAACACTACCCATAGACTCATCACTACCCATAGACTCAACACTGCCCCATAGACTCAATGCTGCCCATAGACTCAACACTACCCATAGACTCAACACTACCCATAGAATCAGCACTGCCCATAGAATCACCACTACCCATAGACTCAGCACTGCCCATAGACTCAACACTGCACCATAGACTCAACACTGCACCATAGACTCAACACTGCCCATAGACTCAACACTGCACCATAGACTCAACACTGCACCATAGACTCACCACTGCCCATAGACTCAACACTGGCCATAGACTCAACAGTGCACCATAGACTCAACACTGTCCATAGATTCAACACTGCCCATAGATTCAACACTGCACCATAGACTCAACACTGCACCATAGACTTAACACTGCCCATAGAATCAACACTGCCCATAGACTCAACACTGCCCATAGACTCAACACTGCCCCATAGACTCAACACTGCCCATAGACTCAACGCTGCCCATAGGCTCAACACTGCACCATAGACTCAACACTGCCCATAGACTCAACACTGCACCATAGACTCAACACTGCACCATAGACTCAACACTGCACCATAGACTCAATACTGCCCTTAGATTCAACACTGCACCATAGACTCAACACTGCACCATAGACTCAGCACTGCCCATAGACTCAGCACTGCCCATAGACTCAACACTGCACCATAGACTCAACACTGCACCATAGACTCAACACTGCACCATAGACTCAACACTGCCCATGGACTCAACACTGCCCATAGATTCAACACTGCACCATAGACTCAACACTGCACCATAGACTAAGCACTGCCCATAGACTCAGCACTGCCCATAGACTCAACACTGCCCATAGACTCAACACTGCCCATAGACTCAACACTGCCCATAAACTCAACACTGCCCATAGACTCAGCATTGCCCATAGACTCAACACTGCCCATAGGCTCAACACTGCACCATAGACTCAACACTGCCCATAGACTCAACACTGCACCATAGACTCAACACTGCAAATAGACTCAACACTACCCATAGACTCAACACTGCACCATAGACTCAACACTGCCCATAGACTCAACACTGCACCATAGACTCAACACTGCACCATAGACTCACCACTGCCCATAGACTCAACACTGGCCATAGACTCAACACTGCACCATAGACTCAACACTGTCCATAGATTCAACACTGCCCATAGATTCAACACTGCACCATAGACTCAACACTACCCGTAGACTCAACACTGCCCATAGACTTAACACTACCCATAGACTCAACACTACCCACAGACTCAACACTACACCATATACTCAGCACTGCCCATAGACTCAACACTACCCATAGACTCAGCACTGCACATAGAATCAACACTGCCCATAGACTCAACACTGCCCATAGACTCAACACTGCACCATAGACTCAGCACTGCCCATAGACTCAGCACTGCCCATAGACTCAACACTGCCCATAGACTCAACACTACCCATAGACTCAACACTACCCATAGACTCAACACTGCCCCATAGACTCAACGCTGCCCATAGACTCAACACTACCCATAGACTCAACACTACCCATAGAATCAGCACTGCCCATAGAATCACCACTACCCATAGACTCAGCACTGCCCATAGACTCAACAAAGCACCATAGACTCAACACTGCACCATAGACTCAACACTGCCCATAGACTCAACACTGCACCATAGACTCAACACTGCACCATAGACTCACCACTGCCCATAGACTCAACACTGGCCATAGACTCAACACTGCACCATAGACTCAACACTGTCCATAGATTCAACACTGCCCATAGACTCAACACTGCACCATAGACTCAACACTGCCCATAGACTCAACACTGCCCATAGATTCAACACTGCACCATAGACTCAACACTGCACCATAGACTCAGCACTGCCCATAGACTCAGCACTGCCCATAGACTCAACACTGCACCATAGACTCAACACTGCACCATAGACTCAACACTGCCCATAGACTCAACACTGCCCATAGACTCAACACTGCCCATAAACTCAACACTGCCCATAGACTCAGCACTGCCCATAGACTCAACACTACCCATAGACTCAACACTGCCCATAAACTCAACACTGCCCATAGACTCAACACTATCCATAGACACAACACTGCCCATAGACTCAAAACTGCCCATAGACTCAGCATTGCCCATAGACTCAACACTACCCATAGACTCAACACTGCCCATAGACTCAGCATTGCCCATAGACTCAACACTGCCCATAGGCTCAACACTGCACCATAGACTCAACACTGCCCATAGACTCAACACTGCACCATAGACTCAACACTGCCAATAGACTCAACACTACCCATAGACTCAGCATTGCCCATAGACTCAACACTACCCATAGACTCAACACTGCCCATAGACTCAGCATTGCCCATAGACTCAGCATTGCCCATAGACTCAACACTGCCCATAGGCTCAACACTGCACCATAGACTCAACACTGCCCATAGACTCAACACTACCCATAGACTCAACACTGCACCATAGACTCAACCCTGCACCATAGACTCAGCACTGCCCCATAGACTCAATACTGCCCCATAGACTCAACACTACCCATAGACTCAACACTGCACCATAGACTCAACACTACCCGTAGACTCAACACTGCCCATAGACTTAACACTACCCATAGACTCAACACTACCCACAAACTCAACACTACACCATATACTCAGCACTGCCCATAGACTCAACACTACCCATAGACTCAGCACTGCACATAGACTCAACACTGCCCATAGACTCAACACTGCCCATAGACTCAACACTGCACCATAGACTCAGCACTGCCCATAGACTCAGCACTGCCCATAGACTCAACACTGCCCATAGACTCAGCACTGCCCATAGACTCAGCACTGCCCATACACTCAACACTGCCCATAGACTCAACACTGCACCATAGACTCGACACTACCCGTAGACTCAACACTGCCCATAGACTCAACACTACCCATAGACGCAGCACTGCCCATAGACTCAACACTACCCATAGACTCAACACTGCCCATAGACTCAACACTACCCATAGACCCAGCACTGCCCATAGACTCAACACTACCCATAGACTCAACACTACCCATAGACTCAACACTGCCCCATAGACTCAACGCTGCCCATAGACTCAACACTACCCATAGACTCAACACTACCTATAGAATCAGCACTACCCATAGAATCACCACTACCCATAGACTCAGCACTGCCCATAGACTCAACACTGCACCATAGACTCAACACTGCACCATAGACTCAACACTGCCCATAGACTCAACACTGCACCATAGACTCAACACAGCACCATAGACTCACCACTGCCCATAGACTCAACACTGGCCATAGACTCAACACTGCACCATAGACTCAACACTGTCCATAGATTCAACACTGCCCATAGATTCAACACTGCACCATAGACTCAACACTACCCGTAGACTCAACACTGCCCATAGACTTAACACTACCCATAGACTCAACACTACCCACAGACTCAACACTACACCATATACTTAGCACTGCCCATAGACTCAACACTACCCATAGACTCAGCACTGCACATAGAATCAACACTGCCCATAGACTCAACACTGCCCATAGACTCAACACTGCACCATAGACTCAGCACTGCCCATAGACTCAGCACTGCCCATAGACTCAACACTGCCCATAGACTCAGCACTGCCCATAGACTCAGCACTGCCCATACACTCAACACTGCCCATAGACTCAACACTGCACCATAGACTCGACACTACCCGTAGACTCACTGCCCATAGACTCAACACTACCCATAGACTCAGCACTGCCCATAGACTCAACACTACCCATAGACTCAACACTGCCAATAGACTCAACACTACCCATAGACCCAGCACTGCCCATAGACTCAACACTACCCATAGACTCATCACTACCCATAGACTCAACACTGCCCCATAGACTCAACGCTGCCCATAGACTCAACACTACCCATAGACTCAACACTACCCATAGAATCAGCACTGCCCATAGAATCACCACTACCCATAGACTCAGCACTGCCCATAGACTCAACACTGCACCATAGACTCAACACTGCACCATAGACTCAACACTGCCCATAGACTCAACACTGCACCATAGACTCAACACTGCACCATAGACTCACCACTGCCCATAGACTCAACACTGGCCATAGACTCAACAGTGCACCATAGACTCAACACTGTCCATAGATTCAACACTGCCCATAGATTCAACACTGCACCATAGACTCAACACTGCACCATAGACTTAACACTGCCCATAGAATCAACACTGCCCATAGACTCAACACTGCCCATAGACTCAACACTGCCCCATAGACTCAACACTGCCCATAGACTCAACGCTGCCCATAGGCTCAACACTGCACCATAGACTCAACACTGCCCATAGACTCAACACTGCACCATAGACTCAACACTGCACCATAGACTCAACACTGCACCATAGACTCAATACTGCCCTTAGATTCAACACTGCACCATAGACTCAACACTGCACCATAGACTCAGCACTGCCCATAGACTCAGCACTGCCCATAGACTCAACACTGCACCATAGACTCAACACTGCACCATAGACTCAACACTGCACCATAGACTCAACACTGCCCATGGACTCAACACTGCCCATAGATTCAACACTGCACCATAGACTCAACACTGCACCATAGACTAAGCACTGCCCATAGACTCAGCACTGCCCATAGACTCAACACTGCCCATAGACTCAACACTGCCCATAGACTCAACACTGCCCATAAACTCAACACTGCCCATAGACTCAGCATTGCCCATAGACTCAACACTGCCCATAGGCTCAACACTGCACCATAGACTCAACACTGCCCATAGACTCAACACTGCACCATAGACTCAACACTGCAAATAGACTCAACACTACCCATAGACTCAACACTGCACCATAGACTCAACACTGCCCATAGACTCAACACTGCACCATAGACTCAACACTGCACCATAGACTCACCACTGCCCATAGACTCAACACTGGCCATAGACTCAACACTGCACCATAGACTCAACACTGTCCATAGATTCAACACTGCCCATAGATTCAACACTGCACCATAGACTCAACACTACCCGTAGACTCAACACTGCCCATAGACTTAACACTACCCATAGACTCAACACTACCCACAGACTCAACACTACACCATATACTCAGCACTGCCCATAGACTCAACACTACCCATAGACTCAGCACTGCACATAGAATCAACACTGCCCATAGACTCAACACTGCCCATAGACTCAACACTGCACCATAGACTCAGCACTGCCCATAGACTCAGCACTGCCCATAGACTCAACACTGCCCATAGACTCAACACTACCCATAGACTCAACACTACCCATAGACTCAACACTGCCCCATAGACTCAACGCTGCCCATAGACTCAACACTACCCATAGACTCAACACTACCCATAGAATCAGCACTGCCCATAGAATCACCACTACCCATAGACTCAGCACTGCCCATAGACTCAACAAAGCACCATAGACTCAACACTGCACCATAGACTCAACACTGCCCATAGACTCAACACTGCACCATAGACTCAACACTGCACCATAGACTCACCACTGCCCATAGACTCAATACTGGCCATAGACTCAACACTGCACCATAGACTCAACACTGTCCATAGATTCAACACTGCCCATAGATTCAACACTGCACCATAGACTCAACACTGCACCATAGGCTTAACACTGCCCATAGAATCAACACTGCCCATAGACTCGACACTGCCCATAGACTCAACACTGCCCCATAGACTCAACACTGCCCATAGACTCAACGCTGCCCATAGGCTCAACACTGCACCATAGACTCAACACTGCACCATAGACTCAACACTGCACCATAGACTCAACACTGCCCATAGATTCAACACTGCACCATAGACTCAACACTGCACCATAGACTCAGCACTGCCCATAGACTCAGCACTGCCCATAGACTCAACACTGCACCATAGACTCAACACTGCACCATAGACTCAACACTGCCCATAGACTCAACACTGCCCATAGATTCAACACTGCACCATAGACTCAACACTGCACCATAGACTCAGCACTGCCCATAGACTCAGCACTGCCCATAGACTCAACACTGCACCATAGACTCAACACTGCACCATAGACTCACACTGCCCATAGACTCAACACTGCCCATAGACTCAACACTGCCCATAAACTCAACACTGCCCATAGACTCAGCATTGCCCATAGACTCAACACTGCCCATAGGCTCAACACTGCACCATAGACTCAACACTGCCCATAGACTCAACACTGCACCATAGACTCAACACTGCAAATAGACTCAACACTACCCATAGACTCAGCATTGCCCATAGACTCAACACTGCACCATAGACTCAACACTGCCCCATAGACTCAACACTGCACCATAGACTCAACACTGCCCATAGACTCAGCACTGCCAATAGACTCAGCACTGCCCATAGACTCAACACTACCCATAGACTCAACACTACCCATAGACTCAACACTACCCATAGACTCAACACTGCCCATAGACTCAACACTACCCATAGACTCAACACTGCCCATAAACTCAACACTGCCCATAGACTCAGCACTGCCCATAGACTCAACACTACCCATAAACTCAACACTGCCCATAGACTCAACACTACCCATAGACACAACACTACCCATAGACTCAGCACTGCCCATAGACTCAGCACTGCCCATAGACTCAACACTGCCCATAAACTCAAAACTGCCCATAGACTCAGCACTGCCCATAGACTCAACACTACCCATAGACTCAACACTGCCCATAAACTCAACACTGCCCATAGACTCAACACTACCCATAGACACAACACTGCCCATAAACTCAAAACTGCCCATAGACTCAGCATTGCCCATAGACTCAACACTACCCATAGACTCAACACTGCCCATAGACTCAGCATTGCCCATAGACTCAACACTGCCCATAGGCTCAACACTGCCCATAGACTCAGCATTGCCCATAGACTCAACACTGCACCATAGACTCAACACTGCCCATAGACTCAACATTGCCCATAGACTCAACACTGCCCATAGACTCAACATTGCCCATAGACTCAACACTACCCATAGACTCAACACTACCCATAGACTCAACACTGGCCATAGACTCCACATTGCCCATTGACTCAACACTGCCCATAGACTCAACATTGCCCATAGCCCGTGCCGCACCCGTTTAGCCCCCTCGATCCGGCCGAACAAAATCTGCTTGAGGCGGGCGGTGGCTGGGCATTCGGCCTACATGACCCAGCCAACGCAACCTTGCCTGCCAGCTCAACAGAGTGCACTCACCACACACACACACACTCACCACACACACACACTCACCACTCACTCACTACACACACACTCACCACTCACTCACTACCCACAGACACTCACCACACACCCACACTCACCACTCACTCACCACACACACACACACACTCACCACTCACTCACTACACACACACACTCACCATACACACACACTCACCACACACACTCACCACACACACACACACACTCACCGCACACACTCACCACACTCAGTACACACACACCCACCACACACATACACTCACCACACACTCACCACACTCACTACACACACACACTCACCACACACACACACTCACCAGTCACTCACTACACACACACACACTCACCACCCACACACACTCACCACCCACACACACTCACCACACACCCACACTCACCACTCACTCACTACACACACACACTCACCACACACTCACCACACACACACACACACTCACCACCCACACACACTCACCACACACACACACTCACCACACACCCACCACACACACACACACACTCACCACCCACACACACTCACCACACACCCACACTCACCACTCACTCACTACACACACACACTCACCACACACTCACACTCACCACACACCCACCACACACACACACACTCACCACCCACACACACTCACCACACACCCACACCCACCACTCACTCACTACACACACACACTCACCACACACACACACTCACCACCCACACACACACACTCACCACATACTCTCACCACTCACTCACTACACCCACACACACACTCACCACACACACACACCACACCCACACACCACACACACACTCGCCACACACACACACCACACACACACACCACACCCACACACCACACTCACACTCATCACACACACTCACCACTCACTCACTACACCCACACACACTCACCACACACACACTCACCACCCACATACACACTCACCACCTACATACACACACTCAACACCCACACACACACTCATCAAACACACTTACCACAACACACACTCACCACACACACTCACTACACACACACCCACACACACACTCACCACACTCACCACACAAACCACACTCACCAAACACTCACTCACCACACACACTCACCACACCCACACACTAACCACACCCACACACTCACCACACACACCACACTCACCACACACACACAACACTCACCACACACACTCACTACACACACACACACTCACCACACTCACAAACACACCACACACACACTCACCACACACACTCACCACACACACACACACGCACTCACCACACACACACTCACCACACACACTCACCACACACACACACACCACACTCACCACACACACGCTCACCACACACACGCTCACCACACACACGCTCACCACACACACTCACCACACACAGACACCACACACACACACACCACACTCACCACACACACGCTCACCACACACACGCTCACCACACACACGTTCACCACACACACGCTCACCACACACACTCACTCACTACACACACAATAACCACACACACTCACCACACACACACTCACCACACACACCACACACACTCACTCACCACACACGCACACTCACCACACTCACAATCACCACACACACTCACCACACTCACCACACACACTCACCACACTCACCACACACACTCACTCACCACACTCATCTAACACTCACCACACACACTCACCACACACACACCACACTCACACACACTCACGACACTAACCACACACACTTACCACACTCACTACACACACACACTCACCACACTCACCACACACACTCACCACATACACACTCACCACACAGACACTCACCACACACACTCACCACACACACTCACCACACACACACTCACCACACTCACCACACACACACTCACCACAATCACCATCACCACACACACACCACACACACTCACACTCACCACACACAATCACCACACACACTCACCACATACACACTCACCATACACATCACACACACACTCACCACACTCACCACACACACTCACCACACTCACCACACACACCACACACACACTCACCACTCACCACACACACTCACCACACTCACCACACACACTCACCACACACACACTCACCACACACACTCACCACACACACTCACCACACACACTCACCACACACACACTCACAATCACCACACACCCTCACCACATACACACTCACCACACACACTCACCACACTCACCACACACACACACACACTCACCACACACACTCTCACCACACACACTCACCACATACACACTCACCACACTCACCACACACACACTCACCACGCACACTCACACTCACCACACACACTCACACTCACCACACACACTCACTACACACACACTCACCACACACACTCACTACACACACACTCACCACACACACTCACCACACTCACCACACACACTCACCACACACACTCACACTCACCACACACACTTACCAGATACACACTCACCACACTCACCACACACACACTCACCATACACACCACACACACACTCACCACACTCACCACACACACTCACCACACACACACACCACACACACACTCACCACACACACACTCACCACACTCACCACACACACTCACCACACTCACCACACACACTCACCACACACACACACCACACACACACTCACCACACACACACTCACCACACTCACCACACACACTCACCACACTCACCACACACACACTCACCACATACACACTCACCACACACTCACCACACACACACTCACCACACACACTCACAATCACCACACACACTCACAATCACCACACACACTCACCACATACACACTCAACACACTCACCACACTCACCACACACACTCACAATCACCACACACACTCACCACATACACACTCACCACACACACTCTCACCACACACTCTCACCACACACACACACTCACCACACACCCACCACACACACTCACCACACTCACAATCTCCACACACACTCACCACACTCACCACACACACTCACCACACTCACCACACACACTCACCACACTCACCACATACACACTCACCACACACACTCACAATCACCACACACACTCACCACACTCACCACACTCACCACATACACACACTCACCACACACACTCACCACACACACTCACCACACACACACTCACCACACACACTCACCACACTCACCACCCACACACTCACCACACACACTCACCACACTCACCACACACACACTCACCACACACACTCACCACACTCACCACACACACTCACCACACACACTCACCACGCACACACTCACCACACACACCACACTCACCACACACACTCACCACACTCACCACACCACACACACTCACCACACTCACCACACACACTCACCACACTCACCACACACACCACACACACTCTCACCTGCTGTGTACCACAATGGCCGCCTTGGGCATGCCGGTGGTACCGGAGGTGTAGACGTAGAAGAGGCGGTCTGGGGAGGACAACAATCACGACTCAAATAGAGACAGAGACACTCCACTAGAGACAGAGACACTCCGCTAGAGACAGAGACACCCCGCTAGAGACAGAGACACTCAGCTAGAGACAGAGACACTCCACTAGAGACAGAGACACTCCGCTAGAGACAGAGACACTCCGCTAGAGACAGAGACACTCCGCTAGAGACAGAGACAGATCACTAGAGACAGAGACGGAGACAGATCGCTAGAGACACTCCGCTAGAGACAGAGACACTCAGCTAGAGACAGAGACACTCCGCTAGAGACAGAGACACTCCACTAGAGACAGAGACACTCCACTAGAGACAGAGACAGATCACTAGAGACAGAGACACTCAGCTAGAGACAGAGACACTCCGCTAGAGACCGAGACAGAGACACTCCGCTAGAGACAGAGACAGAGACACTCCGCTAGAGACAGAGACACTCCGCTAGAGACAGAGACACTCCGCTAGAGACAGAGACAGATCACTAGAGACAGAGATACTCCACTAGAGACAGAGACAGAGACACTCCGCTAAAGACAGAGACAGAGACACTCCGCTAGAGACAGAGACAGATCACTAGAGACAGAGACAGAGACACTCCACTAGAGACAGAGACACTCAGCTAGAGACAGAGACAGAGACACTCCGCTAGAGACAGAGACACTCCGCTAGAGACAGAGACACTCCACTAGAGACAGAGACAGAGACACTCCACTAGAGACAGAGACACCCCGCTAGAGACAGAGACACTCCGCTAGAGACAGACACTCCACTAGAGACAGAGACACTCCACTAGAGACAGAGACACCCCGCTAGAGACAGAGACACTCCGCTAGAGACAGAGACAGAGACACTCCGCTAGAGACAGAGACACTCCGCTAGAGACAGAGACACTCCGCTAGAGACAGAGACAGATCACTAGAGACAGAGACACTCCACTAGAGACAGAGACACTCCACTAGAGACAGAGACACTCCGCTAGAGACAGAGACACTCCGCTAGAGACAGAGACACCCCGCTAGAGACAGAGACACTCCGCTAGAGACAGAGACAGATCACTAGAGACAGAGACACTCCACTAGAGACAGAGACACTCCACTAGAGACAGAGACACTCCGCTAGAGACAGAGACACTCCGCTAGAGACAGAGACACTCCACTAGAGACAGAGACAGATCACTAGAGACAGAGACAGATCACTAGAGACAGAGACACTCCACTAGAGACAGAGACACCCCGCTAGAGACAGAGACACTCCACTAGAGACAGAGACACTCCACTAGAGACAGAGACACTCCACTAGAGACAGAGACACTCCACTAGAGACAGAGACACTCCACTAGAGACAGAGACACCCCGATAGAGACAGAGACACTCCGCTAGAGACAGAGACACTCCACTAGAGACAGAGACAGATCACTAGAGACAGAGACAGAGACACCCCACTAGAGACAGAGACACTCCACTAGAGACAGAGACACTCCGCTAGAGACAGAGACACTCTGCTAGAGACAGAGACACTCCACTAGAGACAGAGACAGATCACTAGAGACAGAGACAGAGACACCCCACTAGAGACAGAGACACTCCACTAGAGACAGAGACACTCCGCTAGAGACAGAGACACTCTGCTAGAGACAGATCACTAGAGACAGAGACAGAGACACTCCGCTAGAGACAGAGACACTCCGCTAGAGACAGAGACAGAGACACTCCGCTAGAGACAGAGACACTCCACTAGAGACAGAGACACTCCACTAGAGACAGAGACAGAGACACTCCACTAGAGACAGAGACACTCCGCTAGAGACAAGAGACACTCCACTAGAGACAGAGACACTCCGCTAGAGACAAGAGACAGATCACTAGAGACAGATCACTAGAGACAGAGACACCCCGCTAGAGACAGAGACAGAGACGCTCCACTAGAGACAGAGACACTCCGCTAGAGACAGAGACACTCCACTAGAGACAGAGACACTCCGCTAGAGACAGAGACAGAGACACCCCGATAGAGACAGAGACACCCCGCTAGAGATAGAGACAGACACAGATCACTAGAGACAGAGACACTCCACTAGAGACAGAGACAGAGACACTCCGCTAAAGACAGAGACAGAGACACTCCGCTAGAGACAGAGACACTCAGCTAGAGACAGAGACAGAGACACTCCACTAGAGACAGAGACACTCCACTAGAGACAGAGACAGAGACACTCCACTAGAGACAGAGACACCCCGCTAGAGACAGAGACACTCCGCTAGAGACAGACACTCCACTAGAGACAGAGACACTCCACTAGAGACAGAGACACCCCGCTAGAGACAGAGACACTCCGCTAGAGACAGAGACAGAGACACTCCACTAGAGACAGAGACACTCCACTAGAGACAGAGACACTCCGCTAGAGACAGAGTCACTCCGCTAGAGACAGAGACAGAGACACTCCACTAGAGACAGAGACAGATCACTAGAGACAGAGACAGATCACTAGAGACAGAGACACTCCACTAGAGACAGAGACAGATCACTAGAGACAGAGACAGAGACACTCCACTAGAGACAGAGACACCCCGCTAGAGACAGAGACACTCCACTAGAGACAGAGACCCTCCACTAGAGACAGAGACACTCCGCTAGAGACAGAGACAGATCACTAGAGACAGAGACACTCCACTAGAGACAGAGACACTCCACTAGAGACAGAGACACTCCACTAGAGACAGAGACACTCCACTAGAGACAGAGACCCTCCACTAGAGACAGAGACACTCCGCTAGAGACAGAGACACTCCACTAGAGACAGAGACACTCCACTAGAGATAGAGACACTCCACTAGAGACAGAGACAGATCACTAGAGACAGAGACAGAGACACTCCACTAGAGACAGAGACACTCCGCTAGAGACAGAGACACTCTGCTAGAGACAGATCACTAGAGACAGAGACAGAGACACTCCACTAGAGACAGAGACAGAGACACTCCACTAGAGACAGAGACACTCCGCTAGAGACAGAGACAGAGACACTCCACTAGAGACAGAGACACTCCGCTAGAGACAAGAGACAGATCACTAGAGACAGATCACTAGAGACAGAGACACCCCGCTAGAGACAGAGACAGAGACGCTCCACTAGAGACAGAGACACTCCACTAGAGACAGAGACACTCCACTAGAGACAGAGACACTCCGCTAGAGACAGAGACACTCCACTAGAGACAGAGACACTCCACTAGAGACAGAGACACTCCACTAGAGACAGAGACACTCCACTAGAGACAGATCACTAGAGACAGAGACACTCCACTAGAGACAGAGACACTCCACTAGAGACAGATCACTAGAGACAGAGACACTCCGCTAGAGACAGAGACAGAGACACTCCACTAGAGACAGAGACAGATCACTAGAGACAGAGACAGAGACACCCCACTAGAGACAGAGACAGAGACACTCCACTAGAGACAGAGACAGATCACTAGAGACAGAGACAGAGACACTCCGCTAGAGACAGAGACAGATCACCGCGGTGCGTCACCAGAGAATCCACGTCCCTGCGCCCGTGGGAATTCGTGTGTGGGCGCGGCTGTGAGCAGCGTGTCGAACGGCAGCGCCCCGTGCGGGGTCGGCTCCGTGCCCGTCTCTCCGCTGCACAACAGCAGCAGGTCCTTGCCCAGCGAGCCACGGATCTCTTCGAAGGCTGCCTCGGGACAAAGACGAGCCTTCATCCACGGGATCCCTCATACAGCGACACTACGTCGCCCCGGGTGGAGGGTGGAGGGTGGAGAGCGGGCGAGTGGGCGAGTGGGCGAGTGGGCGGGTGGGCGAGTGGGCGGGTGGGCGAGTGGGCGAGTGGGCGAGTGGGCGAGTGGGCGAGTGGGCGAGTGGGCGAGTGGGCGGGTGGGCGAGTGGGCGAGTGGGCGGGTGGGCGGGTGGGCGGGTGGGCGGGTGGGCGGGTGGGCGGGTGGGCGAGTGGGCGAGTGGGCGGGTGGGCGAGTGGGCGAGTGGGCGAGTGGGCAAGTGGGCGAGTGGGCGAGTGGGCGAGTGGGCGGGTGGGCGAGTGGGCGGGTGGGCGAGTGGGCGACTGGGCCAGTGGGCGAGTGGGCGGGTGGGCGAGTGGGCGAGTGGGCAAGTGTGCGAGTGGGCGAGTGGGCGAGTGGGCGGGTGGGCGGGTGGGCGACTGGGCGGGTGGGCGAGTGGGCGGGTGGGCGAGTGGGCGACTGGGCCAGTGGGCGACTGGGCCAGTGGGCGAGTGGGCGGGTGGGCGAGTGGGCGGGTGGGCGAGTGGGCGACTGGGCGAGTGGGCGAGTGGGCGGGTGGGCGAGTGGAGCGTCAGAGATTACACGGCGGCGTGGAAGCTTGAAGCGTCGGGAACACGGCACGTGTTGTGTTGTGTAGTGTGTGTGTGTAGTGTAGTGTTGTGTAGTGTGTGTAGTGGTGTGTTGTGTGTAGTGTGTGTGTGTGTAGTGTTGTGTGTGTGTAGTGGTGTGTGTGTGTAGTGTGTGTGTAGTGTTGTGTGTGTGTGTGTAGTGTAGTGTGTGTGTGTGTAGTGTTGTGTGTGTGTAGTGGTGTGTGTGTGTAGTGTGTGTGTAGTGTTGTGTGTGTGTGTAGTGTTGTGTTGTGTGTGTAGTGTTGTGTGTGTGTAGTGTAGTGTGTGTGTAGTGTGTGTAGTGTTGTGTTGTGTGTAGTGTGTGTGTGTGTGTAGTGTTGTGTGTGTGTAGTGGTGTGTGTGTGTAGTGTGTGTGTAGTGTTGTGTGTGTGTGTGTAGTGTTGTGTTGTGTGTGTGTAGTGTTGTGTGTAGTGTTGTGTGTGTGTGTGTAGTGTTGTGTGTGTAGTGTTGTGTGTGTAGTGTTGTGTGTGTAGTGTTGTGTTGTGTGTGTAGTGTTGTGTGTGTGTGTGTAGTGGTGTGTGTGTGTGTAGTGGTGTGTGTGTGTAGTGTGTGTAGTGTTGTGTGTGTAGTGTTGTGTTGTGTGTGTAGTGTTGTGTAGTGTAGTGTGTGTGTAGTGTTGTGTTGTGTGTAGTGTAGTGTTGTGTGTAGTGTAGTGTGTGTGTAGTGTTGTGTGTGTGTAGTGGTGTGTGTGTAGTGTTGTGTTGTGTGTGTAGTGGTGTGTGTGTGTGTAGTGTAGTGTGTGTGTGTGTAGTGTTGTGTTGTGTGTGTAGTGGTGTGTGTGTGTGTAGTGTGTGTGTAGTGTTGTGTGTGTAGTGTTGTGTTGTGTGTGTAGTGGTGTGTGTGTGTAGTGTAGTGTTGTGTGTGTAGTGGTGTGTGTGTGTATGTAGTGGTGTGTGTGTGTGTAGTGTTGTGTGTGTGTGTGTAGTGTGTGTGTATTGTTGTGTGTGTGTAGTGTTGTGTGTGTGTAGTGTTGCGTGTGTGTGTAGTGTAGTGTGTGTAGTGTTGTGTTGTGTGTGTAGTGTTGTGTGTGTAGTGTTGTGTGTGTGTAGTGTTGTGTGTGTAGTGTAGTGTGTGTAGTGTTGTGTGTGTGTAGTGTTGTGTGTGTGTAGTGTTGTGTGTGTGTAGTGTTGTGGTGTGTGTGTGTAGTGTAGTGTGTGTGTGTAGTGTTGTGTGTGTGTGTAGTGTTGTGTGTGTGTGCAGTGTTGTGTGTGTGTAGTGTTGTGTGTGTAGTGGTGTGTGTGTGTGTAGTGTAGTGTGTGTGTGTAGTGTAGTGTGTGTAGTGTAGTGTGTGTGTGTAGTGGTGTGTGTGTGTGTAGTGGTGTGTGTGTGTGTAGTGTTGTGTGTGTGTGTAGTGTTGTGTGTGTGTAGTGCTGTGTGTGTAGTGGTGTGTGTGTGTGTGTAGTGTTGTGTGTGTGTAGTGTTGTGTGTGTAGTGTTGTGTGTGTGTAGTGTTGTGTGTGTGTGTAGTGTTGTGTGTGTGTAGTGTTGTGTGTGTGTGTAGTGTTGTGTGTGTAGTGTTGTGTGTGTAGTGTTGTGTGTAGTGTTGTTGATGACCGTAGGCAGTGCAGCACGGCTTCACCATCACCGTCATCACCATCACCGTCACCACCACCATCACCACCGTCACCACCACCGTCACCATCACAACCACCACCACAGCCCCAATCACCACCACCACTGTCACCACCACCACCGTCACCGCCACCACCATCACCACCGTCACCATCACCACCACCAACACCGTCACCACCGTCACCACCTCCACCACCACCACCTCCACCACCAACACTGTTACCACCACCACCATCACCACCTTAATCACCACCGTCACCACCACAACCACCACCACAACCCCAATCACCACCGTCATCACCACCGTCACCATCACCACCACCACTGTCACCACCACCACCACCACCCCAATCACCACCACCACCACTGTCACCACTACCACCACCACCCCAATCACCACCACCACCACCGTCATCACCACCGTCACCACCACCACCACTGTCACCTTAATCACCACCACCACCACGGTCACCACCACCACCATCACCACCACCGTCACCACCACCACCACCATCACCACCACCGTCACCACCACCACCACTGTCACCACTACCACCACAACCACCACCACCACCACTGTCACCACCACAACCACCACCACCGTCACCACCACCACCACTGTCACCACTACCGTCACCACCACCACCACCACCACTGTCACCACCACAACCACCACCACCACCACCACGGTCACCGTCACCTTCGGTGAGCTCCGCCCCGAACAGCAGCGCCCTGGCCCCTGACGCTCTGAGGCAGTGCAGCACGGCCTCCATCACCACCTCCATCACCACCTCCATCACCACCATCACCACCTCCACCACCACCACCGTCACCACCACCACCACTACCGTCACCTCCACAACCACCACCACAGCCCCAATCACCACCACAACCACCACCACCACCGTCACCACCACCACCACTGTCACCATCACCACCACCACCACCACGGTCACCGTCACCTTCGGTGAGCTCCGCCCCGAACAGCAGCGCCCTGGCCCCTGACGCTCTGAGGCAGTGCAGCACGGCCTCCCCCCGCAGCGAGCAGTTGATGAGCGCCGCCTCGGCCCCGAGCCGGGCGGCCCCCAGCCAGGCGGCCACGAACCGCGGGCGGCCCTCCATGAAGAGGGCCACCACGTGGCCGGGCCGCACGCCGTGCTCCCACAGGACGTGGGCCACCGCGCTCACCTCGCCGTCCAGACGGGAAAACGTCCACCGCTCACCCGTGCCCTCGTAGATCAGAGCCACCTGCCGCCGTGGGGGGGGGGGGGGGGGGGGGGTAAGGGAGGTGGTGGGTGGAGAGGGGTGGGGGGGTGGAGAGGGGTGGGTGGGGGGGGTGGTGGGTGGGGGGTGGGGGGGTGGAGAGGGGTGGGTGGGGGGTGGTGGGTGGGGGGTTAAAGCTACGATTGGCACAGTTGGCTAAGCACCGTGCAGAAGAAGTTCAAAGTACACACAATACACTGTACACTACACTGCACACTACACTGTACACTACACTGCACACTACACTGTACACTACACACTACACTGCAGACTACACTGTACACTGCACTGCACACTACACTGTACCCTACACTGTACACTACACTGTACACTACACTGTGCACTACACTGTACACTACACACTACACTACACTGCAGACTACACTGGACACTGCACTGTACACTACACTACTATACACTACACTCTACACTACACTAGACTCTACACTAAACAATACACTGCTATACACTACACTCTACACTACACACTACACTATACACTCTATACACTACACTCTACTGTACACTACGCTGTACACTACGCTATACACTACACTATACACTACGCTGTACACTATACACTACACTATACACTATGCTGTACACTGCTATACACTGCTATACACTACACTATACACTACACTACACTATACACTACACTATACACTACTATACACTACACTACTATACACTACACACTACACTACTATACACTACACTATACACTACGTGTACACTACACTATACACTACGCTGTATACTATACTATACACTACACTATACACAACACTGTACACTACACTATACACTACACTATACACTACTATACACTACACTGTACACTACACTATACACTACACAATACACTACACTATACACTACGCTGGAGACTACACTATACACTACACAATACACTACACTATATCACTCACTTAGTCACTCACTAACTCAGTCACTCACTGACTCACTGAGTCACTCACTCGGTCACTCACTCACTCAGTCAGTCACTCACTCACTCAGTCAGTCACTCACTCGCTTACTCACTCATTCACTCAGTCACTCACTCACTTAGTCAGTCACTCACTCGGTCACTCACTCGGTCACTCACTCACTCGGTCACTCACTCGGTGGCTTACTAACTCAGTCACTCACTCACTTGGTTAATTGGTCAATCACTCGCCCGGTCACTCACTCACTCACTCAGTCACTCAGTCACTCGCTCAGTCACTCGCTCGGTCACTCGCTCACTCAGTCACTCACTCACTCGGTCACTCACTCACTCATCCACTCACTCAGTCACTCACTCAGTCACTCACTCACTCAGTGGCTTACTAACTCAGTCACTCACTCAGTGACTCGCTCACTTGCTTACATGGTCACTCACTCACTCAGTCACTCACTCACTCGGTCACTCAATCACTCAGTCACTCAGTGGCTAACTCAGTCACTCACTCAGTCACTCACTCACTCAGTCACTCACTCAGTCATTCACTCACTCTGTCACTCACTCAATCGGTCAGTCACTCACTCACTCGGTCACTCACTCACTCACCCGCTCACTCACTCACTCACCCGGTCACTCACTCACTCATTCATTCATTCACCCGGTCACTCACTCACTCATTCACCCGGTCACTCACTCAGTCACTCACTCATTCACCCGGTCACTCACTCACTCAGTCACTCACTCGCTCACCCGGTCACTCACTCACTGGTTGCCCGCGGTAACCCACCTTGTCAGGGTGACGGCGCACCACCTCCTGGAAGACGACGGGGACGGTGTCGTTCCTTCTCATCAGCCGCCTCACCGCCAGTTTGGTGCGGACCAACACGGTGACGCCGCTGGGCACACCGAGACACGCCGGAGGGCACGCCACCGTGAATCACCACGACCGCCCCTTCCCCACTGGAACACCCCCAAGCCGTGCCGGCCTCAGTGTCTTTTTCCACTGCCACTCACCCGTGCCGTGCCAGCCTGAGTGTTTTTTTTCCACTGGCACTCACCCGTGCCGTGCCAGCCTGAGAGTTTTTTCCACTGGCACTCACCCGTGCTGTGCAAGTGTGAGTGTTTTTTTTCCACTGACACTCACCCGTGCCATGCCAGCCTGAGTGTTTTTTCCACTGACACTCACCTGTGCCGTGCCAGCCTGAGTGTTTTTTTCCACTGACACTCACCCGTGCCGTGCCAGCCTGAGAGTTTTTTTTCCACTGGCACTCACCCGTGCCGTGCCAGCCTGAGAGTTTTTTCCACTGGCACTCACCCGTGCTGTGCAAGTGTGAGTGTTTTTTTCCACTGACACTCACCCGTGCCATGCCAGCCTGAGTGTTTTTTTTCCACTGACACTCACCCGTGCCGTGCCAGCCTGAGTGTTTTTTCCACTGACACACACCCGTGCCGTGCCAGCCTGAGAGTTTTTTTTCCACTGGCACTCACCCGTGCCGTGCCAGCCTGAGAGTTTTTTCCACTGGCACTCACCCGTGCTGTGCAAGTGTGAGTGTTTTTTTCCACTGACACTCACCCGTGCCATGCCAGCCTGAGTGTTTTTTTTCCACTGACACTCACCCGTGCCGTGCCAGCCTGAGTGTTTTTTCCACTGACACACACCCGTGCCGTGCCGGCCTGAGTGTCTTTTTCCACTGCCACTCACCCGTGCCGTGCCAGCCTGAGTGTTTTTTCCACTGACACACACCCGTGCCGTGCCGGCCTGAGTGTCTTTTTCCACTGACACTCACCCGTGCCGTGCCAGCCTGAGTTTTTTTTTTTTCCACTGACACTCACCCGTGCCGTGCCGGCCTGAGTGTTTTTTTTCCACTGACACTCACCCGTGCCGTGCCGGCCTGAGTGTTTTTTTTCCACTGACACTCACCCGTGCCGTGCCAGCCTGAGTGTTTTTTCCACTGACACACACCCGTGCCGTGCCGGCCTGAGTGTTTTTTTTCCACTGACACACACCCGTGCCGTGCCAGCCTGAGTGTCTTTTTCCACTGCCACTCACCCGTGCCGTGCCAGCCTGAGTGTTTTTTTTCCACTCACACTCACCCGTGCCGTGCCAGCCTGAGTGTTTTTTTTCCACTGCCACTCACCCGTGCCGTGCCAGCCTGAGTGTTTTTTTCCACTGCCACTCACCCGTGCCGTGCCAGCCTGAGTGTCTTTTTGAACTGCCACTCACCCGTGCCGTGCCAGCCTGAGTGTTTTTTTCCACTGGCACTCACCCGTGCCGTGCCAGCCTGAGTGTTTTTTTTCCCACTGACACTCACCCGTGCCGTGCCAGCCTGAGTGTTTTTTCCACTGGCACTCACCCGTGCCGTGCCAGCCTGAGTGTTTTTTTTTCCAATGGCACTCACCCGTGCCGTGCCAGCCTGAGTGTTTTTTCCACTGGCACTCACCCGTGCCGTGCCAGCCTGAGTGTTTTTTTCCACTCACACTCACCCGTGCCGTGCCAGCCTGAGTGTTTTTTCCACTGGCACTCACCCGTGCCGTGCCGGCCTGAGTGTTTTTTTTCCACTGACACTCACCCGTGCCATGCCAGCCTGAGTGTTTTTTTCCACTGGCACTCACCCGTGCCGTGCCAGCCTGAGTGTTTTTTTTTCCACTGGCACTCACCCGTGCCGTGCCGGCCTGAGTGTTTTTTTCCACTGACACTCACCCGTGCCGTGCCAGCCTGAGAGTTTTTTCCACTGGCACTCACCCGTGCCGTGCCAGCCTGAGTGTTTTTTTTCCCACTGACACTCACCCGTGCCGTGCCAGCCTGAGTGTTTTTTTCCACTGGCACTCACCCGTGCCGTGCCGGCCTGAGTGTTTTTTTCCACTGCCACTCACCCGTGCCGTGCCAGCCTGAGTGTTTTTTTCCACTCACACTCACCCGTGGCGTGCCAGCCTGAGTGTTTTTTCCACTGGCACTCACCCGTGCCGTGCCGCCTGAGTGTCTTTTTCCACTGGCACTCACCCGTGCCGTGCCAGCCTGAGTGTTTTTTCCACTGGCACTCACCCGTGCCGTGCCAGCCTGAGTGTTTTTTCCACTGCCACTCACCCGTGCCGTGCCAGCCTGAGTGTCTTTTTCCACTGCCACTCACCCGTGCCGTGCCAGCCTGAGTGTTTTTTCCACTGGCACTCACCCGTGCCATGCCGGCCTGAGTGTTTTTTCCACTGCCACTCACCCGTGCCATGCCAGCCTGAGTGTTTTTTCCACTGACACTCACCCGTGCCGTGCCGGCCTGAGTGTTTTTTCCACTGCCACTCACCCGTGCCATGCCGGCCTGAGTGTTTTTTCCACTGCCACTCACCCGTGCCATGCCAGCCTGAGTGTTTTTTCCACTGACACTCACCCGTGCCGTGCCAGCCTGAGTGTTTTTTTCCACTGACACTCACCCGTGCCGTGCCAGCCTTAGTGTCTTTTCCACTCACACTCACCCGTGCCGTGCCAGCCTGAGTGTTTTTTTTCCACTGGCACTCACCCGTGCCGTGCCGGCCTGAGTGTTTTTGCCACTCACCCGTGCCGTGCCAGCGCACGACACTCCCATTCCGATGATGCACGTACGTGTACGCATGTCATCGGAATGGGAGAGGGATTAAAAGTGTCCCCCTCGGGCACTGCTGGGTTTATATCGGGCGTCAGGCACGCACATTTGAGGCCAAGTCGAACTAGATGTCAACCGTGGCCAAGAATCGGACCCGGGTTGCCGGGTGTGAGCAGAGCAGTACGCTAACCGCCGTGGCACCATTAATAACCCTGCGTGTCCTGCCTCTTGGCGTACTCTGTATATTATAATAAAAACCCTAGATGTCCTGACCTTTGGGCCACCCTGTATATTATAATAAAAACCCTATATGTCCTGACCTTTGGACCACACTGTATATTATAATAAAAACCCTATATGTCCTGACCTTTGGGACACACTGTATATTAAAACCCTAGATGTCCTGACCTTTGGGCCACACTGCATATTATAATAAAAACCCTATATGTCCTGACCTTTGGGACACACTGTATATTAAAACCCTAGATGTCCTGACCTTTGGACCACACTGTATATTATAATAAAAACCCTATATATCCTGACCTTTGGGACACACTGTATATTAAAACCCTAGATGTCCTGACCTTTGGACCACACTGTATATTATAATAAAAACCCTATATGTCCTGACCTTTGGGACACACTGTATATTAAAACCCTAGATGTCCTGACCTTTGGGCCACACTGTATATTATAATAACCCTAGATGTCCTGACCTTTGGGCCACCCTGTATATTATAATAACCCTAGATGTCCTGACCTTTGGGCCACCCTGTATATTATAATAACCCTAGATGTCCTAACCTTTGGGCCACACTGTATATTATAATAACCCTAGATGTCCTGACCTTTGGGCCACCCTGTATATTATAATAACCCTGTGTCCTGACCTATGGGCCACACTGTATATTATAATAACCCTGGATGTCCTGACCTTTGGGCCACCCTGTATATTAAAACCCTAGATGTCCTGACCTTTGGGCCACCCTGTATATTATAATAACTCTAGATGTCCTGACCTTTGGGCCACCCTGTATATTATAATAACCCTAGATGTCCTGACCTTTGGGCCACACTGTATAATAATAAAAACCCTATATGTCCTGACCTTTGGGACACACTGTATATTATAATAACCCTAGATGTTCTAACCTTTGGGCGATCCCATATATCATAATAACCCTAGATGTCCTGACCTTTGGGCCACACTGTATATTATAATAACCCTAGATGTCCTGACCTTTGGGCCACACTGTATATTATAATAACCCTAGATGTCCTGACCTTTGGGCCACACTGTATATTATAATAACCCTAGATGTCCTAACCTTTGGGCCACACTGTATATTATAATAACCCTGGATGCCCTGACCTTTGGGCCACCCTGTATATTATAATAACCCTGTGTCCTGACCTTTGGGCCACACTGTATATTATAATAACCCTAGATGTCCTGACCTTTGGCCACCCTGTATATTATAATAACCCTAGATGTCCTGACCTTTGGGCCACCCTGTATATTATAATAACCCTGGATGCCCTGACCTTTGGGCCACTCTGTATATTATAATAACCCTAGATGTCCTGACCTTTGGGCCACACTGTATATTATAATAACCCTGGATGCCCTGACCTTTGGGCCACTCTGTATATTATAATAACCCTAGATGTCCTGACCTTTGGGCCACACTGTATATTATAATAACCCTGGATGTCCTGACCTTTGGGCCACCCTGTATATTATAACCCTAGATGTCCTGACCTTTGGGCGACACTGTATATTATAATAACCCTGGATGTCCTGACCTTTGGGCCACACTGTATATTATAATAACCCTGGATGTCCTGACCTTTGGGCCACACTGCATATTATAATAACCCTAGATGTCCTGACCTTTGGGCCACACTGCATATTATAATAACCCTAGATGTCCTGACCTTTGGGCCACCCTGTATATTATAATAACGCTAGATGTCCTGACCTTTGGGCCACACTGTATATTATAATAACCCTGGATGTCCTGACCTTTGGGCCACACTGCATATTATAATAACCCTAGATGTCCTGACCTTTGGGCCACACTGCATATTATAATAACCCTAGATGTCCTGACCTTTGGGCCACCCTGTATATTATAATAACCCTAGATGTCCTGACCTTTGGGCCACATTGTGTAGTTGAACCTTCTCACTGTATTCTTGTAATTTTGGATGACTCATTCATTTGGGTCCCTATGTGTACTTTAAGTTTTATTATTTTATGAGTGTTTCTACAACGTTTGATGCCTTATCTCTGATGTTGCAAAGTGACCTTGAACCCTGGGCTGTATAAGTCGCTCTGTAAAGATACTTGTTATTGTTGTGTGTGTGTGTGCTGGTGTGCGTGCGTGTGTGCTGGTGTGCGTGTGTGTGTGTGCGCACGTGTGTGCCAAGTCACCGCATGTCTAGACAGCTTTTGTTCGGCCGAATCGAGGGGGTTAAACGGGCACGGCACGGGCTAGAGAAGAGATGGAGTGATGTGGTACGGGAGGATGTGGAGCTGAGTGGACTTGCCGCTGACTGGTACCAGCGGTGTCAAGATCGGCCTCTGTGGAGGAGGCTCGTGAAGGACGCTGCTGGGCAGTTGGAGGCAGTCGCCCTCCATCAACAACGGAGGGCGGAGGAGCGACGCTCACAACAACGAGCGGAGCGCCGGGTGGCTAAAGCACAACAAGTTGGCACAGTAGGGGGCACAGGTGGTGCATCAGCCAGTCATCTCAGTCAGTCGACCCGTGGCACTTGGGTCTGCCCCGTGACCTCCTGCCAGCGGGCGTTCGACACTTCACGGTGGCCTCAAGGTGCACATGGCCTGGCACAAACGTCGTGGTAACGTGACAACCACTTAGTAGCGAATGGCGGTTGTTGTTGTAGGAGCATGTGTGCGGGTGTCTGGAAGCGGGTGTGTGTACATGCACGTTGCAAGTGCATGTGTGTATTCAACCCCTGTACTACAGAGTGAGTGAGTGGAGTTTGTGTGTTCTACCCCTGTTTTACAGAGTGAGTGAGTGGAGTTTGTGTGTTCTACCCCTGTTCTACAGAGTGAGTGAGTGGAGTTTGTGTGTTCTACCCCTGTTCTACAGAGTGAGTGAGTGGAGTTTGTGTGTTATAGCCCTGTTCTACAGAGTGAGTGAGTGGAGTTTGTGTGTTCTACCCCTGTTCTACAGAGTGAATGAGTGCAGTTTGTGTGTTCTACTCCTGTTCTACAGAGTGAGTGAGTGGAGTTTGTGTGTTCTACCCCTGTTCTACAGAGTGAGTGAGTGGAGTTTGTGTGTTCTACTCATGTTCTACAGAGTGAGTGAGTGAAGTTTGTGTGTTCTACTCCTGTTCTACAGAGTGAGTGGAGTTTGTGTGTTCTACTCCTGTTCTACAGAGTGAGTGAGTGGAGTTTGTGTGTTCTAGCCCTGTTCTACAGAGTGAGTGAGTGGAGTTTGTATGTTCTACTCCTGTTCTACAGAGTGAGTGAGTGGAGTTTGTGTGTTCTACTTCTGTTCTACTGAGTGAGTGAGTGGAGTTTGTGTGTTCTATCCCTGTTCTACAAAGTGAGTGAGTGGAGTTTGTGTGTTCTACTCCTGTTCTACAGAGTGAGTGAGTGGAGTTTGTGTATTCTACTCCTGTTCTACAGAGTGAGTGAGTGGAGTTTGTGTGTTCTATCCCTGTTCTACACAGTGAGTGAGTGAGTGGAGTTTGTGTGTTCTAGCCCTGTTCTACAGAGTGAGTGAGTGGAGTTTGTGTGTTCTAGCCCTGTTCTACACAGTGAGTGAGTGAGTGGAGTTTGTGTGTTCTAGCCCTGTTCTACAGAGTGAGTGAGTGAGTGGAGTTTGTGTGTTCTAACCCTGTTCTGCAGAGTGAGTGAGTGTAGTTTGTGTGTTCTACCCCTGTTCTACAGAGTGTGAGTGGAGTTTGTGTGTTCTACTCCAGTTCTACAGAGTGAGTGAGTGGAGTTTGTGTGTTCTACTCCTGTTCTACAGAGTGACTGAGTGGGGTTTGTGTGTTCTACTCCTGTTCTACAGAGTGAGTGAGTGGAGTTTGTGTGTTCTACTCCTGTTCTACAGAGTGAGTGAGTGGAGTTTGTGTGTTCTACTCCTGTTTTACAGAGTGAGTGAGTAGAGTTTGTGTGTTCTACCCCTGTTCTACAGAGTGTGAGTGGAGTTTGTGTGTTCTACTCCAGTTCTACAGAGTGAGTGAGTGGAGTTTGTGTGTTCTACTCCTGTTCTACAGAGTGACTGAGTGGGGTTTGTGTGTTCTAGCCCTGTTCTACAGAGTGAGTGAGTGGAGTTTGTGTGTTCTACTCCTGTTCTACAGAGTGAGTGAGTGGAGTTTGTGTGTTCTACCCCTGTTCTACAGAGTGAGTGAGTGGAGCTTGTATGTTCTACCCCTGTTCTACAGAGTGAGTGAGTAGAGTTTGTGTGTTCTAGCCCTGTTCTACAGAGTGAGTGAGTGGAGTTTGTGTGTTCTAGCCCTGTTCTACACAGTGAGTGAGTGAGTGGAGTTTGTGTGTTCTAGCCCTGTTCTACAGAGTGAGTGAGTGAGTGGAGTTTGTGTGTTCTACCCCTGTTCTGCAGAGTGAGTGAGTGTAGTTTGTGTGTTCTACCCCTGTTCTACAGAGTGTGAGTGGAGTTTGTGTGTTCTACTCCAGTTCTACAGAGTGAGTGAGTGGAGTTTGTGTGTTCTACTCCTGTTCTACAGAGTGAGTGACTGGGGTTTGTGTGTTCTACTCCTGTTCCACAGAGTGAGTGAGTGGAGTTTGTGTGTTCTACTCCTGTTTTACAGAGTGAGTGAGTAGAGTTTGTGTGTTCTACCCCTGTTCTACAGAGTGAGTGAGTGGAGTTTGTGTGTTCTACTCCTGTTCTACAGTGAGTGAGTGGAGTTTGTGTGTTCTACTCCTGTTCTACAGAGTGAGTGAGTGGAGTTTGTGTGTTCTAGCCCTGTTCTACAGAGTGAGTGAGTGGAGTTTGTGTGTTCTATCCCTGTTCTACAGAGTGAGTGAGTGGAGTTTGTGTGTTCTACCCCTGTTCTACAGAGTGAATGAGTGGAGTTTGTGTGTTGTACTCCTGTTCTACAGAGTGAGTGAGTGGAGTTTGTGTGTTCTACCCCTGTTCTACAGAGTGAGTGGAGTTTGTGTGTTCTAGCCCTGTTATACAGAGTGAGTGAGTGGAGTTTGTGTGTTCTAGCCCTGTACTACAGATTGAGTGAGTTGAGTTTGTGTGTTCTACTTCTGTTCTACTGAGTGAGTGAGTGGAGTTTGTGTGTTCTACTCCTGTTCTACAGAGTGAGTGAGTGGAGTTTGTGTGTTCTACTTCTGTTCTACTGAGTGTGTGAGTGGAGTTTGTGTGTTCTACTCCTGTTCTACAGAGTGAGTGAGTGGAGTTTGTGTGTTCTATCCCTGTTCTACAAAGTGAGTGAGTGGAGTTTGTGTGTTCTACTCCTGTTCTACAGAGTGAGTGAGTGGAGTTTGTGTATTCTACTCCTGTTCTACAGAGTGAGTGAGTGGAGTTTATGTGTTCTATCCCTGTTCTACAGAGTGAGTGAGTAGAGTTTGTGTGTTCTACCCCTGTTCTACAGAGTGAGTGAGTGGAGTTTGTGTGTTCTAGCCCTGTTCTACACAGTGAGTGAGTGAGTGGAGTTTGTGTGTTCTAGCCCTGTTCTACACAGTGAGTGAGTGGAGTTTGTGTGTTCTAGCCCTGTTCTACACAGTGAGTGAGAGAGTGGAGTTTGTGTGTTCTAGCCCTGTTCTACAGAGTGAGTGAGTGAGTGGAGTTTGTGTGTTCTACCCCTGTTCTGCAGAGTGAGTGAGTGTAGTTTGTGTGTTCTACCCCTGTTCTACAGAGTGTGAGTGGAGTTTGTGTGTTCTACTCCTGTTCTACAGAGTGAGAGAGTGGAGTTTGTGTGTTCTACTCCTGTTCTACAGAGTGAGTGAGTGGTGTTTGTGTGTTCTACTCCTGTTCTACAGAGTGAGTGAGTGGAGTTTGTGTGTTCTACTCCTGTTTTACAGAGTGAGTGAGTAGAGTTTGTGTGTTCTACCCCTGTTCTACAGAGCGAGTGAGTGGAGTTTGTGTGTTCTACTCCTGTTCTACAGAGTGAGTGAGTGGAGTTTGTGTGTTCTAGCCCTGTTCTACAGAGTGAGTGAGTGGAGTTTGTGTGTTCTATCCCTGTTCTACAGAGTGAGTGAGTGGAGTTTGTGTGTTCTACCCCTGTTCTACAGAGTGAATGAGTGGAGTTTGTGTGTTCTACTCCTGTTCTACAGAGTGAGTGAGTGGAGTTTGTGTGTTCTATCCCTGTTCTACAGAGTGAGTGAGTGGAGTTTGTGTGTTCTACTCCTGTTATACAGAGTGAGTGAGTGGAGTTTGTGTGTTCTACTCATGTTCTACAGAGTGAGTGAGTGGAGTTTGTGTGTTCTACTCCTGTTCTACAGAGTGAGTGAGTGGAGTTTGTGTGTTCTACTTCTGTTCTACTGAGTGAGTGAGTGGAGTTTGTGTGTTCTATCCCTGTTCTACAAAGTGAGTGAGTGGAGTTTGTGTGTTCTACTCCTGTTCTACAGAGTGAGTGAGTGGAGTTTGTGTATTCTACTCCTATTCTACAGAGTGAGTGAGTGGAGTTTGTGTGTTCTATCCCTGTTCTACAGAGTGAGTGAGTGGAGTTTGTGTGTTCTACCCCTGTTCTACAGAGTGAGTGAGTGGAGCTTGTATGTTCTACCCCTGTTCTACAGAGTGAGTGAGTAGAGTTTGTGTGTTCTAGCCCTGTTCTACAGAGTGAGTGAGTGGAGTTTGTGTGTTCTAGCCCTGTTCTACACAGTGAGTGAGTGAGTGGAGTTTGTGTGTTCTAGCCCTGTTCTACAGAGTGAGTGAGTGGAGTTTGTGTGTTCTAGCCCTGTTCTACACAGTGAGTGAGTGAGTGGAGTTTGTGTGTTCTAGCCCTGTTCTACAGAGTGAGTGAGTGGAGTTTGTGTGTTCTAGCCCTGTTCTACACAGTGAGTGAGTGAGTGGAGTTTGTGTGTTCTAGCCCTGTTCTACAGAGTGAGTGGAGTTTGTGTGTTCTACCCCTGTTCTGCAGAGTGAGTGAGTGTAGTTTGTGTGTTCTACCCCTGTTCTACAGAGTGTGAGTGGAGTTTGTGTGTTCTACTCCTGTTCTACAGAGTGAGTGAGTGGAGTTTGTGTGTTCTACTCCTGTTCTACAGAGTGAGTGAGTGGAGTTTGTGTGTTCTACTCCTGTTTTACAGAGTGAGTGAGTAGAGTTTGTGTGTTCTACCCCTGTTCTACAGAGTGAGTGAGTGGAGTTTGTGTGTTCTACTCCTGTTCTACAGTGAGTGAGTGGAGTTTGTATGTTCTACTCCTGTTCTACAGAGTGAGTGAGTGGAGTTTGTGTGTTCTACTCCTGTTCTACAGAGTGAGTGGAGTTTGTGTGTTCTATCCCTGTTCTACAGAGTGAGTGAGTGGAGTTTGTGTGTTCTACTCCTGTTCTACAGAGTTAGTGAGTGGAGTTTGTGTGTTCTACCCCTGTTCTACAGAGTGAGTGAGTGGAGTTTGTGTGTTCTAGCACTGTTCTACAGAGTAAGTGAGTGGAGTTTGTGTGTTCTAGCCCTGTTCTACAGAGTGAGTGAGTGGAGTTTGTGTGTTCTAGCCCTGTTCTACAGAGTGAGTGAGTGGAGTTTGTGTGTTCTACCCCTGTTCTACAGAGTGCATGAGTGGAGTTTGTGTGTTCTACTCCTGTTCTACAGAGTGAGTGAGTGGAGTTTGTGTGTTCTACTCCTGCTCTACAGAGTGAGTGAGTGGAGTTTGTGTGTTCTACTCCTGTTCTACAGAGTGAGTGAGTGGAGTTTGTGTGTTCTAGCCCTGTTCTACAGAGTGAGTGAGTGGAGTTTGTGTGTTCTAGCCCTGTTCTACACAGTGAGTGGAGTTTGTGTGTTCTAGCCCTGTTATACAGAGTGAGTGAGTGGAGTTTGTGTGTTCTAGCCCTGTTCTACAGAGTGCGTGAGTGGAGTTTGTGTGTTCTACTCCTGTTCTACAGAGTGAGTGAGTGGAGTTGGTGTGTTCTACCCCCGTTCTACAGAGTGAATGAGTGGAGTTTGTGTGTTCTACTCCTGCTCTACAGAGTGAGTGAGTGGAGTTTGTGTGTTCTACTCCTGCTCTACAGAGTGAGTGAGTGGAGTTTGTGTGTTCTACTCCTGTTCTACAGAGTGAGTGAGTGGAGTTGGTGTGTTCTACCCCTGTTCTACAGAGTGAATGAGTGGAGTTTGTGTGTTCTACTCCTGCTCTACAGAGTGAGTGGAGTTTGTGTGTTCTAGCCCTGTTCTACAGAGTGAGTGAGTGGAGTTTGTGTGTTCTACTCCTGCTCTACAGAGTGAGTGAGTGAAGTTTGTGTGTTCTACTCCTGCTCTACAGAGTGAGTGAGTGGAGTTTGTGTGTTCTACCCCTGTTCTACAGAGTGAGTGAGTGGAGTTTGTGTGTTCTACCCCTGTTCTACAGAGTGAGTGAGCGGAGTTTGTGTGTTCTACTCCTGTTCTACAGAGTGCGTGAGTGGAGTTTGTGTGTTCTACCCCTGTTCTACACAGTGAGTGAGTTGAGTTTGTGTGTTCTAGCCCTGTTCTACAGAGTGAGTGAGTGGAGTTTGTGTGTTCTAGCCCTGTTCTACACAGTGAGCGGAGTTTGTGTGTTCTACTCCTGTTCTACAGAGTGCGTGAGTGTGAATGTTCTCCGTTGGCCGAACAGAGGGAGTCTAACCGCTCGCAACTCAGTGGGCACTGTCCCTGCTAAAACAAATCAACGTCACGAACAACAACAACAACAACAAAGTTAACACCCCCCAAGCAACGCCCTCCAATCCCCCGGCCCAGCCCGCACCACGCGGCGCCACTCACTGGAGGTCTCTCAGCGCCGTCTTCCCCACGACCCGCAGGAACCTCCACCCCCCCGTGGCCGCGTAGACCCCGAGGGAGAGCGCCAGCAGCCAGCCCCAGGCCAGCCCCGTGTGGACCCGCAGCACCAGCGCCGGCAGCAGCCGCAACGCCGCCAGGGCCACCGCTCGCTGATTCTGTCCCCGCATCCTCCTCCTCCTCCTCTTTTCTCCTTCCTCCTCCTCTTCTTCCTCCTCCTCTTTTCTCCTTCCTCCTCCTCTTCCTCCTCCTACCCTCTCCTTCTTCCTCTTCCTCCTCTTCCTCCTCCTCCTCCTACCACCACCCGAAGGGTGCCGACGCTGCTCCTTGGCACCTTGGGATGGGGTTGTGGGCGCAGGAGGGGCAGGGCAGGGCAGGGCAGGGCAGGGCAGGGCAGGGCAGGGCAGGGCAGGGCAGGGCAGGGCAGGGCAGGGCAGGGCAGGGCAGGGCAGGGCAGGGCAGGGCAGGGCAGCGGGAGATTTGACGGCAGCCCGAGGCTCGCTCCCCGCAGTTCTGGAGATGTGGCGGGGTGGGGCGGGGGGGAGCGAGGCTGCTGGTTTTGTTTACTTCACTGCAATCGACACCGCCGGCTAACGTCACAGCTTTCGGGTCATCTCTCTCTCCCCCACCCCCCCCCGGGCGTAGATGTCGCACAACGTGTAACGGGATACACGGCACGCCCGGACGTGGAGGGGCCCAACGCTTTCCTTGTTTCGTACAGACGCGAACGGCGATCGGACTTCCATTGGTTTTTTTTTTATCGAAGTGGTTTTTATTTCGTCGGTTTTTACCGGGTGGCACAGCGGGGCGTAGCAACGGCGCCGTCGCACCGCACGGGGCTTTGGGATGCTGCTGGATGCTTCGGGACGCCGACGCTCGCCACGCGCCTTCAAGCCTCGTTTAGCCCCGCGTCGAACGCAGCTCACGCATTGGGTGTGACGCGAGTTGGGTGAACACTGTACCATAGACTCAGCACTGTACCAAAGACTCAGCACTGCACCATAGACTCAGCACTGTACCATAGACTCAGCACTGTACCGTAGACTCAGCACTGTACCATAGACTCAGCACTGTACCGTAGACTCAGCACTGTACCATAGACTCAGCACTGTACCGTAGACTCAGCACTGTACCATAGACTCAGCACTGTACCATAGACTCAGCACTGTACCATAGACTCAGCACTGTACCATAGACTCAGCACTGTACCATAGACTCAGCACTGTACCATAGATGCAGCACTGTACCATAGACTCAGCACTGTACCATAGACTCAACACTACCCATAGACTCAGCACTGTACCATAGACTCAACACTGTACCATAGACTCAGCACTGTACCATAGACTCAGCACTGTACCATAGACTCAGCACTAACCATAGACTCAACACTGTACCATAGACTCAGCACTGTACCATAGACTCAACACTGTACCATAGACTCAGCACTGTACCATAGACTCAGCACTGTACCATAGACTCAGCACTGCACCGTAGACTCAGCACTGTACCATAGACTCAACACTGTACCATAGACTCAGCACTGTACCATAGACTCAACACTGTACCATAGACTCAACACTAACCATAGACTCAACACTGTACCATAGACTCAGCACTGTACCATAGACTCAACACTGTACCATAGACTCAACACTGCCCATAGACTCAACACTGCCCATAGACTCAACACTGCCCATAGACTCAGGACTGCCCATAGACTCAACACTGCCCATAGACTCAACACTACCCATAGACTCAACACTACCCATAGACCCAATACTGCCAATGGACTCAACACTGCCCATAGACTCAGCACTGCCCATAGGCTCAGCACTGCCCATAGACTCAACACTGCCCATAGACTCAACACTACCCATAGACTCGGCACTGCCCATAGACTCAACATTGCCCATAGACTCAGCACTGCCCATAGTCTCAACATTGCCCATAGACTCAGCACTGCCCATAGACTCAACAATGCCCAACAATGCAGAGACCCATAGAGATGCACAGAGACCCACAGAGACTCACAGAGACCCACAGAGACTCAGAGACCCACAGAGACTCAGAGACCCATAGAGACCCATAGAGGCTCACAGAGACCCATAGAGACTCACAGAGACCCACAGAGACTCAGAGACCCATAAAGACTCACAGAGACTGAGAGACCCACAGAGACTCACAGAGACCCACAGAAACTCAGAGACCCACAGAGACCCACAGAGATTCAGAGACCCACAGAGACTCAGAGACCCATAGAGACTCAGAGACTCACAGAGACCCACAGGGACTCACAGAGATTCAGAGACCCATAGAGACTCACAGAGACTCACAGAGACCCACAGGGACTCACAGAGACTCAGAGACCCTCAGAGACCCACAGAGACTCAGAGACCCACAGAAACCCACAGAGACCCACAGAGACCCATAGAGACCCATAGAGACTCACAGAGACCCATCGAGACATCGCGGCGATACACTCCGCTACTGCTCCTGATGCGGTTGTCTGGGCTTTGACCGCCTGAATGTGACAATTGTGGCCGCTGCTGCTCTGCTGCGTGATCATCATCATCAGCATCATCATCAGTCGACACAAGAATGCCGACGAAACACGGGACCCCTCCTGCACCCTCCCCACAGCGATGTTAGACAGACGTCGCTCTTGCGGGGAGAATTCGCAGTTTAAAAGACTCCTTCACTAACCCCCCCCCCCACCTCTACCCCCGTGAGCAGCTGAGGAAGTGTATAGTGTAGTGTATAGTGTAGTGTAGTGTATAGTGTAGTGTATACACTACACTATACACTACACTATACACTACTATACAATACACTACATTATACACTACACTATACACTACTATACACTACACTATACACTACACACTGTCTGCGTGTGTGTCTGTGTGTGTGTCTGTGTGTATGTGTCTGTGTGTATGTTGGTCCGGTGGACCGGTTCTGGCTCCTGCCACCATGAGGGGTGGACAGTCCTCTACTCGGGGCAGCAGACTGCCAAACAACAGGGTGTGGCTCTTCTTCTGAACAAAAGAATGAAAGGAGCGTGGTAGCGTGGTGGTGAGGTGTGGGAAGCTGTAAGCCCCAGGCTACTTTGGGCTCGCCTTCCCATCAACCGGAGGCGAGGGGTGGTGGTCGTGGTTACTTATGGCCCCACCGAAGGCGAACATCCGTGGAGGGATGCAGGCAAAGCCGATGAGTCAGATGCCTTCTATGACCTCCTGTCACAAGTACTGGCTAAAGTGGCCCCTCGGGATAGAGTCATCTTGTTGGGTCACTTCAATGCCCGAGTTGGTCATGATGCTGGCACCTGGTCTGGAGTGATTGGAGGGCATGGGCCGGATCAGCTCAATAACAACAGCAGGAGGCTGCTAGATATTTGTGCAGCCCATGGGCTTGTAATTACCAACACGCTGTTCCGGCATCGGCGCATCCACATAACATCATGGATGCATGCCGGGTCCAAGCAAGAACATCTGCTGGACTACATAGTGACAGACCAGCGGATGCGAGCCCATGTACTTGACACCAGGACCTACCGTGGAGCTGATCTGCCCTCTGACCATCGACTTATCATCTGTAAGATGCGCCTGCCATTCTTCCGCTCCGGTGGTGGGTGTACACCCAGGACCCCTTTCCAACCAAAAGTTGTCTGGTCTCAGTTATCTGATAAAAGTTGCAAGCGAGAATTTCATCATCGCTTGCGGCTGGGGTTGGCATCGTCCCCCACTCCTCCTGATGTGGAGGGTAAATGGGCGAGGTTTAGAACTGTAACTCATGCAGCTGCAATGGCTGCTTTGGGTACACGGTCCAGACCTCCCCAGAGACCCTGGCTGACAGAGGAGGTGTTCAGGATGGTTGAGAAAAAGCGACAGGCCCACTGTCATCGGCTACAGAATCCCACGTCAGAGAATGAGGAGGCTTACCGCAGCCTTCGCTCGGAGGTTCGGAGAGCCGTGAGGCGCTGCAAGGATGGGTGGTGGTCGCGGGTTGCTGAGGAGATGGAGTCTGCCTCAGTGGCCCACGATTACAAATCTCTATTTAACTCCATCAAAAAAGTAACCTGCAGCGCCACACCTATTACCATTATTAGGGAAAAAACGGTGATCCAATCTCCGACCCCCAGGAAGAGGTTTGCAGATTTGCTGAGCATTTCTGTGAGGTCCTGGGGGAGGGAAAATCCCTCAGCCAGGAAAACATCGTGGCACAAAGTGAGGATGACCCTGCTGAGGCTGCGGTGCCTCAAATATTGGAAGTCAACCCCTGTGAGTGGCTGGCTGAGGTGGCATTTGTTAAGGAAGTACTGAAGGCGATCCGGAGTCAGAAACCAGGAAAGGCAGCGGGAAGAGATGATCTCCCAAGCGAAATGCTGAGGGAGGGTGGTGGTTGTGCACAGACTGCCCTACATGACATCATAACAACAGTCTGGACCACTGGACAGATTCCGCAGGATTGGAAGGATGCCCTGGTGGTCCCCCTCTTTAAGAAGAGGGACCGCACAGACTGTAACAACTACAGGGGCATCTTACTCCTCAGTGTGCCGGGAAAGGTCCTGGCAAGGATTATTCAACATCGCGTTGCCAGACACACTGAGGAGAGGCTTGCAGAGCCCCAATGCGGTTTCAGTAAAGGGCGGTCCTGCACAGATGCCATATTTTCTGTCCGTCTGCTACAGCAGAGGTGTAGGGAATTCCAGCAAGACCAACATCTCTGCTTTATTGACCTGGTCAAGGCCTATGATACCATCAGTAGGCCTGAGCTCTGGGTTGTTCTTCGTGCTTTCGGAGTCTCTGATCCTCTGCTCACGCTCATTAAGGACCTCCATGATGGTGAGCGGGCCCGGGTAAAACTACGTGGACGGGAGTCAGAGCCATTCCCTGTACACCTTGGGGTGCGACAGGGATGTCCTCTGGCTCCCACATTATTTAACATCTATTTTGACCACGTAGTTCGTGAAGCCTTCAATAGCTGTACCGGGGGAATCTACATATGGTACAGATATAATGGGAGGCTGATCGATGCCCGGGAGCGGTCAAGGGATGGCTCCCTATTGCTCAACCAAGTTACGTAAGACGATGATTTGGTAATAGCTGCTCATTCAGAGGAGGAGTTGGAGACGCTGCTGCTGAGACTGGAGCGTGCCACTAAGAGGTGGGGCCTTACCATCAGCCCCACCAAAACTAAGCATCTGCCTGGGTATTTTGTACAATCGGACACTCCGCCCCCACAACTCCCAATAGGTGATGGGGCAGTTGTGGAGAGAGTGGAGAGTTGCCCATACCTGGGCAGTGTGCTTATGACCGGCTCCAGTTTAACAGCAGAGGTCTCACTGCGAATCAGTCGAGTGGCAATATCTTTTCATCGGTTGCGTAACGCTGTGTGAAAGCTACCTGGTCTGTCGCCCCGCACTAAGCTTCAGGTCTTCTCGGCCATGGTCATTCCCTCCCTTCTCAACGCTTGCGAAACGTGGACCCCCCTAATGGAACATCTTCGCCGGTTGGAAATGTTTAGGCTAGCCTGCCTACGATCCATCCTGGGTTTAACCAGACTGGATTGTGTGAGATCACAAATCCTTGAAAGATCTGGGCAAGGTTCCATCGGTGAGCTCCTCTGGCAGGCAAGGCTGCGTTGGCTGGGTCATGTAGCCCGCATGCCCAGCCACCGCATGCCGAAACAGCTTTTGTTCGGCCGGATCGAGGGGGCTAAACGGGCGCGGCACGGGCTAGAGAAGAGATGGAGTGATGTGGTACAGGAGGACGTGGAGCTGAGTGGACTTGCCGATGACTGGTACCAGCGGTGTCAAGATCGGCCTCTGTGGAGGAGGCTCGTGAAGGACGCTACTGGGCAGTTGGAGGCAGTCGCCCTCCAACAACAACGGAGGGCGGAGGAGCGACGCTCACAACAACGAGCGGAGCGCCGGGTGGCTAAAGCACAGCAGGTTGGCAGAGTAGGGGGCACAGGTGGTGCATCAGCCAATCATCTCAGTCAGTCGACCCGTGCCACCTGGGTCTGCCCCGTGACCTCCTGCCAGCGGGCGTTCGACACTTCACGTGGCCTCAGGGTGCACATAGCCTGGCACAAGCGTCGCGGTGACGTCACTGCCACTTAGTGGCGAATGGCGGTTGTTGTTGTTGTGTGTCTGTGTGTGTGTGTCTGTGTGTCTGTGTGTGTGTCTGTGTGTGTCTGTGTGTGTGTCTGTGTATGTGTGTCTGTGTGTGTGTGTCTGTGTGTATCTGTGTGTGTGTCTGTGTGTGTGTATCTGTGTGTGTGTGTCTGTGTGTGTATCTGTGTGTGTGTGTCTGTGTGTGTGTCTATGTGTGTGTGTGTATGTGTGTGTCTGTGTGTGTGTGTGTATCTGTGTGTGTGTGTATGTGGGTAGTGTAGCGGGTAGCGCTACGTCGCGCTACGCACCCGGCGACCCGAGTTCGATTCCCGCTCACGGCCACCACCGGTGACGATTATTTCAACCGCTCCCGGGCCTCCCCGAGATCGACTCAGCCTCAAACGAGCAACTGGTGTGGTTGCGTGTGAACACCGCCACTGGGGAGACAAAGGCGGCCGGGCGTGGTGAATCCAAGCCCCGGGCGAAGGCGGGCAGTACAGCTAGCGCTTGATGTGTGAAACCCGTTCACGTATCTCAGAAACGTGCTATTCACGAGTATCTTGGGAACGTTACCCCTCGCGAGATAACGACAGAATGCCACGATGATGGTGATAATGTATTAATAATATCTTGCCTGGCCGGGAACTTGGAACGCAGGCCCAGATAGCACGGGAAACACTCGTGAGATTAAACGTTTGCAAAATAAGTTCTTTTGTATTTTTTTTATAATAGGACATGTGTTGCTTATTATCTTTGCTGTGGTTATTAAAGTTGTTCTTGTGCAGTTTTAATGAAACGCATTGCCTGTGCCGCTCAACAGTTGTCTGGGTGAAAAGTAATGGACTAAGTTGACACAAATCCGGGCCAAGTTGGCTCAACAACAACTTAACAAGCTCGCTCATTCATACAGTCGCTCATTCATACAGTCACTCATGCACTCACTCATACAGTCACTCACTCATACACTCACTCACTCACTCATATGCTCACTCATACAGTCACTCACTCATACAGTCACTCATTCATACAGTCACTCGTACACTCACTCATACACTCACTCACTCATACACTCACTCACTCATATAATCACTCATACACTCACTCACTCATACAGTCACTCACTCATGCACTCACTCACTCATACAGTCACTCATACACTCACTCACTCATACAGTCACTCACTCATACACTCACTCACTCATACACTCACTCATACAGTCACTCACTCATACAGTCACTCACTCATACAGTCACTCACTCATACAGTTACTCACTCATACAGTCACTCACTCATACAGTCACTCACTCATACAGTCACTCATACACTCACTCATACAGTCACTCACTCATACAGTCACTCACTCATACAGTTACTCACGCATACACTCACTCACTCAGTCACTCATACACTCACTCACTCATACACTCACTCATATATACATAAACACTCATACATACATACAGACACTCAATCATATATACATAGACACTCAATCATATATACATAGACACTCAATCATATATACATAGACACTCATACATACATACACTCACTCATATATACATAGACACTCATACATACATACATACTCAATCATATATACATAGACACTCATACATATATACATAGACACTCACTCATACATAGACACTCATACATAGACACTCACTCATATATACATAGACACTCATACATACATACACTCAATCATATATACAAAGACACTCATACATACATACACACTCACTCATATATACATAGACACTCATACATGCATACATTCACTCATACATAGACACTCACTCATACACTCAATCATATATACAAAGACACTCATACATACATGCACACTCACTCATATATACATAGACACTCATACATACATACACTCAATCATATATACAAAGATACTCATACATACATACACACTCACTCATATATACATAGACACTCATACATACATACACTCAATCATATATACATACACACTCATACATACATACACTCACTCACATCCCCTAGCCACCGTGATGATGATGAGAGAGAGACACGACTTCCTGTAGACCAAGCGTGGTAGTTAACATCTCATAGCCACCGTGATGATGATGATGAGAGAGAGACACAGACCTCCTGTAGACCTGGCGAGGTAGTCAACATCTCATAGCCACCGTGATGATGATGATGAGAGAGAGACACAGACCTCCTGTATACCAGGCGAGGTAGTCAACATCTCACAGCCACTATGATGATGATGAGAGAGACACAGACCTCCTGTAAACCAGGCGAGGTAGTTAACATCTCATAGCCACTATGATGATGAGAGAGAGACACAGACCTCCTGTAAACCAGGCGAGGTAGTTAACATCTCATAGCCACCGTGATGATGAGAGAGAGAGGCACAGACCTCCTGTATACCAGGCGAGGTAGTTAACATCTCATATCCACCGTGATGATGATGATGAGAGAGAGACACAGACCTCCTGTAGACCGGGCGAGATAGTTAACATCTCATAGCCACCGTGATGATGTGAGAGAGACACAGACCTCCTGTAGACCTGGCGAGGTAGTCAACATCTCATAGCCACCGTGATGATGAGAGAGACACAGACCTCCTGTATACCAGGCGAGGTAGTCAACATCTCATAGCCACCGTGATGATGATGAGAGAGACACAGACCTCCTGTAGACCAGGCGAGGTAGTTAACATCTCATAGCCACTGTAATGATGATGATGATGATACACAGACCTACTGTATACCAGGCGAGGTAGTCAACATCTCATAGCCACCGTGATGATGATGAGTTAGAGACACAGACCTCCTATATACCAGGCGAGGTAGTTAACATCTCATAGCCACAGTTCGTACCTCTACTCGTCACCTTTCTTCTTCCTCTTCTTTGCCGCTGCTCGCTGTCGTTTTGTCGCGAAAAAATAAAAATGTGAAACTTTAAAAACAACAACAAAAAATATTCCCAAGACGGCGCGCGGGCCGCGGGCCGCTCCTCTCCGCCCCTCCGCCGAGTTTCGTTCGCCTCAGCCGGCGCGGGATCTAGGCGAGGCCGGGGCTCTCGCGAGGCCTACCCTACGGCACTACGTAGTAGCGATTCTCGTCTCTTACGAAAGTCCTAAACAATTAATAACAATAACAACACCACAACAACAACACTACTACTACTAATGTAACGTCCTTCCTCCCATCCCCTTTGTTCCTAAAGTCGCTACAAACGATGCGAGGTCGTTACTAAAATGTCAACAAACGCGAAATCGCGAGTTTCCTCACACCAACAAAAACAAACCACACACACAGAGACACACACAGAGAGAGAGACACTCGCACAGAGACACAGAGACACACACAGAGACACAGAGACACACACACAGAGACACAGAGACACACAGAGAGACACAGAGACACACACACAGAGACACAGAGACACACACAGAGACACACAGACACACAGAGAGACACACACACAGAGACACACACACAGAGACACAGAGAGACACAGAGACACACACAGAGACACACATACATACAGAGACACAGAGAGAGACACAGAGAGACAGATACACACAGAGAGACACAGAGAGAGAGAGAGACAGAGAGAGACACAGAGAGAGACACACAGAGAGAGAGACACCGAGAGAGGGACACACAGAGAGACACGGAGACACAGAGAGAGAGAGAGACACAGAGAGAGAGACACCGAGAGAGACACACACAGAGACACACAGAGAGAGACACAGATACGCACAGCGAGAGACAAAGAGAGACAGAGAGACAGAGAGACACAGAGAGAGACACAGAGAGAGACACAGATAGACACAGAGAGATAGACACAGACACACAGACAGACACAGACAGAGATAGAGTTTGTGTTTTGTGTAATCTGCGCTGTGAGACTTGCAACTAAAGTCGCCGTGGGTCACGAAGAGCGCCAACGAGTTCTTCCGTGTCGGAGTGAGGAAGGCGGCGAAGAGCGAGAGACGTGGGGTCTGGCGAGACCACTTCCGTCGTGAGATAGTGAGGTGGTGGTGAGGTGATGGTGAGATAGTGATGGTGGTGAGGGTGAGATAGTGAGGGTAGTGATGGTGAACTATGTCACCCACCCACTCACCCACCCCACCCACGCACTCTGGACGAGGGCTAACCACGGTCACTATGCCACCTGGCGGTCAGCCTCGCCACCACAGCCACCCCCACTCACTCCCCCCACACTCCTCCCACACCCCCACACTCCCCCCACACCCCCCACACACCCCCCCCCACTCCCCCCCCCACTCCCCCCACAGTTACTCTGACCGTCCCATCCGCCAAGCTGTTTCTCCCTCCATACAGCAACAACAACCACCTGACACTCCGGTCAAAACCATCACACTGCCACACACAGCAGGCGTTACCAAAAAAAAAACAGATTTCCAAAATTCTAAACAAGCACAAGATCCAGGTCCGGTTCAATACAGTGCACAAAATCAGTGACCTGATCCCATCCGTGAAGGATGTCATCCCTGACCCACAGTACCCAGGTGTTTACAAATTGAGCTGTACCTGCGGTGACTGCTACATCGGGGAGACGAAACGGCACGTCTCTGATCGAATTCCGCGAGATACAAATCCGATTTGAAACACGGCAGAACGAATTCGTCGGCCGTGGCTGATCACTGTCTCAACGCAGCGGGTTATCGTGATGTTGCTTTGCTCCGATAACAAAGCGCTCTGCAAAACCTCCCGGTCATTACTCTTGGGTTCTATTTCGATTTAAAGCTTTCGTGACTGCAAGGATTCATCTTCTTTGGTTCTTTCGGTAAAGTCACCACGTAGAATGAGAATAAAATAATAAATTGATAAAATAAAATAACACAATAATATTCTCACGACGTTTCGGCCACAACACAAGCGGCCTTCATCAGGTGAAGGGGACGAGACTGTCTGGAGGACAGCGCTGGAGTGAAAAAGCCACCCTCAGATCGCGACCTTTAAGCTGTGTGAGAAGAAACAAAGCGCCTTGACAAAGGAATTAGCATAGAATTTAGCATTGAAATGGCTGAGTGATTAGCTTGTGACTGGTCACAGAAAAGGCTATGTTAAAGTTAAAGCATACACATCCGCAAAGGCACCCCTTGACAAAGGAATTAGCATATAATTTAGCATTGAAATGGCTGAGTGATTAGCTTGTGACTGGTCACAGAAAAGGCTATGTTAAAGTTAAAGCATACACATCTGCAAAGGCACCCCTTGACAAAGGAATTAGCATAGAATTTAGCATTGAAATGGCTAAGTTAAAGTATACACATCCGCAGAGGCACTCCTTGACAAAGTAATTAGCATAGAATTTTGCATTGAAATAGCTGAGTGATTAGCTTGTAACTGGTCACAGAAATAGCTATGTTAAAGTGAGAGCATATACATTCACCGAGGCAACTAGTACAAATCAAACAGGAGAATTTAGCTTTGGAATAACTAGGCGAATTTAGCATTGAAATAATTGAGTGATTAGCTTGTGACTGGTCACAGAAATGGCTATGTTGAAGTTAAGGCCTACACATCTGAGCTATTCACAGTAACTGGGTATACAATACAATATATAATGAATACTATATAGTGAACCAATAAAAAATACTAAAATATAAATTACCTCAATGTTATCAATAAACTCTATATTCCCCAATCAGCTAAGCTACCAACAATAAGTCGTTATATATCACAATGCTATATGGCGAAAAATGGGTGGATTCTTACCCTCAACTTTAGCAACACGGATAGCTACGGGTCCCGTTCAGACGGACGAGTTCATCCATGGTCGGAACAGAGGAGGGGGAGAGAGACAGCTGCGAGGCGCTGTTATACTCCATGTTGTAAACCATACCATTAACCGTGGTGTGAGAGGTATTAAGAGTCAATGCCAGAGAAAGAGCTGCGGTCTGAAGGTCATCGTAAAATACAATTAATTAAGAACGGAAATGGTTTAAAACATCTTTCCAATGGTTACTAAGCCAGAATCCATCTTCTCGATTGAAATTGTCTCTGTGGTTGTATATGTGAATGGCCTCATGAACGAATCTCTCATGGTAGTTGGTTGGTTTGCAAAGAACCTCCGTCTTGGAGAAGTCAATGTCATGTGAGCCCACTAAATTATAACAGTGATCTGCCACGGCAGAGGAGTTCGTTCTACCGTGTTTCAAGTCTGCTTTATGTTCGCGGATGCGGTCCGAGATATGTCGTTTGGTTTCTCCAATGTAGCTACTACCACAGAGGCACTTTAGTTTGTAAACGCCCGGGTACTGTATGTCTGGAACAGCATCTTTTACAGATGGAACTAGATCACGGATTTTATGTACTGTGTTGAATCGGACCTGGATCTTGTGTTTATTCAGGATTTTGGAGATCTTTTTAGTGACCCCTGCAATGTATGGTAAGGTGATGGTTTTGAGTGGCTCCACAAGAGGATCCTTCTTCATGACTGGAGTGATGGCTTTGCGGATTGTGTAGTCGGAGTAACCATTAGCCCTGAGAGCCTGGTGTACGTGCTTGAGTTCACTGGTAATGTGTTCCTGGTCGGAAATGCATTGGGCTCTATGGTATAGAGTCTTGATGAGGGAGTTCTTCTGGGATGGATGGTGGTGGGAATCCGGTTTCAAGTAAGCATCTGTATGGGTACACCTGGTATCGACAATCAAAGGCATTTCCCTGTCCCCAGACGACCTGCTTGTCAGTTTTGATGTGGTGTCCTTGTTCACCAAAGTCCCGGTACCTGACACCATCGCTATCATTGAAGACCTGGTTCATCAAGGACTGCACACTGATGTACCCCCTCTGGTGAGACATTGCTTAACCAACACATACTTCACCTGGAATGGAACTTTCTACAAACAAACTGAGGGCACCCCAATGGGCTCCCCCCTATCTCCGGTTGTAGCCAACGTATTCATGGAAAAATTTGAAACTGACGCCATCCAGACTGCCACTCTACGCCCGACCTTATGGAAGAGGTACGTGGATGACACCTTTGTCATCTGGCCACATGGCCAGGCTGCTCTAGACCAATTCCGCGACCACATCAATTCCATACATCCAGCCATCAGCATCTCCAACTCCTCCTCTGAATGAGCAGCTATTACCAAATCATCAGCACACATAACGTGGTTGAGCAATAGGGAGCCATTCCTTGACCGCACCCGGGCGTCGACCAGCCTCCCATTATAGCTGTACCATATGGAGATTCCCCCGGTACAGCTATTGAAGGCTTCACGAACTACGTGGTCAAAATAGATGTTAAATAATGTGGGAGCCAGAGGACATCCCTGTCGCACGCCAAGGTTAACAGGGAATGGCTCTGACTCCCGGCCACGTAGTTTTACCTGGGCCCGCTCACCATCATGAAGGTCCTTAATGATCGTGAGCAGAGGGTCAGGTACTCCAAAAGCACGAAGAACAACCCAGAGCCCAGGCCTACTGAGGGTATCATAGGCCTTGACCAGGTCAATAAAGCAGAGATGTAGGTCTTGTTGGAATTCCCTACACCTCTGCTGTAGCAGACGGACAGAAAATATGGCATCTGTGCAGGACCGCCCTTTCCTGAAACCGCATTGGGCTCTGCAAGCCTCTCCTCAGCGTGCCTGGCAAGGCGATGTTGAATAATCCTTGCCAAGACCTTTCCCAGCACACTGAGGAGTGAGATGCCCCTGTAGTTGTTACAGTCTGTGCGGTCTCCCTTCATAAAAAGGGGGACCACCAGAGCATCCTTCCAATCCTGTGGAACCCGTCCAGTGGTCCAGACTGTTGTTATGATGTCATATAGGGCAGTCTGTGCACAAACGCCGCCCTCCCTCAGCATTTCGCTTGGGAGATCATCTCTGCCCGCTGCCTTTCCTGGTCTCAGACTCAAGATCGCCTTCAGTACTTCCTCAACAGATGGCACCTCAGCCAGCCACTCACAGGGGGTGACTTCTTCCAATATTTGAGGCACCGCAGCCTCAGCAGGGTCATCCTCACTTTGTGCTACGATGTTTTCCTGGCTGAGGGATTTTCCCTCCCCCAGGACCTCACAGAAATGCTCAGCAAATCTGCAAACCTGTTCCTGGGGGTCGGAGATTGGGTCACCGTTTTTTCCCCTAATGATGGTAATAGGTGTGGCGCTGCAGATTAGTTTTTTGATGGAGTTAAATATAGATTTGTGATCACGGGCCACTGAGGCAGACTCCATCTCCTCAGCAACCTGCGACCACCACCCATCCTTGCAGCGCCTCACGGCTCTCCTAACCTCCGAGCGAAGGCTGCGGTAAGCCTACTCATTCTCTGACGTGGGATTCTGTAGCCGATGACAGTGAGCCTGTCGCTTTTTCTCAACCATCCTGAACACCTCCTCTGTCAGCCAGGGTCTCTGGGGAGGTCTGGACTGCGTACCCAAAGCAGCCATTGCAGCTGCATGAGTCACAGTCCTAAACCTCGCCCATTTACCCTCGACATCAGGAGGAGTCGGGGACGATGCCAATCCCAGCCGCAAGCGATGATGAAATTCTCGCTTGCAACTTTCATCAGATAACTGAGACCAGGCCACTTTAGGTTAGAATGGGGTCCTGGGTGTACACCCACCACCGGAGTGGAAGAATGGCAGGCGCATCTTACAGATGACTAGTCGATGGTCAGAGGGCAGATCAGCTCCACGGTAGGTCCTGGTGTCAAGGACATGGGCTCGCATCCGCTGGTCCGTCACTATGTAGTCCAGCAGATGTTCTTGCTTGGACCCGGCATGCATCCATGATGTTGTGTGGATGCGCCGATGCCGGAACAGCGTGTTGGTTATTACAAGCCAATGGGCTGCACAAAAATCTAGCAGCCTCCTACCGTTGTTATTGAGCTGATCTGGCCCATGCCCTCCAATCACTCCAGACCAGGTGCCAGTATCATGACCAAATCGGGCATTGAAGTCACCCAACATGATGACTCTATCCCGAGGGTCCACTTTAGCCAGCACCTGTGACAGGAGGTCATAGAAGGTATCTGACTCATCGGCTTTGCCTGCATCCCTCCACGGATGTTCATCTTCGGTGGGGGCATAAGTAACCACGACTGCCACTCCTCGCCTTCGGTTGATGGGAAGGCGAGCCCAAAGTAGCCTGGGGCTTACAGCTTCCCACACCTCACCGCCACGCTCCCATGCCCCATTCATTATTTTGTTCAAAAGAAGAGCCACACCCTGTTGTTTGGCAGTCTGCTGCCCCGAGTAGAGGACTGTCCACCCCTCATGGTGGCAGGAGCCAGAGCCGATCCACCGGACCTCCCTAAATGCCACAGAGATCCAGGCATTACCGATCCAGCTCCCGACATAGGAGTGGCAGCCTCTCCTCCGCAGTGAGCGTTCGAACATTCCATGTGGCCACCGGTAGTGGCTTTTTGTTGTTTCTGGAGTAGCCCCGAGGGTAGATATTCAATCTCCTGGCTCCGCCAATTGGGGTTTGGCCAGGAGACGTCATGGACGCATGGCCCTCCGGGGCCTCCGGCATAAGTTTATTAGTTACATATTTCAGTTTAACTCGTGATTTAGTGGTAATAAATTGAAGGTGGAGGGGTTACCAGCCCCTCGCACCCGTCTAAAGCCCCCATTTAGCCCCTGTGGTGGACACATATGCCATGAGGGGAGGAGCCAATCAAAATTGGACCTCCCCCCACAGCACAGTCCACGACAGAGTTGCCCGTCCGGCACCGCGAGGAGGTAGGGTGTTGTTTTGTCGGACATACACTACACACTACTATACACACTACATTACACACTACGCTATACACTACACTATACACTACACTACAGACTACACTATACACTACACTATACACTACTATACAATACACTACACTACTATAGAATACACTATACACTACACTACTATACACTACACTATACACTATACTATACACTACACTATACACTACACTATACACTACACTACTATACACTACACTATACACTACACTATACACTACACTACTATACACTACACTATATACTACACTACGATACACTACACTATACACTACACTATACACTACACTACACTACACACTACACGATACACTACACTATACACTACACTACACACTATACACTACACTATACACTACACTAGACACTACAGTATACACTACCATACATTACACTATACACTACTATACACTACCCTATTAACTACACCATACACTGCACTACTATACACTACTATACACTACTATACACTACATTACTACACTATACACTACTACACACTACTATACACTACACTATGCACTATACTACACACTACACTATACACTACACTATACACTACACTATACACTACTATACACTACACTACTACACTATACACTACACTATACACTACTATACATTACACTATACACTTTGCACTACACTACACTACTATACACTACACTATACACTACAATATACACTACACTACTGTACACTACACTACTATACACTGCACTATACACTACACTATTATACACTACACTATACACTACACACTACACTATACACTACACTATACACTACACTATACACTACTATACACTACACTATACACTACTATACACTACACTACACGCTACACTATACACTACACTATACACCACACTACACACTACACTATACACTACACTATACACTACACTACTATACACTACACTATACACTAAACTATACAATACAGTACTATACACTACACTATATACTACACGACGATACACTACATTATACACTACACTATACACTACACTATACACTGCACTACTATACAATATACACTACAACATACACTACACTAGTATACACTACATTATACACTACACACTACACTATACACTACACTATACACTACACTATACACTACACTAATATACACTACACTATACACTACATTAGACACTACACTATAAACTACACTATACACTACACACTACACTATACACTACACTATACACTACACTACACACTATACACTACACTATACACTACAATATACACTACACTACTATACACTACACTATGCACTACACTATAAACTACACTATACACTACACTATACACTACACCACACACTATACACTACACTATACACTACATTATACACTACACTATACACTACACTACACACTACACTTTACACTACACTATACACTACACTACACACTATACACTACACTATACACTACTGATACACTACACTACTATACACTACACTATGCACTACACTATACACTACACTATACACTACACTAATATACACTACACAATATACACTACACTATGCACTACACTATACACTACACTACTATACACTACACTATACACTACACTATACACTACACTATACACTACACTATACACTACACTACACACTACACTTTACACTACACTATACACTACACTACACACTATACACTACACTATACACTACTGATACACTACACTACTATACACTACACTATTCACTACACTATACACTACACTATACACTACACTAATATACACTACACAATATACACTACACTATGCACTACACTATACACTACACTACTATACACTACACTATACACTACACTATACACTACACTATACACTACACTACACACTACACTATACACTACACTATACACTACACTATACACTTCACACTACACTATACACTACTATACACTATTATACACTACACTATACACTACACTATACACTACTATACACTACACTATACACTACACTATACACTAGTATACACTACTATACACTACACTATACACTACACTATACACTACACCAAACACTATACACTACACTATACACTACACCACACACTATACACTACACTATACACTACATTATACACTACACTATACACTACACTATACACTACACTACACACTACACTATACACTACACTATACACTACACACTATACACTACACTATACACTACAATATACACTACACCACTATACACTACACTATGCACTACACTATACACTACACTATACACTATACACTACACTATATACTACACGACGATACACTACACTATCACTACACTATACACTACACTACTATACACTATACACTACTATACACTATACACTACTATACACTACACTATACACTACACACTATACACTACACTATACACTACACTATACACTACACTAATATACACTACACTATACACTACACTAGACACTACACTATACACTATACACTACACTACTATACACTACACTATACACTACACTATACACTACACCACACACTATACACTACACTGTACACTACATTATACACTACACTATACACTACATTATACACTACACTATACACTACACTATACACTACACTACACTACACACTACACGATACACTACACTATACACTACACTACACACTATACACTACACTATACACTACAATATACACTACACTACTATACACTACACTATGCACTACACTATACACTACACTATACACTACACTAATATACACAACACAATATACACTACACTGTGCACTACACTATACACTACACTACTATACACTACACTATACACTACACTACACACTACACTATACACTACACTATACACTACACTACACTACACACTATGCACTACACTATACACTACAATATACACTACAGTACTATACACTATGCACTACACTATACACTACACTATACACTACACTACACAATATACACTACACTATACACTACACTATACACTACACTACCCACTATACACTACACACTACACTACACTATACACTACACTATACACTATACACTACACTATACACTTCACACTACACTATACACTACTATACACTACTATACACTACACTATACACTACACTATACACTACTATACACTACACTATACACTACACTATACACTACACTATACACTACACTATACACTACACTACACACTATACACTACACTATACACTACAATATACACTACACTACTATACACTACACTATGCACTACACTATACACTACACTATACACTACACTATACACTACACTATACACTACACTACACACTATACACTACACTATACACTACAATATACACTACACTACTATACACTACACTATGCACTACACTATACACTACACTATACACTACACTACTATACACTACACTATATACTACACGACGATACACTACACTATACACTACACTATACACTACACTATACACTACACTACTATACACTACACTACTATACACTATACACTACTATACACTACACTATACACTACACACTACACTATACACTACACTATACACTACACTATACACTACATTATACACTACACTATACACTACACTATACACTACACTACACTATACACTACACTATACACTACACTACACACTATACACTACACTATACACTACAATATACACTACACTACTATACACTACACTATGCACTACACTACACTATACAATACACTACTATACACTACACTATATACTACATGACGATACACTACACTATACACTACACTATACACTACACTACTATACACTACACTATACACTACACTATACACTACACCACACACTATACACTACACTATACACTACACTATACACTACACTATACACTACATTATACACTACACTATACACTACACTATACACTACACTACACACTACACTATACACTACACTATACACTACACTACACACTATACACTACACTATACACTACAATATACACTACACTACTATACACTACACTATGCACTACACTATACACTACACTATACACTACACTAATATACACTACACAATATACACTACACTATGCACTACACTATACACTACACTACTATACACTACACTATACACTACACTATACACTACACCACACACTATACACTACACTATACACTACAGTATACACTACACCACACACTATACACTACATTATACACTACACTATACACTACACTACACACTACACTATACACTACACTATACACTACACACTATGCACTACACTATACACCACAATATACACTACAGTACTATACACTACACTATGCACTACACTATACACTACACTATACACTACACTATACACTACACTACACAATATACACTACACTATACACTACACTATACACTACACTACCCACTACACACTACACTACACTATACACTACACTATACACTACACTATACACTACACTATACACTTGACACTACACTATACACTACTATACACTACTATACACTACACTATACACTACACTATACACTACTATACACTACACTATACACTACACTATACACTAGTATACACTACTATACACTACACTATACACTACTATACACTACACTATACACTACTATACACTACACTATACACTACACTACTATACACTACACTATACACTACTACACTATACACTACACTATACACCACAAACTCCACTACACTATACACTACACTACTATACACTACACTATACACTACACTACTATACACTACACTACACACTGCACTACACAATACACTATACACTACACTATAAACCACACACTACACTACACTATACACTACTATACACTACACTATACACACTACACTATACACTACACTATATACTAGTGCTGTACTAGTGACAAATTGGCCACGTTCTGTTTACGTAACAAGCCCTTACTAGTTGGCTGTGTAGGGTGGTGGTGGGTTTAACGACACAACATTTATATACTTACGCGATCTAACCCAAAACAATCTCTATTATAAAGGTCCCAGAGCCGGATTATCCTCGTAGCAAAAGTAGCTACATATGTAGTAGTAACTACACGTGCGTAGTAGCTACTACTACACGTGTGTAGTAGTAACTACTACACACGTGTAGTAGTAGCTACACGTGTGTGTAGTAGTAGCTACTACTACACACGCGTGTAGTAGTAGCTGCTACTACACACACGTGTGTGTGTAGGCCAGGGAAGAACGACGACCAGTACAAGCACAATGCAAGCATCAGAACGCTTCACGGCTCGGGTCAAGCAGCTGTGTCATGGGACGCCTTTTGTTGCCGGATGGGACCCCGATGGGACCGTGATGGGACCCCGATGGGACTGGGACCGCGATGGGACCGTGATGGGACCGTGATGGGACCGTGATGGGACCCCGATGGGACCGTGATGGGACCCCGATGGGACTGGGACCGCGATGGGACCCCGATGGGACCGTGATGGGACCCCGATGGGACTGGGACCGCGATGGGATCGTGATGGGACCCCGAAGAGACCGCGATGGGACCGCTATGGGACTGGAACCGCGATGGGACCGCGATGGGACCACGATGGGACCCCCCCTCCCCCCCCCCCAGCGTGGCCTGGCTCCGCCCTCGGCCACGTCCCTCTTGCTGAAACTCACCAGAAGGTTCTGGGCCCTACACCACGTGTCCCTTCTGTCACCCTTGGCACACATGCTTGTCCTGTCACGTGACCTTGTCGGCCAACCGGGGGCTGCCACGTCCCCAGATGCCCCCTCTCTCCGCCAGACAACAGAAACCATGCCCCGCTAGGAGCCCTTTCCCTGACAACGCGTACCCTGCTGGTGATCCATTGTATGTCACTACACTTGTGGTGACGATGATGATGATGTTGTTGTTGTTACATGCATTGATACTCTTTGGGGTTTTTTCGGTAAAGTCATGTACGTATAAAATAAACTAAATTCTTCTTTTTTTATTTAAAGCTTTCGTGACTGCAGTAATTCATATTCTGAGCTCTTTCGGTAAAGTCACGTTGAAGGGAAACAATAAAATAATAAAATATTTATTGTTATATATTTCATTATTTTATTGTTTCCCTTCAACGTGACTTTACCGAAAGAGCTAAGAATATAAATTATTCTTGCCGTGGTTTTCCCACCTGATGACGATTGCTTGTGTTGGAGTCGAAACGTCGCGATTTTTATTCATTTTATTTTCTAACTACGTGACTTTGCCGAAACAAACCAAGAAAGTTTGGATCACTGCAGTGACGAAAACTTCAAATCTTGTCCCATGCATTGGGGCTGCACCAGAGGCGGCTGCCTTCTTAATGGTCTTCTCTGGTGGTGGTGATGGTGGTGATGGAGGTAGTGGTGGTGATGATGGTGGTGGTAGTGATGGTGATGATGGTGGTGGTGATGGTGGTGGTGGTGGTGATGGTGGTGGTTTTGGTGATGGTGGTGGTAGTGGTGGTAGTGATGGTGGTGATGGTAGTGGTAGTGGTGGTGATGGTGGTGATGGTGCTGGTAGTGATGGTGATGGTGGTGGTAGTGATGGTGATGATGGTGGTGGTGGTGGTGGTGATGATGGTGGTAATGGTGGTGATGATGGTGGTGGTGATGATAGTGGTAGTGGTGGTGATGATGGTGGTAATGATAATAGTGGTAGTGGTGGTGATGGTGGTGGTGGTGGTGATGATGGTAGTGGTAGTGGTGATGATGATGGTGGTGGTAGTGATGGTGATGGTGGTAGTAGTGATGGTGATGGTGGTGATGATAGTGGTAGTGGTGGTGATGGTGGTGGTGGTGGTGATGATAGTGGTAGTGGTGGTGATGATGGTGGTGGTTGTGATGATGATGGTGCTGGTAGTGATGGTGATGATGATGGTGGTGGTTATGATGATTATGATGGTGGTGGTGGATGTGGTGATGGTGGTGATGGTGGTGATGGTGGTGCTGGTGGTGATGGTGGTGGTGGTGGTAGTGGTGGTGGTGGTGATGGTGGTGCTGGTGATGGTGGTGATGATTATAATGGTGGTGGTGATGATGATGGTGGTGGTAGTGATGGTGATGGTGGTGGTAGTGATGATGATGATGGTGGTGGTTATGATTATGATGGTAGTGGTGGTGGTGGTGATGGTGATGATGATGGTGTTGATGATTTTGGTGGTAGTGGTGGTGATGGCGGTGGTGATGGTGGTTGTGATGATTTTGGTGGTAGTAGTGATGATGGTGGTGGTGATGATGATTATGGTGGTAATGGTGGTGATAATGATGGTGGTAGTGGTGGTGGTGATGATGGTGGTGATTATGGTGGTAGTAGTGGTGGTGATGATGGTGGTGGTGATGATGATGGTGGTGGTGATGATGGTGGTAGTGGTGGTGAAGATGATGCTGGTGGTGATGATTACGGTGGTAGTGGTGGTGATGGTGGTGGCGGTGGTGGTGGCGGCGGTGGTGGTGGTGGTGATGAAGGTGGTAGTGATGGTGATGATGATGCTGGTGGTGATGATTATGGTGGTAGTGGTGGTGATGATGGTGATGATTATGGTGATAGTGGTGGTGATGGCGGTGGTGATGATTATGGTGGTAGTGGTGGTGATGGTGATGGTGGTGGTGATGATGACGGTGGTGATGATTATGGTGGTAGTGGTGGTGATGGTGATGATGGTGGTGATTGTGATGGTGGTGATGATGATTATGGTGGTAGTGGTGGTGATGATGATGGTGGTGGTGATGGTGGTGATGATGGTGGTGGTGGTGGTGATGATGATGATGGTGGTGATAGTGGTAGTGGTGGTGATGGTAGTGGTGGTGATGATGACGGTGGTGATGATGGTGGTAGTGGTGGTGATGATGGTGGTGGTGATGATAGTGGTAGTGGTGGTGATGATGGTGGTGATGATAATACTGGTAGATGGTGGTGGTGATGATAGTGGTAGTGGTGGTGGTGGTGATGATGGTGGTGGTTGTGATGATGATGGTGGTGTTAGTGATGGTGATGATGGTGGTGGTGGTGATGATGATGATGGTGGTGATAGTGGTAGTGGTGGTGATGGTAGTGGTGGTGATAATGACGGTGGTGGTGGTGATGATGGTGGAAGTGGTGGTGATGATGGTGGTGGTGATGATAGTGGTAGTGGTGGTGATGATGGTGGTGGTTGTGATGATGATGGTGGTGTTAGTGATGGTGATGATGGTGGTGGTGCTTATGATGATTATGATGGTGGTTGTGGTGGTGGTGATGGTGGTGGTGGTAGTGGTGGTGGTGATGATTATAATGGTGGTGGTGATGATGATGGTGGTAGTGATGGTGATGGTGGTGGTAGTGATGATGATGATGGTGGTGGTGATGATTATGATGGTAGTGGTGGTGATGATCATGATGGTGGTGATGATTATGATGGTAGTGGTGGTGGTGGTGATGGTGATGATGATGGTGATGATAGTGGTAGTGGTGGTGATGATGGTGGTGGTTGTGATGATGATGGTGCTGGTAGTGATGGTGATGATGATGATGGTGGTTATGATGATTATGATATTGGTGGTGGATGTGGTGATGGTGGTGATAGTGGTGGTACTGGTGATGGTGGTGGTGGTAGTGGTGGTGGTGGTGGTGATGGTGGTGGTGGTGATGGTGGTGATGATTATAATGGTGGTGGTGATGATGGTGGTGGTGGCAGTGATGGTGATGGTGGTGGTAGTGATGATGATGATGGTGGTGGTTATGATTATGATGGTAGTGGTGGTGATGGTGATGATGATGGTGTTGATGATTTTGGTGGTAGTGGTGGTGATGGCGGTGGTGATGGTGGTGGTGATGATTTTGGTGGTAGTAGTGATGATGGTGATGGTGGTGGTGATGATGATTATGGTGGTAATGGTGGTGATGATGATGGTGGTAGTGGTGGTGGTGATGATGGTGGTGATTATGGTGGTAGTGGTGGTGGTGATGATGGTGGTGGTGATGATGATGGTGGTGGTGATGATGGTGGTAGTGGTGGTGATGATGATGCTGGTGGTGGTGATGGTGGTGGTGGTGGCGGCGGCGGCGGCGGCGGCGGTGGTGGTGGTGGTGATGATTATGGTGGTAGTGGTGGTGATGGCGGTGGTGATGATTATGGTGGTAGTGGTGGTGATGGTGATGGTGATGATGACGGTGGTGATGATTATGGTGGTAGTGGTGGTGATGGTGATGATGGTGGTGATTGTGATGGTGGTGATGATGATTATGGTGGTAGTGGTGGTGATGATGATGGTGGTGGTGATGGTGGTGATGATGGTGGTGGTGGTGGTGATGATGATGATGATGGTGGTGATAGTGGTAGTGGTGGTGATGGTAGTGGTGGTGATGGTAGTGGTGGTGATAATGACGGTGGTGGTGGTGATGATGGTGGAAGTGGTGGTGATGATGGTGGTGGTGATGATAGTGGTAGTGGTGGTGATGATGGTGGTGGTTGTGATGATGATGGTGGTGTTAGTGATGGTGATGATGGTGGTGGTGCTTATGATGATTATGATGGTGGTTGTGGTGGTGGTGATGGTGGTGGTGGTAGTGGTGGTGGTGATGATTATAATGGTGGTGGTGATGATGATGGTGGTAGTGATGGTGATGGTGGTGGTAGTGATGATGATGATGGTGGTGGTGATGATTATGATGGTAGTGGTGGTGATGATCATGATGGTGGTGATGATTATGATGGTAGTGGTGGTGGTGGTGATGGTGATGATGATGGTGATGATAGTGGTAGTGGTGGTGATGATGGTGGTGGTTGTGATGATGATGGTGCTGGTAGTGATGGTGATGATGATGATGGTGGTTATGATGATTATGATATTGGTGGTGGATGTGGTGATGGTGGTGATAGTGGTGGTAGTGGTGATGGTGGTGGTGGTAGTGGTGGTGGTGGTGATGGTGGTGGTGGTGATGGTGGTGATGATTATAATGGTGGTGGTGATGATGGTGGTGGTGGCAGTGATGGTGATGGTGGTGGTAGTGATGATGATGATGGTGGTGGTTATGATTATGATGGTAGTGGTGGTGATGGTGATGATGATGGTGTTGATGATTTTGGTGGTAGTGGTGGTGATGGCGGTGGTGATGGTGGTGGTGATGATTTTGGTGGTAGTAGTGATGATGGTGATGGTGGTGGTGATGATGATTATGGTGGTAATGGTGGTGATGATGATGGTGGTAGTGGTGGTGGTGATGATGGTGGTGATTATGGTGGTAGTGGTGGTGGTGATGATGGTGGTGGTGATGATGATGGTGGTGGTGATGATGGTGGTAGTGGTGGTGATGATGATGCTGGTGGTGGTGATGGTGGTGGTGGTGGCGGCGGCGGCGGCGGCGGCGGTGGTGGTGGTGGTGATGATTATGGTGGTAGTGGTGGTGATGGCGGTGGTGATGATTATGGTGGTAGTGGTGGTGATGGTGATGGTGATGATGACGGTGGTGATGATTATGGTGGTAGTGGTGGTGATGGTGATGATGGTGGTGATTGTGATGGTGGTGATGATGATTATGGTGGTAGTGGTGGTGATGATGATGGTGGTGGTGATGGTGGTGATGATGGTGGTGGTGGTGGTGATGATGATGATGATGGTGGTGATAGTGGTAGTGGTGGTGATGGTAGTGGTGGTGATGATGACGGTGGTGGTGGTAATGATGGTGGTAGTGGTGGTGATGATGGTGGTGGTGATGACAGTGGTAGTGGTGGTGATGATGGTGGTGATGATAATACTGGTAGCTGGTGGTAGTGATGATAGTGGTAGTGGTGGTGATGATGGTGGTGGTTGTGATGATGATGGTGGTGTTAGTGATGGTGATGATGGTGGTGGTGCTTATGATGATTATGATGGTGGTTGTGGTGGTGGTGATGGTGGTGGTGGTAGTGGTGGTGGTGATGATTATAATGGTGGTGGTGATGATGATGGTGGTAGTGATGGTGATGGTGGTGGTAGTGATGATGATGATGATGGTGGTGGTGATGATTATGATGGTAGTGGTGGTGATGATCATGATGGTGGTGATGATTATGATGGTAGTGGTGGTGGTGGTGATGGTGATGATGATGATGATGATGGTGTTGATGTTTTTGGTGGTAGTGGTGGTGATGGTGGTGGTGATGATGATTATGGTGGTAATGGTGGTGATGATGATCGTGGTAGTGGTGGTGGTGATGATGGTGGTGATTATGGTGGTAGTGGTGGTGGTGATGATGGTGGTGGTGATGATGGTGGTGATGATGGTGGTAGTGGTGGTGATGATGATGCTGTGGTGATGATTACGGTGGTGGTGGTGGTGATGAAGGTGGTAGTGATGGTGATGATGCTGGTGGTGATGATTATGGTGGTAGTGGTGGTGATGATGATGATGGTGATGATTATGGTGGTAGTGGTGGTGATGGCGGCGGTGATGATTATGGTGGTAGTGGTGGTGATGGTGGTGGTGATGATGATGGTGGTGATGATTATGGTGGTAGTGGTGGTGATGGTGATGATGATAGTGATGGTGATGGTGGTGATGATCATTATGGTGGTAGTAGTGGTGATGATGATGGTGGTGGTGATTGTGGTGATGATGATGGTGGTGGTGGTGGTGATGATGATGATGATGGTGGTGATAGTGGTAGTGGTGGTGATGGTAGTGGTGGTGATGATGACGGTGGTGGTGGTGATGATGGTGGTAGTGGTGGTGATGATGGTGGTGGTGACGATAGTGGTAGTGGTGGTGATGATAATACTGGTAGATGGTGGTGGTGATGATAGTGGTAGTGGTGGTGATGATGGTGTTGGTTGTGATGATGATGGTGGTGTTAGTGATGGTGATGATGGTGGTGGTGCTTATGATGATTATGATGGTGGTGGTGGTGGTTGTGGTGGTGGTGATGGTGGTGGTGGTAGTGGTGGTGGTGGTGATCGTGGTGGTGGTGATGGTGGTGATGATTATAATGGTGGTGGTGATGATGATGGTGGTGGTAGTGATAGTGATGGTGGTGGTAATGATGATGGTGATGGTGGTGGTGATGATCATGATGGTGGTGATGATTATGATGGTGGTGGTGGTGGTTATGATGATGATGGTGTTGATGATTTTGGTGGTAGTGGTGGTGATGGCGGTGGTGATGGTGGTGGTGATGATTTTGGTGGTAGTAGTGATGGTGGTGGTGATGATGATTATGGTGGTAGTGGTGGTGATGATGATGGTGGTAGTGGTGGTGGTGATGATGGTGGTGATTATGGTGGTAGTGGTGGTGGTGATGATCGTGGTGATGATGATGGTGGTGGTGATGATGGTGGTAGTGGTGGTGATGATGATGCTGGTGGTGATGATGGTGGTAGTGGTGGTGATGGTTATGGTGGTGGTGGTGATGAAGGTGGTAGTGGTGGTGATGATGCTGGTGGTGATGATTATGGTGGTAGTGGTGGTGATGATGATGGTGATGATTATGGTGGTAGTGGTGGTGATGGCGGTGGTGATGATTATGGTGGTAGTGGTGGTGATGGTGATGGTGGTGGTGATGATGACGGTGGTGATGATTATGGTGGTAGTGGTGGTGATGGTGATGATGGTGGTGATGGTGATGGTGGTGATGATGATTATGGTGGTAGTGGTGGTGGTGATGATGATGGTGGTGGTGATGGTGGTGATGATGGTGGTGGTGGTGGTGATGATGATGGTGGTGGTGATAGTGGTAGTGGTGGTGATGATAGTGGTGGTGATGATGACGGTGGTGGTGGTGGTGATGATGGTGGTAGTGGTGGTGATGATGGTGGTGGTGATGATAGTGGAAGTGGTGGTGATGATGGTGGTGATGACAATACTGATAGATGGTGGTGGTGATGATAGTGGTAGTGGTGGTGATGATGGTGGTGGTTGTGATGATGATGGTGGTGTTAGTGATGGTGATGATGGTGGTGGTGCTTATAATGATTATGATGGTGGTGATGGTTGTGGTGGTGGGGATGGTGGTGGTGGTAGTGGTGGTGGTGATGGTGGTGATGATTATATTGGTGGTGGTGATGATGATGGTGGTGGTAGTGATGGTGATGGTGGTGGTAGTGATGATGATGATGGTGGTGGTGATGATTATGATGGTAGTGGTGGTGATGACCATGATGGTGGTGATGATTATGATGGTAGTGGTTGTGGTGGTGATGGTTATGATGATGATGGTGTTGATGATTTTGGTGGTAGTGGTGGTGATGGCGGTGGTGGTGGTGATGATTTTGGTGGTAGTAGTGATGATGGTGATGGTGGTGGTGATGATGACGGTGGTGATGATTATGGTGGTAGTGGTGGTGATGGTGATGATGGTGGTGATGGTGGTGATGATGATTATGGTGGTAGTGGTGGTGATGGTGATTATGGTGGTGATGGTGGTAATGATGATGATTATGGTGGTAGTGGTGGTGATGATGATGGTGGTAGTGGTGATTATGGTGGTAGTGGTGGTGGTGATGATGGTGGTGATGATGATGGTGGTGGTGGTGATGAGGGTGGTAGTGGTGGTGATGATGATGCTGGTGGTGATGATTATGGTGCTAGTGGTGGTGATGGTGATGATGGTGGTGGTGGTGGTGATGATGGTGATAATGATTATGGTGATGATGGTGGTGATGATGATGGTGGAGGTGATGATGATGATGGTGGTGTTGGTGGTGGTGGTGGTGATGGCGATGATGATGGTGGTGGTGGTTGTGGTGGTGGTGGTGATGATGATGGTGGAGGTGGTGGTGGTGATGGTGGTGGTGGTAGTGGTGATGATGGCGGTGGTGATGGTGGTGGTGATGATTTTGGTGGTAGTAGTGATGATGGTGATGGTGGTGGTGATGATGACGGTGGTGATGATTATGGTGGTAGTGGTGGTGATGGTTATGATGGTGGTGATGGTGATGGTGGTGATGATGATGGTGGTAGTGGTGGTGGTGATGATCGTGGTGATGATGATGGTGGTGGTGATGATGGTGATAGTGGTCTTGATGATGGTGGTGATGATTATGGTGGTAGTGGTGGTGATGATGATGCTGGTGGTGATGATTATGGTGGTAGTGGTGGTGATGGTGATGATGGTGGTGGTGATGATGGTGGTAATGATTATGGTGATGGTGATGATTTTGGTGGTAGTGGTGGTGGTGATGGTGGTGGTGGTGGTGTTGGTGGTGAAGGTGGTGGTGGTGATGATGGTGGTAGTAGTGTTGATGATGGTGGTGGTGATGATGATGATGGTGGTGTTGGTGGTGGTGGTGGTGATGGCGATGATGATGGTGGTGGTGGTTGTGGTGGTGGTGGTGGTGATGATGATGGTGGAGGTGGTGGTGGTGATGGTGGTGGTGGTAGTGGTGGTGGTGATGGTGGTAGTGGTGGTGGATGTGATGGTGGTGATGATTATAATGGTGGTGGTGGTGATGATGGTGATAGTGGTGGTGATGATGATGGTGGTGGTAGTCGTGGTGATGATGGTGGTGGTGGTGGTGATGGTGATGCTGGTGGTGGTGATGGTGGTGGTGGTGGCGGCGGCGGCGGCGGCGGCGGTGGTGGTGGTGGTGATGATTATGGTGGTAGTGGTGGTGATGGCGGTGGTGATGATTATGGTGGTAGTGGTGGTGATGGTGATGGTGATGATGACGGTGGTGATGATTATGGTGGTAGTGGTGGTGATGGTGATGATGGTGGTGATTGTGATGGTGGTGATGATGATTATGGTGGTAGTGGTGGTGATGATGATGGTGGTGGTGATGGTGGTGATGATGGTGGTGGTGGTGGTGATGATGATGATGATGGTGGTGATAGTGGTAGTGGTGGTGATGGTAGTGGTGGTGATGGTAGTGGTGGTGATAATGACGGTGGTGGTGGTGATGATGGTGGAAGTGGTGGTGATGATGGTGGTGGTGATGATAGTGGTAGTGGTGGTGATGATGGTGGTGGTTGTGATGATGATGGTGGTGTTAGTGATGGTGATGATGGTGGTGGTGCTTATGATGATTATGATGGTGGTTGTGGTGGTGGTGATGGTGGTGGTGGTAGTGGTGGTGGTGATGATTATAATGGTGGTGGTGATGATGATGGTGGTAGTGATGGTGATGGTGGTGGTAGTGATGATGATGATGGTGGTGGTGATGATTATGATGGTAGTGGTGGTGATGATCATGATGGTGGTGATGATTATGATGGTAGTGGTGGTGGTGGTGATGGTGATGATGATGGTGATGATAGTGGTAGTGGTGGTGATGATGGTGGTGGTTGTGATGATGATGGTGCTGGTAGTGATGGTGATGATGATGATGGTGGTTATGATGATTATGATATTGGTGGTGGATGTGGTGATGGTGGTGATAGTGGTGGTAGTGGTGATGGTGGTGGTGGTAGTGGTGGTGGTGGTGATGGTGGTGGTGGTGATGGTGGTGATGATTATAATGGTGGTGGTGATGATGGTGGTGGTGGCAGTGATGGTGATGGTGGTGGTAGTGATGATGATGATGGTGGTGGTTATGATTATGATGGTAGTGGTGGTGATGGTGATGATGATGGTGTTGATGATTTTGGTGGTAGTGGTGGTGATGGCGGTGGTGATGGTGGTGGTGATGATTTTGGTGGTAGTAGTGATGATGGTGATGGTGGTGGTGATGATGATTATGGTGGTAATGGTGGTGATGATGATGGTGGTAGTGGTGGTGGTGATGATGGTGGTGATTATGGTGGTAGTGGTGGTGGTGATGATGGTGGTGGTGATGATGATGGTGGTGGTGATGATGGTGGTAGTGGTGGTGATGATGATGCTGGTGGTGGTGATGGTGGTGGTGGTGGCGGCGGCGGCGGCGGCGGCGGTGGTGGTGGTGGTGATGATTATGGTGGTAGTGGTGGTGATGGCGGTGGTGATGATTATGGTGGTAGTGGTGGTGATGGTGATGGTGATGATGACGGTGGTGATGATTATGGTGGTAGTGGTGGTGATGGTGATGATGGTGGTGATTGTGATGGTGGTGATGATGATTATGGTGGTAGTGGTGGTGATGATGATGGTGGTGGTGATGGTGGTGATGATGGTGGTGGTGGTGGTGATGATGATGATGATGGTGGTGATAGTGGTAGTGGTGGTGATGGTAGTGGTGGTGATGATGACGGTGGTGGTGGTAATGATGGTGGTAGTGGTGGTGATGATGGTGGTGGTGATGACAGTGGTAGTGGTGGTGATGATGGTGGTGATGATAATACTGGTAGCTGGTGGTAGTGATGATAGTGGTAGTGGTGGTGATGATGGTGGTGGTTGTGATGATGATGGTGGTGTTAGTGATGGTGATGATGGTGGTGGTGCTTATGATGATTATGATGGTGGTTGTGGTGGTGGTGATGGTGGTGGTGGTAGTGGTGGTGGTGATGATTATAATGGTGGTGGTGATGATGATGGTGGTAGTGATGGTGATGGTGGTGGTAGTGATGATGATGATGATGGTGGTGGTGATGATTATGATGGTAGTGGTGGTGATGATCATGATGGTGGTGATGATTATGATGGTAGTGGTGGTGGTGGTGATGGTGATGATGATGATGATGGTGTTGATGTTTTTGGTGGTAGTGGTGGTGATGGTGGTGGTGATGATGATTATGGTGGTAATGGTGGTGATGATGATCGTGGTAGTGGTGGTGGTGATGATGGTGGTGATTATGGTGGTAGTGGTGGTGGTGATGATGGTGGTGGTGATGATGGTGGTGATGATGGTGGTAGTGGTGGTGATGATGATGCTGTGGTGATGATTACGGTGGTGGTGGTGGTGATGAAGGTGGTAGTGATGGTGATGATGCTGGTGGTGATGATTATGGTGGTAGTGGTGGTGATGATGATGATGGTGATGATTATGGTGGTAGTGGTGGTGATGGCGGCGGTGATGATTATGGTGGTAGTGGTGGTGATGGTGGTGGTGATGATGATGGTGGTGATGATTATGGTGGTAGTGGTGGTGATGGTGATGATGATAGTGATGGTGATGGTGGTGATGATCATTATGGTGGTAGTAGTGGTGATGATGATGGTGGTGGTGATTGTGGTGATGATGATGGTGGTGGTGGTGGTGATGATGATGATGATGGTGGTGATAGTGGTAGTGGTGGTGATGGTAGTGGTGGTGATGATGACGGTGGTGGTGGTGATGATGGTGGTAGTGGTGGTGATGATGGTGGTGGTGACGATAGTGGTAGTGGTGGTGATGATAATACTGGTAGATGGTGGTGGTGATGATAGTGGTAGTGGTGGTGATGATGGTGTTGGTTGTGATGATGATGGTGGTGTTAGTGATGGTGATGATGGTGGTGGTGCTTATGATGATTATGATGGTGGTGGTGGTGGTTGTGGTGGTGGTGATGGTGGTGGTGGTAGTGGTGGTGGTGGTGATCGTGGTGGTGGTGATGGTGGTGATGATTATAATGGTGGTGGTGATGATGATGGTGGTGGTAGTGATAGTGATGGTGGTGGTAATGATGATGGTGATGGTGGTGGTGATGATCATGATGGTGGTGATGATTATGATGGTGGTGGTGGTGGTTATGATGATGATGGTGTTGATGATTTTGGTGGTAGTGGTGGTGATGGCGGTGGTGATGGTGGTGGTGATGATTTTGGTGGTAGTAGTGATGGTGGTGGTGATGATGATTATGGTGGTAGTGGTGGTGATGATGATGGTGGTAGTGGTGGTGGTGATGATGGTGGTGATTATGGTGGTAGTGGTGGTGGTGATGATCGTGGTGATGATGATGGTGGTGGTGATGATGGTGGTAGTGGTGGTGATGATGATGCTGGTGGTGATGATGGTGGTAGTGGTGGTGATGGTTATGGTGGTGGTGGTGATGAAGGTGGTAGTGGTGGTGATGATGCTGGTGGTGATGATTATGGTGGTAGTGGTGGTGATGATGATGGTGATGATTATGGTGGTAGTGGTGGTGATGGCGGTGGTGATGATTATGGTGGTAGTGGTGGTGATGGTGATGGTGGTGGTGATGATGACGGTGGTGATGATTATGGTGGTAGTGGTGGTGATGGTGATGATGGTGGTGATGGTGATGGTGGTGATGATGATTATGGTGGTAGTGGTGGTGGTGATGATGATGGTGGTGGTGATGGTGGTGATGATGGTGGTGGTGGTGGTGATGATGATGGTGGTGGTGATAGTGGTAGTGGTGGTGATGATAGTGGTGGTGATGATGACGGTGGTGGTGGTGGTGATGATGGTGGTAGTGGTGGTGATGATGGTGGTGGTGATGATAGTGGTAGTGGTGGTGATGATGGTGGTGGTTGTGATGATGATGGTGGTGTTAGTGATGGTGATGATGGTGGTGGTGCTTATAATGATTATGATGGTGGTGATGGTTGTGGTGGTGGGGATGGTGGTGGTGGTAGTGGTGGTGGTGATGGTGGTGATGATTATATTGGTGGTGGTGATGATGATGGTGGTGGTAGTGATGGTGATGGTGGTGGTAGTGATGATGATGATGGTGGTGGTGATGATTATGATGGTAGTGGTGGTGATGACCATGATGGTGGTGATGATTATGATGGTAGTGGTTGTGGTGGTGATGGTTATGATGATGATGGTGTTGATGATTTTGGTGGTAGTGGTGGTGATGGCGGTGGTGGTGGTGATGATTTTGGTGGTAGTAGTGATGATGGTGATGGTGGTGGTGATGATGACGGTGGTGATGATTATGGTGGTAGTGGTGGTGATGGTGATGATGGTGGTGATGGTGGTGATGATGATTATGGTGGTAGTGGTGGTGATGGTGATTATGGTGGTGATGGTGGTAATGATGATGATTATGGTGGTAGTGGTGGTGATGATGATGGTGGTAGTGGTGATTATGGTGGTAGTGGTGGTGGTGATGATGGTGGTGATGATGATGGTGGTGGTGGTGATGAGGGTGGTAGTGGTGGTGATGATGATGCTGGTGGTGATGATTATGGTGCTAGTGGTGGTGATGGTGATGATGGTGGTGGTGGTGGTGATGATGGTGATAATGATTATGGTGATGATGGTGGTGATGATGATGGTGGAGGTGATGATGATGATGGTGGTGTTGGTGGTGGTGGTGGTGATGGCGATGATGATGGTGGTGGTGGTTGTGGTGGTGGTGGTGATGATGATGGTGGAGGTGGTGGTGGTGATGGTGGTGGTGGTAGTGGTGATGATGGCGGTGGTGATGGTGGTGGTGATGATTTTGGTGGTAGTAGTGATGATGGTGATGGTGGTGGTGATGATGACGGTGGTGATGATTATGGTGGTAGTGGTGGTGATGGTTATGATGGTGGTGATGGTGATGGTGGTGATGATGATGGTGGTAGTGGTGGTGGTGATGATCGTGGTGATGATGATGGTGGTGGTGATGATGGTGATAGTGGTCTTGATGATGGTGGTGATGATTATGGTGGTAGTGGTGGTGATGATGATGCTGGTGGTGATGATTATGGTGGTAGTGGTGGTGATGGTGATGATGGTGGTGGTGATGATGGTGGTAATGATTATGGTGATGGTGATGATTTTGGTGGTAGTGGTGGTGGTGATGGTGGTGGTGGTGGTGTTGGTGGTGAAGGTGGTGGTGGTGATGATGGTGGTAGTAGTGTTGATGATGGTGGTGGTGATGATGATGATGGTGGTGTTGGTGGTGGTGGTGGTGATGGCGATGATGATGGTGGTGGTGGTTGTGGTGGTGGTGGTGGTGATGATGATGGTGGAGGTGGTGGTGGTGATGGTGGTGGTGGTAGTGGTGGTGGTGATGGTGGTAGTGGTGGTGGATGTGATGGTGGTGATGATTATAATGGTGGTGGTGGTGATGATGGTGATAGTGGTGGTGATGATGATGGTGGTGGTAGTCGTGGTGATGATGGTGGTGGTGGTGGTGATGGTGATGATGATGGTGGTGGTGGTGATGATTATGATGGTAGTGGTGGTGATGGTCATGATGGTGGTGATGATTATGATGGTAGTGGTGGTGGTGATGGTGATGATGATGATGGTGTTGATGATTTTGGTGGTAGTGGTGGTGATGGTGGTGGTGATGATTTTGGTGGTAGTAGTGATGATGGTGATGATGCTGGTGATGATTATGGATAGTTATGATTATGGTGGTAGTGGTGGTGATGGTGATGATGCATGGTGATGATGGTGGTTATGATTATGGTGGTAGTGGTGGTGATGGTGATGATGGTGGTGATGATGATTATTGTTATAGTGGTGGTGATGATGATGGTGGTGGTGATGGTGGTGATGATGGTGGTGATAGTGGTGGTGATGGTGGTAGTGGTGGTGATGGTGATGATAATTATGGTGGTAGTGGTGGTGTTTATGGTGATGGTAGTGGTGGTGATGATGGTGATGATGATGGTGGTGGTGATGGTGGTGGCGATGGTGATGATGATGGTGATGATTATGGTGGTAGTGGTGGTGGTGATGGTGGTGGTGGTGGTGTTGGTGGTGAAGGTGGTGGTGGTGATGATGGTGGTAGTGGTGTTGATGATGGTGGTGGTGATGATGATGATGGTGGTGTTGGTGGTGGTGGTGGTGATGGCGATGATGATGGTGGTGGTTGTGGTGGTGGTGGTGATGATGATGGTGGAGGTGGTGGTGGTGATGCTGGTGGTGGTAGTGGTGGTGGTGATGGTGGTAGTGGTGGTGGTGGTGATGGTGGTGATGATTATAATGGTGGTGGTGGTGATGATGGTGATAGTGGTGGTGGTGATGATGATGGTGGTGGTAGTGGTGGTGATGATGGTGGTGGTGATGGTGATGATGATGGTGGTGGTGGTGATGATTATGATGGTAGTGGTGGTGATGGTCATGATGGTGGTGATGATTATGATGGTAGTGGTGGTGGTGATGGTGATTATGATGATGGTGTTGATGATTTTGGTGGTAGTGGTGGTGATGGTGGTGGTGATGATTTTGGTGGTAGTAGTGATGATGGTGATGATGCTGGTGATGATTATGGATAGTTATGATTATGGTGGTAGTGGTGGTGATGGTGATGATGCATGGTGATGATGGTGGTTATGATTATGGTGGTAGTGGTGGTGATGGTGATGATGGTGGTGATGATGATTATTGTTATAGTGGTGGTGATGATGGTGGTGGTGATGGTGGTGATGATGGTGGTGATAGTGGTGGTGATTGTGGTGATGATGATGCTGGTGGTGATGATTATGGTGGTAGTGGTGGTGTTGACGGTGATGGTAGTGGTGGTGATGATGGTGATGATGATGGTGGTGGTGATGGTGGTGGTGATGGTGATGATGATGATGGTGGTGGTGATGATAGTGGTAGTGGTGGTGATGATGATGCTGGTGGTGATGATTATGGTGGTAGTGGTGGTGATGGTGATGATGGTGGTGGTGGTGGTCGTGGTGGTGGTGGTGGTGGTGATGATGGTGGTAATGATTATGGTGATGATGGTGGTGATGATGATGGTGGTGGTGATGATGATAATGATGGTGATGATTATGGTGGTAGTGGTGGTGATGGCGGTGGTGATGGTGGTGGTGATGATTTTGGTGGTAGTAGTGATGATGGTGATGGTGGTGGTGATTGTGATGGTGGTGATGATGATTATGGTGGTAGTGGTGGTGATGATGATGGCGGTAGTGGTGGTGGTGATGATGGTGGTGATTATGCTGGTAGTGGTGGTGGTGATGATGGTGGTGATGATGATGGTGGTGGTGATGATGGTGATAGTGGTGGTGATGATGGTGGTGATGATTATGATGGTAGTGGTGGTGATGATGATGCTGGTGGTGATGATTATGGTGGGAGTGGTGGTGATGATGGTGGTGGTGGTTGTGGTGGTGATGATGGTGGTAATGATAATGGTGATGGTGATGATTATGGTGGTGGTGATGGTGGTGGTAGTGGTGTTGTTGGTGAAGGTGGAGGTGGTGATGATGGTGGTGTTGATGATGGTGGTGGTGATGGTGGTGGTGATGATGATGGTGGTGGTAGTGGTGGTGTTGGTGATGGTAATGATGATGGTTGTGGTAGTGGTGGTGATGGTGGTGGTAGTGTTGGTGAGGATGATGGTGATGATTATGGTGGTAGTGGTGGTGCTGGTGGTAGTGGTGGTGATGGTGGTGATGATGGTGGTGATGATGATTATGGTGGTAGTGGTGGTGATGATGATGCTGTTGGTGATGATTATGGTAGTAGTGGTGGTGTTGGTGATGGTAATGAAGATGGTGGTGGTAGTGGTGGTGATGGTGGTGGTGATGATGATACTAGTGGTGATGATGGTGGTAGTGGTGGTGACGATGATGGTGATGATTATGGTGGTAGTGGTGGTGATGGTGGTAGCGGTGGTGATAGTGATGATGGTGGTAGTGGTGGTGGTGATGATAATGGTTGTAGTGGTGATTATGGTGGTGGTGATGATTATGATGGTAGTGGTGGTGATGATGGTGGTGGTGGTGGTAGTGGGGGTGTTGGTGGTGGTGATGATGCTAGTGGTGATGATGATGGTGGTGATAATGGTGGTAGTGGTGATGATGAGTATGGTGGTGGTAATGGTGGTAGTGGTGGTGATGATGATGGTGGTTATGATGATTATGATGGTGGTGGTTGTGGTGGTGGTGATGATGATGGTGGAGGTGGTGGTGGTGGTGATGGTGGTGGTGGTAGTGGTGGTGGTGATGGTGGTAGTGGTGGTAGTGGTGATGGTGGTGATGATTATAATGGTGGTAGTGGTGATGATGGTGATAGTGGTGGTGATGATTATGGTGGTGGTAGTGGTGGTGGTGATGATGGTGGTGGTGGTGGTGGTGATAGTGATGATGATGATGGTGGTGGTGATGATTATGATGGTAGTGGTGGTGATGGTGATGATGATGATGGTCTTGATGATTTTGGTGGTAGTGGTGGTGATTGCGTGGTGACGGTGGTGGTGATGATTTTGGTGGTAGTGGTGGTGATGGTGATGATGGTGGTGATAATTATGGTGGTAGTGGTGGTGATGGTGATGATGGTGGTGATGATGATTATTGTTATTGTGGTGGTGATGATGATGGTGGTGGTGGTGATGGTGGTGATGATGGTGGTGATAGTCGTGGGCCAGATCAGCTCAATAACAACGGTAGGAGGCTGCTAGATTTGTGTGCAGCCCATGGGCTTGTAATTACCAACACGCTGTTCCGGCATCGGCACATCCACACAACATCATGGATGCATGCCGGGTCCAAGCAAGAACATCTACTGGACTACATAGTGACGGACCAGCGAATGCGAGCCTATGTCCTTGACACCAGGACCTACCGTGGAGCTGATCTGCCCTCTGACCATCGACTAGTCATCTGTAAGATGCGCCTGCCATTCTTCCACTCCGGTGGTGGTGTACACCCAGGACCCCATTCCGACCTAAAGTGGCCTGGTCTCAGTTATCTGATGAAAGTTTCAAGCGAGAATTTCATCATCGCTTGCGGCTGGGATTGGCATCGTCCCCGACTCCTCCTGATGTCGAGGGTAAATGGGCGAGGTTTAGGACTGTGACTCATGCAGCTGCAATGGCTGCTTTAGGTACGCGGTCCAGACCTCACCAGGGACCCTGGCTGACAGAGGAGGTGTTCAGGATGGTTGAGAAAAAGCGACAGGCCCACTGTCATCGGCTACAGAATCCCACGTCAGAGAATGAGGAGGCTTACCGCAGCCTTCGCTCGGAGGTTCGGAGAGCCGTGAGGCGCTGCAAGGATGGGTGGTGGTCGCGGGTTGCTGAGGAGATGGAGTCTGCCTCAGTGGCCGATGATCACAAATCTCTATTTAACTCCATCAAAAAAGTAACCTGCAGCGCCACACCTATTTCCATCATTAGGGGGAAAAACGGTGATCCAATCTCCGACCCCCAGGAACAGGTTTGCAGATTTGCTGAGCATTTCTGTGAGGTCCTAGGGGAGGGAAAAATCCCTCAGCCAGGAAAACATCGTGGCACAAAGTGAGGATGACCCTGCTGAGGCTGCGGTGCCTCAAATATTGGAAGAAGTCACCCCCTGTGAGTGTCTGGCTGAGGTGCCATCTGCTGAGGAAGTACTGAAGGCGATCCGGAGTCTGAGACCAGGAAAGGCAGTGGGCAGAGATGATCTCCCAAGCGAAATGCTGAGGGAGGGTGGCGTTTGTGCACAGACTGCCCTATATGACATCATAACAACAGTCTGGACCACTGGACGGTTTCCGCAGGATTGGAAGGATGCCCTGATGGTCCACCTTTTTAAGAAGGGGGACCGCACAGACTGTAACAACTACAGAGGCATCTCACTCCTCAGTGTGCCGGGAAAGGTCCTGGCAAGGATTATTCAGCATCGCCTTGCCAGGCACGCTGAGGAGAGGCTTGCGGAGCCCCAATGCGGTTTCAGGAAAGGGCGGTCCTGCACAGATGCTATATTTTCTGTCCGTCTGTTACCGCAGAGGTGTAGGGAATTCCAACAAGACCCACATATCTGCTTTATTGACCTGGTCAAGGCCTATGATACCATCAGTAGGCCTGGGCTTTGGGTCGTTCTTCGTGCTTTTGGAGTACCTGACCCTCTGCTCACGATCATTAAGGACCTTCATGATGGTGAGTGGGCCCGGGTAAAACTACGTGACCGGGAGTCAGAGCCATTCCCTGTACACCTTGGGGTGCGACAGGGATGTCCTCTGGCTCCAACATTATTTAACATCTATTTTGACCACGTAGTTCGTGAAGCCTTCAATAGCTGTACCGGGGGAATCTCCATATGGTACAGATATAATGGGAGGCTAATCGATGCCCGGGTGTGGTCAAGGGATGGCTCCCTATTGCTCAACCACGTTATGCATGCTGATGATTTGGTAATATCTGCTCAGTCAGAGGAGGAGTTGGAGACGTTGCTGCTGAGACTGGAGCGTGCCACTAAGAGGTGGGGCCTTACCATCAGCCCCACCAAAACTAAGCACCTGCCTGGGTATTTTGTACCATCGGACACTCCACCCCCACATCTCCCAATCGGTGATGGGGCAGTTGTGGTGATAGTGGAGAGTTTCCCATACCTGGGCAGTGTGCTTATGACTGGCTCCAGTTTAACAGCAGAGGTCTCACTCCGAATCAGTCGAGCGGCAATATCTTTTCATCGGTTGCGTAACGCTGTGTGGAAGCTACCTGGTCTGTCGCTCCGCAACTAAGCTTCAGGTCTTCTCAGCCACGGTCATTCCCTCCCTTCTCTACGCTTGCAAAACGTGGACCCCCCTAATGGAACATCTTCGCCGGTTAGAAACATTTAGGCTGGCCTGCCTACGATCCATCCTGGGTTTAACCAGACTGGATTGTGTGAGGAGCTCACAAATCCTTGAAAGATCTGGGCAAGGTCCCATCGATGAGCTCCTCTGGCCGGCAAGGCTGCGATGGCTGGGTCATGTAGCCCGCATGCCCAGCCACCGCATGCCTAAACAGCTTTTGTTCGGCCGGATTGAGGGGGCTAAGCGGGCGCGGCATGGGCTAGAGAAGAGATCGAGTGATGTGGTACAGGAGGACGTGGAGCTGAGTGGACTTGCCGATGACTGGTACCAGCGGTGTCAAGATCGGCGTCTGTGGAGGAGGCTCGTGAAGGATGCTACTGGGCAGTTGGAGGTAGTCGACCTCCAACAACAACGGAGGGCGGAGGAGCGACGCTCAGAACAACGAGCGGAGCGCCGGGTGGCTAAAGCACAGCAGGTTGGCACAGTAGGGGGCACAGGTGGTGCATCAGCCAGTCATCTCAGTCAGTCGACCCGTGGCACCTGGGTCTGCCCCGTGACCTCCTGCCAGCGGGCGTTCGACACTTCACGTGGCCTCAAGGTGCACATAGCCTGGCACAAGCGTCGTGGTGATATCACCGCCACTTCGTGGCGAATGGCGGTTGTTGTTGTTGATAGTGGTGGTGATGGTGGTAGTGGTGGTGATGGTGATGATGGTGGTGGTGATGATTGTGGTGATGATGTTTATGGTGGTAGTGGTGGTGGTGACGGTGTTGGTAGTGGTGGTGATGATGGTGATGATGATGGTGGTGGTGATGGTGGTGGTGATGGTGATGATGATGATCGTGGTGATAATTTTGGTGGTAGTGGTGGTGATGGTGATGATGGTGGTGATGGTGATGGTGGTGATGATGATTATGGTGGTGGTGGTGATGATGATGGTGGTGGTGATTGTGGTGGTGGTGATGATGTTGGTGGTGATGATGATGGTGGTGATAGTGGTAGTGGTGGTAATGGTAGTGGTGGTGATTATTACGGTGGTGGTGGTGATCATGGTGGTAGTGGTGGTGATGATGGTGGTGATGATAATAGTGGTAGTGGTGGTGATGATGATGGTGGTCGTAGTGATGATGATGGTGGTAGTGGTGGTGATGGTGGTGGTGATGATGATAGTGGTAGTGGTTGTGATAATGGTGGTGATGATAATAGTGGTAGTGGTGGTGATCGTGGTGGTGGTGGTGGTGATGATGATAGTGGTAGTGGTGATGATGATGATGGTGGTGGTAGTGATGGTGATGGTGGTGCTAGTGATGGTGATGATGGTGGTGGTGGTGATGATAGTGGTAGTGGTGGTGATGATGGTGGTGGTTGTGATGATGATGGTGGTGGTGGTAGCGATGTTGATGATGGTGGTTGGTGGTGGTGGTGGTGGTGATGATGATGGTCGTGGTAGTGATGGTGATGATGATGGTGGTGGTTATGATGATTATGATTTTAGTGGTGGTGGTGGTGGTGGTGATGGTGGTGTTGGTGATGGTGGTGATGATTATAATGGTGGTGGTGATGATGATGATGGTGGTGGTAGGGATGATGATGATGATGGTGGTGGTGGTAGTGATGATTATGATGGTAGTGGTGGTGATGATCATGATGGTGGTGATTATTATGATGGTAGTGGTGGTGGTGATGGTGATGATGATGATGGTGTTGATGATTTTGGTGGTAGTGGTGGTGATGGCGGTGGTGATGGTAGTGGTGATGATTTTGGTGGTAGTAGTGATGATGGTGATGGTGGTGGTGATGATGACGGTGGTGATGATTATGGTGGTAGTGGTGGTGATGGTGATGATGGTGGTGATGGTGATGGTGGTGGTGATGATGGTGATAGTGGTGGTGATGATGGTTGTGATGATTATGGTGGTAGTGGTGGTGATGATGATGCTGGTGGTGATGATTATGGTGGTGGTGGTGGTAATGATTATGGTGATGGTGATGATTATGGTGGTAGTGGTGGTGGTGATGGTGGTGGTGTTGGTGGTGGTGAAGGTGGTGGTGGTGATGATGGTGATAGTAGTGGTGATGATGATGGTGGTGGTGGTGATGATGGTGGTGGTGGTGATGATGGTGATGATGATGATGATGGTGGTGGTGATGATTATGATGGTAGTGGTGGTGATGGTCATGATGGTGGTGATGATTATGATGGTGGTGGTGGTGGTGATGATGATGATGATGGTGTTGATGATTTTGGTGGTAGTGGTGGTGATGGCGGTGGTGATGGTGGTGGTGATGATTTTGGTGTTAGTAGTGATGATGGTGATGATGCTGGTGATGATTATGGATAGTGATGATTATGGTGGTAGTGGTGGTGATGGTGATGATGCTGGTGATGATGGTGGTGATGATGGTGGTGGTGATGGTGATGATGCTGGTGATGATGGTGGTGATGATGGTGGTGGTGGTGGTGATGATGGTGGTGATGATGATTATTGTTATAGTGGTGGTGATGATGATGGTGGTGGTGGTGGTGATGGTGTTGATGATGGTGGTCATAGTGGTGATGATGGTGGTAGTGGTGGTGATGGTGATGATGGTGGTGGTGATGATGGTGGTGATGATGATTATGGTGGTAGTGGTGTTGGTGACGGTGATGGTAGTGGTGGTGATGATGGTGATGATCATGGTGGTGGTGATGGTGGTGGTGATGGTGATGATGATGGTGGTGATAATTTTGGTGGTAGTGGTGGTGATGGTGATGATGGTGGTGGTGGTGATGATGGTGGTGATGATTATGGTGATGATGGTAGTGATGATGATGATGGTGGTGGTGGTGGTGATGGTGGTGGTGGTGATGATTATGATGGTAGTGGTGGTGATGGTCATGATGGTGGTGATGATTTTGATGGTAGTGGTGGTGATGATGGTGGTGATGATGATGATGGTGGTGATGATTTTGGTGGTAGTGGTGGAGATGGTGGTGATGGTGGTGGTGATGATTATGATGGTAGTGGTGGTGATGGTCGTGGTGATGGTGGTGGTGATGATGATGATGATGATGGTGGTGATGATGATGATGATGGTGGTGGTAGTGGTGGTGATGGAAGATGATGATGATGATGATGGTGGTGGTGATGATTTTGGTGGTTGTAGTGATGATGGTGCTGGTAGTGGTAATGATTATGGTGGTAGTGGTGGTGATGGTGATGAGGGTGGTGGTGGTGGTGATGATGGTGGTAGTTGTGATGACGATGATGGTGATGATTATGGTGGTAGTGGTGGTGATGGTGGTAGTAGTGATGATGGTGATGGTAGTGGTGATGATTATGGTGGTAGTGGTGGTGATGGTGATGAGGGTGCTAGTGGTGGTGATGATGGTGGTAGTGGTGGTGAGGATGATGGTGATGATTATGGTGGTAGTGGTGGTGCTGGTGGTAGTGGTGGTGATGGTGGTGATGATGGTGGTGATGATGATTATGGTGGTAGTGGTGGTGGTGATGATGATGCTGGTGGTGATGATTATGGTGGTAGTGGTGGTGTTGGTGATGGTAATGATGATGGTGGTGGTAGTGGTGGTGATCGTGGTGGTGATGATACTAGTGGTGATGATGGTGGTAGTGGTGGTGACGATGATGGTGATGATTATGGTGGTAGTGGTGGTGATGGTGGTAGTGGTGGTGGTGATGATAATGGTTGTAGTGGTGATTATGGTGGTGGTGATGATTATGATGTTAGTGGTGGTGATGATGGTGGTGGTGGTAGTGGAGGTGTTGGTGGTGGTGATGATGCTAGTGGTGATGATGATGGTGGTGATAATGGTGGTAGTGGTGATGATGAGTATGGTGGTGGTAATGGTGGTAGTGGTGGTGATGATGATGGTGGTGGTGATGATGATGCTGGTGGTGATGATTATGGTGGTAGTGGTGGTGATGGTGATGATGGTGGTGGTGGTGATGGTGATGATGGTGGTAATGATTATGGTGATGATGGTGGTGATGATGATGGTGGTGGTGATGATGATGGTGATGATTATGGTGGTAGTGGTGGTGATGGCGGTGGTGATGGTGGTGGTGATGATGATTTTGGTGGTAGTGGTGATGATGGTGGTGGTGATGGTGATGCTGATGATAATGATTATGGTGGTAGTGGTGGCGATGGTGATGATGGTGGTGATGGTGGTGATGATGATTATGGTGATGATGATAGTGATGATGATGATGGTGGTGGTGGTGATGATGATGGTGATGATTATGGTGGTAGTTGTGATGATGATGGTGATGATGGTGGTGATGATTATGGTGGTAGTGGTGGTGATGGTGATGATGGTAGTGATGGTGGTGATGGTGATGATGATGGTGGTGGTAGTGGTGGTAATGGTGGTGGTGGTGGTGGTGATGGTGGTGGTAGTGGTGGTGGTGATGATGATGGTGATGATTATGGTGGTCGTGGTGGTGGTGGTGGTGATGATGGTGGTGATGGTGGTGATGATGTTGGTAGTGGTGGTGACGATGACGGTGATGATTATGGTGGTAGTGGTGGTGATGATGGTAGTGGTGGTGCCTTTACCGAAAGAACCAAGAATAATAATTTCATTGTTTTATATTTTTATTATTTAATTGTTTCCCTTCTACGTGGTGACTTGACCGATAGAACCAAGAATATTTGATTTCGATTTAAAGCTTTTATTATTTCCCTTCGACGTGACTTTTACCGAAAGAACCAATGACAACTATTTGATTATTTAAACCTATTAAGGTCACCATTTATTTATTGCATGAAGGAGCATTTTGCTTCTCCATGGGAGAATGGAGAAGCGTGAATTTTGCACATTTTTGTTAATGATTGTTATTAAATATTTCGATTCCAATGATTCTCCGGGGGCCTTTCATTCTGTGGAATGAATATGCGATTGTTATAATTGTACTTTCCATTTGGCTTCGTTCTGCGACGAAGTTTAAAGGGCCCGTCCATAAATGACGTCACGCACCTAGGGGTGGGGGTCAGACATTTGTGACGATTTGTGACGAGGGTGGGTAGGGGGTTTGAGTAATGTGACGTCACATCAAAACGCGCAACTTTATAAATAAATACGGACAACACGTTCTACTTAATCAAAGAGACTTTTTTAATAAATGTTTTCTCCTGCAACATCAGAGTGCAGCGCCACATTAAACACTTAAACACGCACTACAAAGCGATTTGAAGCATGTTTTATTTTTAAAATGGAAATATGTTTTTTTGGGGAGGGGGGCAGAGCTTTGTGACGTCATTTGAGGGGGAGTCTGACTTTTTGTGATGCAGCGTGACTTTGGGGGGGGGTCAAAAATCGTCCAAAATCACGTGACATCATTTATGGACGGCCCCTAACTGGTATAACAAAATACAATAGTATTTTAGGGTGTTACAGTGAGGGAAAAAAAGTATTTGATCACCTGCTGATTTTGTACGTTTGCCCACTGACAAAGAAATGATCAATCTATAATTTTAATGGTAGGTTTATTTGAACAGTGAGAGACAGAATAACAACAAGAAAATCCAGAAAAACGCATGTCAAAAATGTTATAAATTGATTTGCATTTTAATGAGGGAAATAAGTATTTGACCCCCTCTCAATCAGGAAGATTTCTGGCTCCCAGGTACGAGCTGAGATTAGGAGCACACTCTTAAAAGGAATGCTCCTAATCTCAGCTTGTTACCTGTATAAAAGACACCTGTCCACAGAAGCAATCAATCAATCATATTCCAAACTCTCCACCATGGCCAAGACCAAAGAGCTCTCCAATGATGTCAGGAACAAGATTGTAGACATACACAAGGCTGGAATGGGCTACAAGACCATTGCCAAGCAGCTTGGTGAGAAGTTGACAACAGTTGGTGCGATTATTCGCAAATGGAAGAAACACAAAAGAACTGTCAATCTCCCTCGGCCTGGGGCTCCATGCAAGATCTCACCTCGTGGAGTTGCAATGATCATGAGAACGGTGAGGAATCAGCCCAGAACTACACGGGAGGATCTTGTCAATGATCTCAAGGCAGCTGGGACCATAGTCACCAAGAAAACAATTGGTAACACACTACGCCTTGAAGGACTGAAATCCTGCAGCGCCCGCAAGGTCCCCCTGCTCAAGAAAGCACATATACATGCCGTCTGAAGTTTGCCAATGAACATCTGAATGATTCAGAGGACAACTGGGTGAAAGTTTTGTGGTCAGATGAGACCAAAATGGAGCTCTTTGGCATCAACTCAACTCGCCGTGTTTGGAGAAGGAATGCTGCCTATGACCCCAAGAACACCATCCCCACCGTCAAACATGGAGGTGGAAACATTATGCTTTGGGGGTGTTTTTCTGATAAGGGGACAGGACAACTTCACCGCATCAAAGGGACGATGGACAGGGCCATGTGCCGTCAAATCTTGGGTGAGAACCTCCTTCCCTCGGCCAGGGCATTGAAAATGGGTCGTGGATCGGTATTCCAGCATGACAATGACCCAAAACACACGGCGAAGGCAACAAAGGAGTGGCTTAAGAAGAAGCACATTAAGGTCCTGGAGTGGCCTAGCCAGTCTCCAGACCTTAATCCCATAGAAAATCTGTGGAGGGAGCTGAAGGTTTCGAGTTGCCAAACGTCAGCCTCGAAACCTTAATGACTTGGAGAAGATCTGCAAAGAGGAGTGGGACAAAATCCCTCCTGAGATGTGTGCAAACCTGGTGGCCAACTACACGAAACGTCTGACCTCTGTGATTGCCAACAAGGGGTTTTGCCACCAAGTACTAAGTCATATTTTGCAGACGGGGGTCAAATACTTATTTCCCTCGTTAAAATGCAAATCAATTTATAACATCTTTGAACATTCGTTTTTCTGGATTTTGTTGTTGTTATTCTGTCTCTCACTGTTCAAATAAACCTACCATTAAAATTATAGACTGATCATTTCTTTGTCAGTGGGCAAACGTACAAAATCAGCAGGGGATCAAATTCTTGCCTTATAATCCGACGGGCGCCTTGCCAAATGTGTCTTTACAAGTGTAACTATTAATATTATTGGCATTATTATTCCTGTTACACACTTGGCAGAATCAGCTTGAAAAATAGGCATGAGACTCTTAAGTAATAATAATGATAATCGTCACGATAAAAAAAAATCTGTCATAATTATTGTAACAACCCCGAACCCATCACCTCCACCACAAACCCACACGCACAAGGTGCACCTAGCCTGGCACGGGCTACGGGGCGACGAACGCAGCTCCCCCCCTCCCCCTTTCGCCGTGCACTTTAAAAAAAAAACATTTCTGAGGAAAAAGTGAAGATTGTGAGCTGTAAAAAGCTATCGTTGAGATTTTTATTTAACAAACAAAAAAATAACAACAACTAATTAGCCGATAGGAGGCGACATTTCCAGCCGCAGATAAAACCGCATTGGCCGCGTGTGTCTCTGCTTCGTTAAAAAAAACACGACCCGTCTTTTACGCCAAAGGTTATCATCTATATTTTTTTTAAAAAAAATATATCGTTAAAGTAGTAGATAGTCGTGGGCGAGGCGAGCGATTCGTCCGTTCAGTGTTTGCGTTGTTAAAATATCGCGATTTGTTTTTAGACGTTTTAAATTGGCGCGGTGGGAATTGTGCAAGGCCTCTGTTGTGGATGTCCGCAGGCCCGAGTTTTTGGGACGCTTCGCCTGCTTATTCACTTTATAAAGATCGATAATTAAAAAAAACAAAGAGCCGCAGCGGATAGGGTTTAACATGAACAGTTATATAGTTTTAAAGTTTAATAGTTAATTTTGGTGAGGGAGTTTTTTTTTGTTTTTCCCCTCACAACGCGCAGCCATGGACGAGGCAAAGAGCGGCCGAGTTGAAGGTAAGCGGCGTCCGTCCCATTCTAAAGCGTCAACATCGTCAACAATAACAACAATAACGATTAGATCAAACAACACACGAGCGGTTGTTGTGGTTGTTGTGGTGGTTGTTGTGGTGAGGTTGCGGTAGCGACAGACTTGGGTTAGAGGGTTAAACGCTTCACTATCGTGATGGATTACATAATCATCATCATTATCACCATCACTACCATCGTAATCATCATCATCACCACCATCATCACCATCACTACCATCACCACCACTACTACAATAATCATCACCACTACCACCATCATCACCATCACTACCATCGTAATCATCATCACCATCATCACCACCATCACTACCACCACCACTACCACAATAATCATCATCACCACCATCATCACCACCATCATCACCACTACCACCATCATCACCACCACTACCACCATCATCATCACCATCACCACTACAATCATCACCATCATCACTACAATCACCACCACTACCACTACAATCACTACCACTACAATCACCATCACCACCATCACCACAACAATCATCACCATCACCACCACTACCACCACAATCATCACCATCACTACCACCACAGTCACCACCATCACCATCACCACCACAATCATCACCACCATCACCACCACAATCATCACCATCACTACCAGCAGACATGTACTAACAGTCGCCTTTGTGAATGATGGTGGTAGTGGTGGTGGTGATGATGGTGGTAGTGGTGATGGTGGTAGTGGTGGTGATGGTGGTAGTGGTGGTGATGGTGGTGATGGTAGTGGTGGTGATGGTGGTAGTGGTGGTGATGGTAGTGGTGGTGATGGTGGTGGTAGTGGTGGTGATGGTGGTAGTGGTGGTGATGGTAGTGGTGGTGATGGTGGTGGTGGTAGTGGTGGTGATGGTGATGATTGTGGTGGTACTGATAGTGATGATGATTGTGGTGGTGATGATTGTAGTGGTGGTGATGGTGATGATTATGGTGGTAGTGGTGGTGATGGTGATGATTGTGGTGGTACTGATAGTGATGATGATTGTGGTGGTGATGATTGTAGTGGTGGTGATGGTGATGATTATGGTGGTAGTGGTGGTGATGGAGATGATTGTGGTGGTAATGGTGATCATTGTGGTGGTAATGGTGATCATTGTGGTGGTGCTGATAGTGATGATTGTGGTGGCGGTGATGATTGTGGTGGCAGTGGTGGTGATGATTGTGGTGGGGATGGTGGTGATAGTGATGAATATTGTGGTGGTGGTGGTGATGATGGTGATGATTGTGGTGGTGATGGTGGTGATAGTGATGAATATGGTGGTGGTGGTGATGATGGTGATAGTGATGATTGTGGTGGTGATGGTGGTTATAGTGATGAATATTGTGGTGGTGATGTGATATTGATGATTGTGGTGGTGATGGTGGTGATAGTGATGATTGTGTTGATTATCGTGGTTATAGTGGTGATTTTGGTGGTGGTGGTGATGTGATAGTGATGATTGTGGTGGTGATGGTGGTGATAGTGATGATTGTGTTGATTATCGTGGTTATAGTGGTGATTGTGGTGGTGATGGTGGTTATAGTGGTGATTGTGGTGGTGATGGTGGTTATAGTGGTGATTGTGGTGGTGATGGTGGTGATAGTGATGATTGTGTTGATTATGGTGGTGATAGTGATTGTGGTGGTGATAGTGATGATTGTGGTGGTGGTGATGATTATAGCGGTGATTGTGGTGGTGATGGTGGTGATAGTGATGAGTGTGTTGATTATGGCGGTGATAGTTATTGTGGTGGTGATGGTGGTGATAGTGATGATTGTGGTGGTGATGGTGATTATAATGGTGATTGTGGTGGTGATGGTGGTGATAGTGATGAGTGTGTTGATTATGGTGGTGATAGTGATTGTGGTGGTGATGGTGGTGATTGTGGTGGTGATGATGGTGATAGTGATGATTGTGGTGGTGATGGTGATTATAGTGGTGATTGTGGTGGTGATGGTGGTAGATTTAAAGCTTTTGTGACTGCTAGGATCCATACTCTTTGGTTCTATTGGGTAAAGTCACGTAGGTGAAAATAAAATAACAAAAAATCACGACGTTTCGGCCACAACACAAGCGGCCTTCATCAGGTGAAGGGACGAGACTGTCTGGAGGACAGCGCTGGAGTGAGAGAAGCCACGCTTAGATCACGACCTTTAAGCTGTGTGAGAAGTTTTAGTGATGATTGTGGTGGTGGTGATGGTGACGTGATAGTGATGATTTTTCTGGTGGTGGTGATGGTGATAGTGATGATTGTGGTGGATGATGATGGTGGTGATGATTGTTGTGGTTGATGATGATGATGGTGGTGGTGATGATTACTCATTGTTTTTTTCGGTAAAGTCACGTATGTATAAATACCATAAAATAATATTAAAATAAATCAATTGCGACGTTTCCACCGCAACACAAGCGATCATCATCAGGTGTAAAAACCAAATAGCGAGGGAGCACACAGGGCGACATCAACGCAACACGTAGAGAGCGCTAAACTTGCACGGAGGTGATTACAACAAGAAGACGAGAGACGAGAATTCAACAAACCTAAGAAAAAAATGTCACGTGAAGCACAACCAGTCAGGCCAACAGCGACACAGTTAGACACTTGCCTGGCGGACCACGGATTTCAGAAGAGTGCTCAATTTCGCGTTCGTCCTCTGGGTTGAACACACCGGCATAGACAGGGCGAACAAATACGAGGTGCAAGTCAGCAGAAATACATGTAGACAGGGAACACCACGAGGCAAGGAGAGGAGAGACGGACAGAGAAGCAAGGATAAAGGGTGCCGGAGGGATGAACAGACAGAGGCCTTAAATGAGAAGTAGAGGTGGGGGGAGAGGGGGAGGGGTAGGAGATAGCAAGGGGTGCAATACGTTTAGGACAGAATTGTAAAGGTAACTTCCCCGTAGAAGTGTGATGATTGTTGTAGCAGTGAGGGTTAGGGTTACTGTAGCGACAGACAGGCGGACACCGATTTAGAGGGAGGGTTACACGGTGAACGATTGATGGGGGAATCCATCATCATCGTCGTCATCATCATCGTTCACAAAGGCGACTGTCAGTACGTGTATGATGGTGGTGCTGGTGGTGATGGTGATGATGGTGATAATGGTGGTGGTGGTGATGACGATGGTGATAGTGATGATGATTGTGGTGGTGGTGATGATCGTGATGATTGTGGCGGTAGTGATGATTGTGGTGGTAGTGATGATGATAGTGGTGTTCATGATGATTGTGGTGATAGTGATGATTGTGGTGATGGTGGTGTTTTATGTGGCGATAGTGATGATAATAATGATGGTGATGACGGTGATGAATGTGGTGGTGGTGGTGGTGATGATGATGATGGTGGTGTTCGTGATGATTGTGGTTGTGATTAATGTTGTGGTGATGATGGTGATGATGTGGCAATAGTGATGATGATTGTGGTGATAGTGACGATCGTACAGGGGAGTGTGGAGCTGAGTGGACTTGCCGATGACTGGTACTAATGGTGTCAAGATCGGCCTCTGTGGAGGAGGCTCGTGAAGGACGCTGCTGGGCAGTTGGAGGCAGTCGCCCTCCAGCAACAACGGAGGGCGGAGGAGCGACGCTCACAACAACGAGCGGAGCGCCAGGGGTGGCTAAAATTAGCACCTGGCCAGGCACAGGCACAGTGGTGACTTCACCACCACTTAGTGGTGAATGGCGAGTGTTGTTGTTGATAGTGATGATTGTGGTGGTGGTGGTGGTGATAATGATGATTGTATACAGAACAGCAGATTGTGGGTTTCAGTTTTCAGTTTATTTATTTTGGTGTAGCCCTGTGAGCCATTCGGCTCTTGAATCGGGTGCAATCACAACAAGCAAAAAAACATGAACAAGAACAACATCTTAAAGTGACTACGTTTGATCCCGACCTGCTGTATATTTTGTTTGCATGTTGTGATGATTGTGGTGATGATTGTGGTGATGGTGGTGAGGATTGTGGTGAGGATTGTGGTGAGGATTGTGGTGAGGATTGTGGTGAGGATTGTGGTGAGGATTGTGGTGAGGATTGTGGTGAGGATTGTGGTGAGGATTGTGGTGAGGATTGTGGTGAGGATTGTGGTGAGGATTGTGGTGATGATGATTGTGGTGATAGTGACGATTGTGGCGATGATGGTGGCGATAGTGACGATTGCGGTGATAGCGATGTTGATTTTTTGGTGATTGTGGTGATGATTGTTATGATGGTGGTGGTGATGATGGTGGTAATCGTGACGGTAGTTCTGACAGCTGCATGCGTGTGATAGCACGCGAGGCAATATCATTCCCCCCCCCCCCTCGCTATAGCTGGAGAACTGTCACCGCTATCATCGCTCACCGCCCACGCCAGCCGTGCCGACCGCGGCGCCACCGCTCCTCCTGACTCCTCACCCCGACCCGACCTCTGACCCCCGCCCCACTTTCAGGTTGAACCCCTCGACCCCCTTTGGCCCAAGCCGCCCACCCCCCCGGCCGCCTCCCCCCAGACAATCGTCGCTTCCGCTGTCGGTGACGGCCAGGATGAGCGAGGCTGCAATGGCCGAATCATCCGGGGCTTGGAAGTCGGCCTCCGGCAAGGCCGACAATAGCGGCGGTGGAAGTTGCTTGCGGTGGAACTACAACAAGGGACGCCGTGAGTGAAGGGGCGGATGGGAGCCGAGACCTTCATCATCATCATCGTCGTCGTCGTCGCCGTCATCGCCGTCGCCGTCACAGACGTCCTTCCCTCCCATCCGTAGCTTCCATTATCCCCGCTTGAGCTACGTACGGGGGCGAAGGAAGTTAGTTGCACGTGCACACGGTGTTGCTAGGAGATGTGTTGGCTTCTTTGCCTGCTTTGCAGGAGGCTGTGGGGTTCCGATCGCGACCCTGGCTCCTGCTGGGTATTTTGAGCTTGCGCGTCCTCACCGCGTTTGCCGTGAATTTTCCCCTCCCCGCGTGTCTTTTTTTTTCCCCCCCCCCCTACTCATTTCGTATGCGACGTCAAGTGCTGAGAGTGTTTTGGCTGCTGCTGCTGCTGCTTTAAATTTCCACGTGATGATGATGATGCTGATGATGATGAGCCGCTTCGTTGACCTAGAGTGAGTGTGAGTGGAGTTTGTGTGTTCTAGCCCTGTTCTACAGAGTGAGTGAGTGGAGTTTGTGTGTTCTAGCCCTGTTCTACAGAGTGAGTGTGAGTGGAGTTTGTGTGTTCTAGCCCTGTTCTACAGAGTGAGTGAGTGGAGTTTGTGTGTTCTACTCCTGTTCTACAGAGTGAGTGAGTGGAGTTTGTGTGTTCTAGCCCTGTTCTACAGAGTGAGTGAGTGGAGTTTGTGTGTTCTACTCCTGTTCTACAGAGTGAGTGAGTGGAGTTTGTGTGTTCTAGCCCTGTTCTACAGAGTGAGTGAGTGGAGTTTGTGTGTTCTACTCCTGTTCTACAGAGTGAGTGAGCGGAGTTTGTGTGTTCTACCCCTGTTCTACACAGTGAGTGTGAGTGGAGTTTGTGTGTTCTACCCCTGTTATACAGAGTGAGTGAGTGGAGTTTGTGTTCTAGCCCTGTTCTACAGAGTGAGTGAGTGGAGTTTGTGTGTTCTACCCCTGTTCTACAGAGTGAGTGAGTGGAGTTTGTGTGTTCTAGCCCTGTTCTACAGAGTGAGTGGAGTTTGTGTGTTCTAGCCCTGTTCTACAGAGTGAGTGAGTGGAGTTTGTGTGTTCTAGCCCTGTTCTACAGAGTGAGTGAGTGGAGTTTGTGTGTTCTACTCCTGTTCTACAGAGTGAGTGTGTGTGAGTGTGAATGAGTGTGAGTGAGTGTGAGTAAGTGAATGTGTGTGAGTGAGTGAGTGTGTGAGGGTGTGAGTGAGTGTGTGAGTGAGTGTGTATGAGTGAGTGTGAGTGATCTCCCCCTGCTCTGCATGGGTATCCCTCCAGGTTCTCCGCTCCCCTCCCACAGCTAAACCCACACCCACAGTGGAACTGGTAGCGGCCACATCCACACCCCCACTGCTCAACAATTCCCTGCAACAAATCCCTCAACTGGGATCTCACAGCAACAGCAGCATCGCTACCTCCTACTCACAGACTGATGCACAGTGACAGCTGCCACTGGGGGTGCCCCTAGGCCAGACCCACACAGCAGCAGCAACAACAACATGGCCACCCCCAACTTCAAACACACGGCAGGACCCTCCGCGAGACTTTGCCGGGGTTAAAGTCGGCGGAATCGAAATAACAAGCAATGCGTGTGTCCACCATTGTCACAATTTTCACGTTTTACTTAATTGTTATTATTATAAATATCAGAATCTTTTCGATTTAAAGCTTTCGTGACTGCAGAGATTCATCTTCTTGGTTCTTTCGGTAAAGTCACCACCACGTAGAATGGAAACAATAAAATAATAAAAATGAAACATGATAAAATAAAATAAAAAATAAAAATAATTTTATTTTATTACGTTTCATCTTTTATTATCATTTTGTTTCCTTTCTTACGTGGTGGTGACTTTACCGAAAGAGACCAAGAAGATATCAGAACCTTGATTTAGACTGCTGGAGGAGCCTGACGATCTACCAGGCTCTGTCACCCCCCCCTCCCACCCACCCCAGATGTAGTCCCCGGTACGGGCGACGGAGGGGGTCTCACCGCTCCTCTCTCCCCACGGCAGACGAAGGCCCCAAGGCCGGCAAGCGGTGGTCGGCGCAGCGCAAGGCCGCGGCCGCTGCGGCCGACGACGCGGCGGCGGCGGCGGCGGCGGCGGTGACGGCGACCACCGTGGCTGCGGCGGCGACGGCGGCCGGACTGCCGGGGACGCGCGGAGAATCTCCCGTGGCCAGCGCCCTGCTGGTGGAGACGGAGAGCGTGAAGACCGAGTGGGAATGTGAGTGGGGCGGGCGGGCGGGCGAGTATATGAGCGAGTGATTCAGTGGGGCGAGTGGGTTGGCGAGCGAGTGGGTTGGCGAGCGAGTGAGTGGGCGAGTGGGTTAGCGAGCGAGTGAGTGGGCGAGTGGGTTGGCGAGCGAGTGAGTGGGCGAGTGGGTTGGCGAGTGAGTGGGCGAGTATATGAGCGAGTGATTCAGTGGGCGAGTGGGTTAGCGAGCGAGTGAGTGGGCGAGTGGGTTAGCGAGCGAGTGAGTGGGCGAGTGGGTTGGCGAGTGAGTGGGCGAGTATATGAGCGAGTGATTCAGTGGGCGAGTGGGTTAGCGAGCGAGTGAGGGAGTGGGTCAGTGACTGAGTGGATGATTGAGTGGTTGAGTGAGTGGGCGAGTGAGTGGGTCTGTTAGTGACTGAGTGGGTGGGTGAGTGAGTGAGTGGGTGAGTGTGGTGGGTGAGTGAGTGGTGAGTGAGTGTGGTGGGTGAGTGAGTGGGTGGGTGAGTGAGTTGGTTAGTGATTGAGTGATTGAGTAGGATAATGAATGAGTGGGTGGGTGAGTGAGTGGGTGGGTGAGTGAGTGAGTTGGTTAGTGGTTGAGTAGGTTAATGAATGAGTGACTGAGTGGATGATTGAGTGGTTGAGTGAGTGGGCGAGGGAGTGGGCGAGGGAGTGAGTAGGTTAGTGAGTGAGTGGGTGAGTGTGGTGGGTGAGTGAGTGGGTGGGTGAGTGAGTTGGTTAGTGATTGAGTGATTGAGTAGGACAATGAATGAGTGAGTGGGTGGGTGAGTGAGTGAGTTGGTTAGTGGTTGAGTAGGTTAATGAATGAGTGAGTGAGTGGGTTAGTGACTGAGTGAGTGAGTGGGTGAGTGAGTTGATTAGTGATTGAGTGGTTGAGTAGGTTAATGAGTGAGTGGGTGGGTGAGTGAGTTGGTTAGTGATTGAGTAGGTTAATGAATGAGTGAGTGAGTGGGTTAGTGACTGAGTGAGTGAGTGGGTGAGTGAGTTGGTTAGTGATTGATTGGTTGAGTAGGTTAATGAGTGAGTGTGTGGGTGAGTGAGTGGGTGAGTCGACACGTCTGCGTCTGTGCAGGCGTGTACTCCAATCCCGAGGATCTGGACGTCCGCCGGTCGCACCGACACCGCAAAGTCAAACTTCCGGTGGACCTCGGAGTCCTCCAGAGTAAGAAGCTGTCACCACCGCCACCACCACCACCGCCACCCCCACCGCTACTACCGCCACCACCACCGCTACCACTGTCACCGCCCCTACCGCCGCCACCACCACCACCATACACCACCACCACCACCGCCGCCACCGCCGCCACCACCACCGCCGCCACCACCACCACCGCCGTCACCACCACCGCCCCCACCGCCCCCACCACCACCGCCGCCACCGCCACCACCACCGCCGCCCCCACCACCACCACCACCGCCGCCCCCACCGCCACCACCACCGCCGTCACCACCACCGCCCCCACCGCCCCCACCACCACCGCCGCCACCACCACCGCCACGGTAGCTGGGTCACCGTTAGGCCTTCCCCGAGGCCGCAGACTAAACTATAAACTACCATAACTGTTTTTTTGTTGACTAGGTAAAGGCCCGCTAAGCTATGTGGCTCTTTTTCCAGAAGCCGCCCGGCCATCGGAAGTGAAAACTCAACGAAGCCTACGAATGTTGAACTTCGTCCGCAGCCGTACGTAGGCAACCGCGCTAATTGGAGGGGGTGCTTTGTCATCTCTAGATTGGAAGCTTTCGTGACTGCAAGGATCCATACTCTCTGGTTCTCTTCGGTAAAGTCACGGAGGTGAAAAACCAAAACGACAAAAATCACGACGTTTCGGCCACAACACAAGCGGCCTTCATCAGGTGAAGGGGACCGTGCTGTCCAGAGGACAGCGTTGGGCTTGGCCATCTTCACTCCAACGCTGTCCTCTGGACAGCACGGTCCCCTTCACCTGATGAAGGCCGCTTGTGTTGTGGCCGAAACGTCGTGATTTTTGTCGTTTTGGTTTTTTTACCTCCGTGACTTTACCCATTAGAACCCGAGAGTGTAGAGTGTGGTTTGTCGTCGCCGTGGAAGTTTAATGGCGGCAGCGAAATGCGCTGAACGTGGAGGGAATTAAATAAAAAATATATATTTTTTTTTAAAACACGCTTTAATGAAATGTGTACCGTACGAGTAATTGCAGAACTCCAGGAAGTGGCCCCAAAGCTTGCCCACAACGTCAGGGACCCGTGGTGATTTACAGCCAACGTGACTTGAGCGTGGACAATTAGACCCGTAACAAAGATTGTTTAACAATATACATTCGTCATTTGTAATGATAGAACGTGGTGTTGTCATCAGTGTGACATAAGTATGCTAAGTTTGCGGTCGATACCACATTGGGGAGTGGGTTAAAATTGAGCCGCAAGATTTATTTGAGGATACCACGACAGACGGAATGAGTTCAAATAAAACGGCGTAAGAAACCGGAGGACCCGGAGAAAAATCCACGCGACCACGGGGAGAGAGACGCAAACTCCAAATGTACAGCAGGTGTCAGGGTCATGATCGAACCCACGATCTCCTGTACATGAGGCGAGGTAGTCAACATCTCGTAGCCACCGCGATGATGATGATGAGAGAGACACAGACCTCCTGTAGACCAGGCGAGGTAGTTAACATCTCTTAGCCACCGTGATGATGATAATGAGAGAGACACAGACCTCCTGTAGACCAGGCGAGGTAGTTAACATCTCTTAGCCACCGTGATGATGATAATGAGAGAGACACAGACCTCCTGTAGACCAGGCGAGGTAGTTAACATCTCTTAGCCACCGTGATGATGATGAGAGAGACACAGACCTCCTGTAGACCGGGCGAGGTAGTTAACATCTCATAGTCACCGTGATGATGATAAGAGAGAGACACAGACCTCCTGTATACCAGGCGAGGTAGTCAACATCTCATAGCCACTGTGATGATGATGATGAGAGAGAGACGCAAACTCCACATGTACAGCAGGCGTCAGGGTCGGGATTGAACCCCATGTCCTGTATATCTATGGCCCCTTTTAATGCCATTTCAGAAGTGTTTAAGATGTTTAAACACTAAATAGACACACCTATAGCAAAGGAATCATGAGGTCTGCATTAACCACGCATACGTTAAAACTTTAAAACCTTTTAAGTTTGTTGTCCTTCCCCCGCACCTCCCGAATAGCACGGTTGGCAATGTGCGGTGCGACAGAAGTTCAACGTATGGACATGCTCTACATTATACACTACACTATACACTACACTACTATATTAAACTGAAAATTAAATTGACAAAGATCCCCCGTGTAGCCTTAACAGACTGTAGGGGCAAGTGCCGTTAGCGAGCAGCGCCTGTGAAGGCCGGAACGGCACACGACGGGGGGGGTGGGTGGCCAGCACCACGCCCGGCCGCCTTTGTCTCCCCCAGTGGCGATGTTGACTAACACACCGCGCCAGCTACTCATTTGAGGCCGACTCGACCTAGGGGAGGCCCGGGACCGGTTCAGATCAATCGTCACCGGTTGGTGTTGTCCGTGAGCGGGAACCGAACCCGGGTCGCCGGGTTTGTAGCGCGGCGTGGCGCTAACCGCAACACCCACCGCTCCCGACAGAACTGCAACACGCACGCACGCACGCACCCAGGCGCGCGCCCGTTGCGACGAAGCGCGAGTTTGATGTTCGACGTCGCCGTCAAACCGGCGTAACGACGAGTCGGGCGGGCCCCACGATCAGCCGTCCCGTCTTTTTTTTCTTCTTCTTCCTCTCCCTCGGCTAGGTCAGCGGAAGAAGAGGGAGTCGAAGAAGATGAAGGAGAACATTAAAATCACGCTGAAGATGAACAAGCCAGGGGGAAACGACGCCACGGACGCTCACGTCCTGACCAAGCACCCGGGCAGCCTCAAGCCGTACGTCTGCCAGGTACGCCCAGCGCTGCCTTTGGGGCGCCATCACACACACACACACAGACAGAGATGTTGATTACTTCGCCTGGTATGCAGGAGGAGGTTCCTGGGTTTCGATCCTGACCCTGACGGCGTCTGCCGTATATTTGGAGCTTGCGCGTCCCTCCGTCTCGGCGTGGTGGTTGCGTGGATTTCTCCGGTTTTTTCCCCCTCCACGTTTAAAATCGAGGGAAATATCCACGCGGTGATGATAAGCCAACTTCGTTGAGCTATGATTTGTGGCCAGGTTGCTTCTACAAAAGATCTGTATAGCTGAGTGTGTGTGAGTGTGTATCTCTGTGTGGTCCCCCTTTGAAGAAGGGGGACCGCACAGACTGTAACAACTACAGGGGCATCTCACTCCTCAGTGTGCCGGGAAAGGTCCTGGCAAGGATTATTCAACACCCCAATGCGGTTTCACGAAAGGGCGGTCCTGCACAGATGCCATATTTTCTGTCCGTCTGCTACAGCAGAGGTGCAGGGAATTCCAACAAGACCTACAACTCTGCTTCATTGACCTGGTCAAGGCCTATGATACCATCAGTATGCCTGAGCTCTGGGTTGTTCTTCGTGCTTTTGGAGTACCTGACCCTCTGCTCACGATCATTAAGGACCTTCATGATGGTGAGCGGGCCCAGGTAAAACTACGTTGCCGGGAATCAGAGCCATTCCCTGTACACCTTGGGGTGCGACAGGGATGTCCTCTGGCTCCCACATTATTTAACATCTATTTTGACCACGTAGTTCGTGAAGCCTTCAATAGCTGTACCGGGGGAATCTCCATATGGCACAGATATAATGGGAGGCTGATCGATGCCCGGGTGCGGTCAAGGGATGGCTCCCTATTGCTCAACCACGCTATGTATGCCGATGATTTGGTAATAGCTGCTCATTCAGAGGAGGAGTTGGAGACGCTGCTGCTGAGACTGGAGCGTGCCACTAAGAGATGGGGCCTTACCATCAGCCCCACCAAAACTAAGCACCTGCCTGGGTATTTTGTACCATCGGACACTCCACCCCCACAACTCCCAATCGGTGATGGTGCAGTTGTGGAGAGTTTCCCATACCTGGGCAGTGTGCTTATGACCGGCTCCAGTTTAACAGCAGAGGTCTCACTCCGAATCAGTCGAGCGGCAATATCTTTTCATCGGTTGCGTAACGCTGTGTGGAAGCTACCTGGTCTGTCGCTCCGCACTAAGCTTCAGGTCTTCTCGGCCACGGTCATTCCCTCCCTTCTCTACGCTTGCGAAACGTGGACCCCCCCTAATGGAACATCTTCGCTAGTTAGAAACATTTAGGCTGGCCTGTCTACGATCCAACTTGGGTTTAACCAGACTGGATTGTGTGAGGAGCTCACAAATCCTTGAAAGATCTGGGCAAGGTCCCATCGGTGAGCTCCTCCGGCAGGCAAGGCTGCGATGGCTGGGTCATGGAGCCCGCATGCCCAGCCACCGCATGCCGAAACAGCTTTTGTTCGGCCGGATCGAGGGGGCTAAACGGGTGCGACACGGGCTAGAGAAGAGATGGAATGACGTGGTACAGGAGGACGTGGAGCTGAGTGGACTTGCCGATGACTGGTACCAGCGGTGTCAAGATCAGCCTCTGTGGAGGAGGCTCGTGAAGGACGCTACTGGGCAGTTGGAAACAGTCGCCCTCCAACAGCAACGGAGGGCGGAGGAGCGACGCTCACAACAACGAGCCGAGCGCCTAGTGGCTAAAGCACAGCAGGTTGGCACAGTAGGGGGCACAGGTGGTGCATCAGCCAGTCATCTCAGTCATCTCAGTCAGTCGACCCGTGGCACCTGTTGGGTCTGCCCTGTGGCCTCTTGCCAACGGGCGTTCGACACTTCACGTGGCCTCAAGGTGCACATGGCCTGGCACAAGCGTCGTGGTGACGTCACCGCCACTTAGTGGCGAATGGCGGTTGTTGTTGTTTTTATATCTGTGTGTATGTGTGTGTGTATATCTGTGTGTGTGTATCTGTGTGTCCCTCTGCGTGTTTCCCCCCGTAGGAGTGTGGCAAGAAATTCCGCCAGTCCACCGACCTGTTCCGCTACCACACGTGTGTCTGCGTGTGCCTAACTCTGTATCTATGTGTGTCTGTGTGTGTATCTTTGTGTATCTCTGTGTGTCTCTGTGTATCTATCTCTGTATCTATGTGTGTCTCTGTGTATCTATCTCTGTGTATATGCGTGTGTCTCTGTGTGTGTATCTAACTCTGTGTATCTCTGTGTGTCTCTGTGTGTGTGTATCTATGTGTTTCTGTGTATCTATGTGTGTCTGTGTGTGTATCTGTGAGTGTATCTATATGTGTCTCTGTGTGTGTATCTTTGTGTATCTATGTGTGTCTCTGTGTGTGTATCTACGTGTGTATCTATGTGTGTATCTATCTCTGTATCTATGTGTGTCTCTGTGTGTGTGTCTATGTGTGTCTCTGTGTGTTTATTTATCTCTGTATCTCTGTGTGTCTCTGTGTGTATCTAACTCCGTGTATCTCTGTGTGTGTGTGTATCTATGTGTGTCTATGTGTGTATCTATGTGTTTCTGTGTATCTATGTGTGTCTGTGTGTGTATCTATATGTGTCTGTGTGTGTATCTATGTGTGTCTCTGTGTGTGTATCTATCTCTGTGTATCTATGTGTGTCTCTGTGTGTGTATCTTTGTGTATCTCTGTGTGTCTGTGTGTGTGTATCTATCTACGTGTGTCTGTGTGTGTGTATCTATCTAACCCCCTACCTCCTCGCGGTGCCGGACGGGCAACTCTGTCGTGGACAGTGCTGTGGGGGGAGGGCCAATTCCGATTGGTTCCTCTCCTCATGGCGTCTGTGACCACCACAGGGGCTAAACGGAGGCTCTGGACGGGTGCGAAGAGCTGGTAACCCCTCCACCTTAAAAAAATTACCACGAAACTACGACTTAAACTTAAATATGTAACAAATAAGCTTGTGCCGGAGGCCCCGGGGGGACAGGCGTCTATGACGTCTCCTGGCCAAACCCCAATTGGCGGAGCCAGGAGATTGAATCTCAACCCTCGGGGCTCCTCCAGAAACAACGAAAAGCCACTACGGATGGCCACATGGAATGTTCGAACGCTCACTGCGGAGGAGAGGCTACCACTCCTCTGTCGGGAGCTGGACCGGTACCGCCTGGATCTCTGTGGCATTCAGGAGGTCCGGTGGACCGGTTCTGGCTCCTGCCACACCATGAGGGGTGGACAGTTCTCTACTCGGGGCAGGAGACTGCCAAACAACAGGGTGTGGCTCTTCTTTTGAACAAAAAGAATGAAGAGGGCGTGGGAGCGTGGCGGTGAGGTGTGGGAAGCTGTAAGCCCCAGGCTACTTTGGGCTCGCCTTCCCATCAATCGGAGGCGAGGATTGGTGGTCGTGGTTACTTATGCCCCCACCGAAGACGAACATCCGTGGAGGGATGCAGGCAAAGCCGATGAGTCAGATGCCTTCTATGACCTCCTGTCACAGGTGCTGGCTAATGTGGCCCCTCGGGATAGAGTCATCTTGTTGGGTGACTTCAATGCCCGAGTTGGTTATGATGCTGGCACCTGGCCTGGAGTGATTGGAGGGCTTGGGCCGGATCAGCTTAATAACAACGGTAGGAGGCTGCTAGATTTTTGTGCAGCCCACGGACTTGTAATTACCAACACGCTGTTCCGGCATCGGCGCATCCACACAACATCATGGATGCATGCCGGGTCCAAGCAAGAACATCTGCTGGACTACATAGTGACGGACCAGCGGATGCGAGCCCATGTCCTTGACACCAGGACCTACCGTGGAGCTGATCTGCCCTCTGACCATCGACTTGTCATCTGTAAGATGCGCCGCCCATTCTTCCGCTCCATTGGTGGGTGTACACCCAGGACCCCATTCCAACCAAAAGTGGCCTGGTCTCAGCTATCTGATGAAAGTTGCAAGCCAGAATTTCATCATCGCTTGCGGCTGGGGTTGGCATCGTCCCCCACTCCTCCTGATGTCGAGGGTAAATGGACGAGGTTTAGAACTGTGACTCATGCGGCTGCAATGTCTGCTTTGGGTACGCGGTCAGGACCTCCCCAGAGACCCTGGCTGACAGAGGAGGTGTTCAGGATGGTTGAGAAAAAGCGACAGGCCAACTTTCATCGGCTACAGAATCCCACGTCAGAGAATGAGGATGCTTACCGCAACCTTCGCTCAGAGGTTCGGAGAGCCGTGAGGCGCTGCAAGGATGGGTGGTGGTCGCGGGTTGCTGAGGAGATGGAGTCTGCCTCAGTGGCCCGCGATCACAAATCTATATTTAACTCCATCAAAAACGTAACCTGCAGCGCCACACCTATTACCATCATTAGGGGAAAAAACGGTGATTCAATCTCTGACCCCCAGAAACAGGTTTGCAGATTTGCTGAGCATTTCTGTGAGGGCCTGGGGGAGGGAAAATCCCTCAGCCAGGAAAACATCGTGGCACAAAGTGAGGATGACCCTGCTGAGGCTGCGGTGCCTCAAATATTGGAAGAAGTTACCCCCTGTGAGTGGCTGGCTGAAGTACCATCTGTTGAGGAAGTACTGAGGGCGATCCGGAGTCTGAGACCAGGAAAGGCAGCGGGCAGAGATGATCTCCCAAGCGAAATTCTGAAGGAGGGTGGAGTTTGTGCACAGACTGCCCTGTATGACATCATTACAACAGTCTGACCACTGGACGGGTTCCGCAGGATTGGAAGGATGCCCTGGTGGTCCCCCTCTTTAAGAAGGGGGACCGCACAGACTGTAACAACTACAGGGGCATCTCACTCCTCAGTGTGCCGGGAAAGGTCCTGCAAGGATTATTCAACATCGCCTTGCCAGGCACGCTAAGGAGAGGCTTGCGGAGCCCCAATGCGGTTTCAGGTAAGGGCGGTCCTGCACAGATGCCATATTTTCTGTCCGTCTGCTACAGCAGAGGTGTAGGGAATTCCAGCAAGACCTACATCTCTGCTTTATTGACCTGGTCAAGGCCTATGATACCATCCATAGACCTGGGCTCTGGGTTGTTCTTCGTGATTTTGGAGTACCTGACCCTCTGCTCACGATCATTATGGACCTTCATGATGGTGAGCGGGCCCGGGTAAAACTACGTGGCCGGGAGTCAGAGCCATTCCCTGTACACCTTGGGGTGCGACAGGGATGTCCTCTGGCTCCCACATTATTTAACATCTATTTTGACCACGTAGTTCGTGAAGCCTTCAATAGCTGTACCGGGGGAATCTCCATATGGTACAGATATAATGGGAGGCTGATCGATGCCCGGGTGCGGTTAAGGGATGGCTCCCTATTGCTCAACCACGTTATGTATGCCGATGATTTGGTAATAGCTGCTCATTCAGAGGAGGAGTTGGAGACGCTGCTGCTGAGACTGGAGCGTGCCACTAAGAGATGGGGCCTTACCATCAGCCCCACCAAAACTAAGCACCTGCCTGGGTATTTTGTACCATCGGACACTCCACCCCCACAACTCCCAATCGGTGATGGGGCAGTTGTGGAGAGAGTGGAGAGTTTCCCATACCTGGGCAGTGTGCTTATGACTGGCTCCAGTTTAACAGCAGAGGTCTCACTCCGAATCAGTCGAGCGGCAATATCTTTTCATCGGTTGCGTAACGCTGTGTGGAAGCTACCTGGTCTGTCGCTCCGCACTAAGCTTCAGGTCTTCTCGGCCACGGTCATTCCCTCCCTTCTCTACGCTTGCGAAACGTGGACCCCCCTAATGGAACATTTTCGCCGGTTAGAAACATTTAGGCTGACCTGCCTACGATCCATCCTGGGTTAAACCAGACTGGATTGTGTGAGGAGCTCACAAATCCTTGAAAGATCTGGGCAAGGTCCCATCGGTGAGCTCCTCCGGCGGGCAAGGCTGCGATGGCTGGGTCATGTAGCCCGCATGCCCAGCCACCGCATGCCAAAACAGCTTTTGTTCGACCGGATCGAGGGGGCTAAACGGGCGCGGCACGGGCTAGAGAAGAGATGGAGTGATGTGGTACAGGAGGACGTGGAGCTGAGTTGACTTGCCGATGACCGGTACCAGCGGTGTCAAGATCGGCCTCTGTGGAGGAGGCACGTGAAGGACGCTACTGGGCAGTTGGAGGTAGTCGCCCTCCAACAACAACGGAGGGCGGAGGAGCGACGCTCACAACAACGAGCGGAGCGCCGGGTGGCTAAAGCACAGCAGGTTGGCACAGTAGGGGGCACAGGTGATGCATCAGCCAGTCATCTCAGTCAGTCGACCCGTGGCACCTGGGTCTGCCCCGTGACCTCCTGCCAGCGGGCGTTCGACACTACACGTGGCCTCAAGGTGCATATGGCCTGGCACAAGCGTCGTGGTGACGTCACTGCCACTTAGTGGCGAATGGCGGTTGTTGTTGTGTATCTATCTCTGTGTATCTATGTGTGTCTCTGTGTGTGTATCTATCTCCGTGTATCTATGTGTGTGTCTGTATCTCCGTGTATCTATTTGTGTCTCTGTGTGTGTGTATCTATCTACGTGTGTCTGTGTGTGTATATCTATCTCTGTGTATCTCTGTGTGTCTGTGTGTATCTCTCTGTGTATCTCTGTGGGTCTCTGTGTGTGTCTCTGTGTGTGTATCTATCTCTGTGTATCTCTGTGGGTCTCTGTATATCTATCTCCGTGTGTCTATGTGTGTCTCTGTATATCTACCTGCGTGTGTCTATGTGGGTCTCTGTATCTATCTCCGTGTATCTATCTCTGTGTGGGTCTCTGTGTATCTACCTCCGTGTATCTATGTGTGTGTCTGTGTGTATCTATCTCTGTGTATCTATGTGTGTCTCTGTGTATCTATCTCTGTGTATCTATCTCTGTGTGGGTCTCTGTGTGTATCTACCTCCGTGTGTCTATGTGTGTGTCCGTGTGTCTATGTGTGTGTCCGTGTGTCCCCCTGTAGGAGTGCGGCAAGGAGTTCCGCCAGTCCACCGACCTGTTCCGCCACCAGACGCTGCACACGGGCGAGCGGCCCCTCAAGTGCGGGGCGTGCGGCAAGGCCTTCGCCCTGCAGGCCGACCTCAACCGGCACGCCATCATCCACACGGAGCAGCGGCCCTACGCCTGCCAGGTGGGGCCCTCCTCTCAACCACCACACTCACAAGCACAGTCACACACACAGTCACACACACAGTCACACACACAGTCACACGCACAGTCACACACTCACAAGCACAGTCACACGCACAGTCACACGCACAGTCACACGTACAGTCACACACACAGTCACACGCACAGTCACACGCACACGCACAGTCACACGCACACGCACAGTCACACGCACAGTCACACGCACAGTCACACGCACAGTCACAGTCACACGCACAGTCACACGCACAGTCACAGTCACACGCACAGTCACACGCACAGTCACACACACAGTCACACGCACAGTCACAGTCACACGCACAGTCACACGCACAGTCACAGTCACACGCACAGTCACACACACAGTCACACGCACACGCACAGTCACACGCACAGTCACACGCACAGTCACAGTCACACGCACAGTCACACGCACAGTCACAGTCACACGCACAGTCACACGCACAGTCACACGCACAGTCACACACACAGTCACACGCACAGTCACAGTCACACGCACAGTCACACGCACAGTCACAGTCACACGCACAGTCACGTGCACGGTCTCACGCCCGCACAGTCGCACGCTCGCACAGTCACTGTCTGTCTCTCTCCATCGCTCTCTCTCCGTCTCTCTCCGTCTCTCCGTCTCTCTCCGTCCCCCTCCATCCCCATCCAACTCTCACTCCCTCTCTCTCCGTCTCTCTCCGTCTCTCTCCGTCCCCCTCCATCCCGATCCATCTCTCACTCTCTCTCTCCATCTCTCTCCATCTCTCACTCTCTCTCTCCATCTCTCTCCATCTCTCACTCTCTCTCTCTCCATCTCTCTCCATCTCTCACTCTCTCTCTCCATCTCTCTCCATCTCTCACTCTCTCTCTCTCCATCTCTCTCCATCTCTCACTCTCTCTCTCCATCTCTCTCCATCTCTCTCTCTCCATCTCTCTCCATCTCTCACTCTCTCTCTCCATCTCTCTCCATCTCTCACTCTCTCTCTCCATCTCTCTCCATCTCTCTCCATCTCTCACTCTCTCTCTCCATCTCTCTCCATCTCTCACTCTCTCTCTCCATCTCTCTCCATCTCTCACTCTCTCTCTCCATCTCTCTCCAACTCTCTCCATTTCTCCGTCTCTCTCCGTCTCCCTCTCTCTCTCCGTCCCCCTCCATCCCCATCCATCTCTCACTCTCTCTCCATCTCTCTCCGACTCTCTCTCAGTCTCTCTCTATCTCTCTCTCCATCCCCCTCCATCCCCATCCATCTCTCTCTCTCTCCATCTCTCTCCGACTCTCTCTCCATCCCCCTCCATCCCCGATCCGTCTCTCACTCTCCCCGTGTCTCCGCGCGTGCAGGAGTGCGGCAAGGCGTTCCGCTGGTCCCAGAGCCTGGTGCACCACCGGCGCTCGCACAGCGACGTGCGCGAGTTCCGCTGTGACGCCTGCGGCAAGGACTTCAAGCATCGGCGCACCCTCGTGCAGCACTGCAAGACCAACTGCGCCGGCGCCATCGCTGCCGACGCCGCCGACGCCGACGACGGCGACGGCGACGCCGATGCCGACGACGACGGCCAGCAGCTGCAGCAGCGGCAGGAGCAGCAGCGGCAACAGCAAGGTGGCCGCCAAGCCTCCACGGTGGCACCGGGCGCGTTTGCCGCCACGGTGGTACCGGTGCCGAGAAGCAGTGAGCGTGCTGGTACCACTGTGGGGAGTGGGTATGGGTGTCTCTGTGTGAGTCTGTGGGTGTCTCTGTGTGAGTCTGTGGGTCTCTGTGTGGTGAGTCTGTGGGTCTCTGTGAGTCTGTGGGTCTCTGTGTGGTGAGTCTACGGGTCTCTGTGAGTCTGTGGGTCTCTGTGAGTCTGTGGGTCTCTGTGTGGTGAGTCTGTGGGTGTCTCTGTGAGTCTGTGGGTGTCTCTGTGAGTCTGTGGGTCTCTGTGTGACGAGTCTATGGGTCTCTGTGAGTCTGTGGGTCTCTGTGAGTCTGTGGGTCTCTGTGAGTCTGGGTCTCGGTGTGACGAGTCTATGGGTCTCTGTGAGTCTACTGGTCTGTGAGTTTGTGGGTCTCAGTGAGTCTGTGGGTCTCTGTGTGGTGAGTATGGGTCTCTGTGAGTCTACGGGTCTCTGTGAGTCTGTTGGTCTCTGTGTGACGAGTCTATGGGTCTCTGTGAATCTGTAGGTCTCGGTGTGACGAGTCTATGGGTCTCTGTGAGTCTGTGGGTCTCTGTGAGTCTGTGGGTCTCTGTGTGACGAGTCTATGGGTCTCTGTGTGAGTTTATGGGTGTCTCTGTGAGTCTGTGGGTCTCTGTGTGGTGAGTCTATGGGTCTCTGCGAGTCTGTGGGTCTCTGTGAGTCTGTGAGTCTCTGTGTGATGAGTCTATGGGTCTCTGTGTGACGAGTCTATGGGTCTCTGTGAGTCTGTGGGTCTCTGTGATGAGTCTACAGGTCTCTGTGAGTCTGTGGGTCTCGGTGTGACGAGTCTATGGGTCTCTGTGTGACGAGTCTATGGGTCTCTGTGAGTCTGTGGGTCTCTGTGTGATGAGTCTATGGGCCTCTGTGTGACGAGTCTATGGGTCTCTGTGTGATGAGTCTATGGGTCTCTGTGTGATGAGTCTATGGGTCTCTGTGTGACGAGTCTATGGGTCTCGGTGTGATGAGTCTGTGGGTCTCTGCATGATGAGTCTGTGGGTCTCTGTGTGGTGAGTCTATGGATCTCGGTGTGACGAGTCTATGGGTCTCTGTGTGACGAGTCTATGGGTCTCTGTGTGACGAGTCTATGGGTCTCTGTGTGATGAGTCTATGGCTCTCTGTGTGATGAGTCTATGGCTCTCTGTGTGACGAGTCTATGGGTCTCAGTGTGACGAGTCTATGGGTCTCTGTGTGACAAGTCTATGGGTCTCGGTGTGACGAGTCTATGGATCTCGGTGGCCGCTTTTGTGATGGGGGGAACTGACGGGAAATTCCACATTCCCATGCCGTGCGTTTCTGCCGCAGGCGGGAGTGGTGTGCACCAGGACCTGGATGAGGAGGAAGATGAAGAGGAGGAAGATGAAGAGGAGGAAGATGAAGAGGAGGAGGAGGAGCGATCCCAGGACAGCGTCCGAACGAATCTGCAGCTGCAGCAGCAGCAGCAGACCCCATCAGGCAGGGCACACGCCAACTCAGCCCCCGCGGGAAATAAATAAATTATAATTAGTTAACATAACTACCACTACTGGTAGTCGATTCTGTACCACGTTACCATCCACCATCCCATCTAGTAGTAGTACTAGCACTAGTAGCACTAGTAGTAGTACTAGCGCTAGTAGTAGTACTACTAGTAGTCGATTCTGTACTACGTTACCATCCATCCCATCTCGTAGTAGTATTAGCACTAGTGGTACTACTACCACTACTAGTAGTAGTAGTACTAGTAGTACTAGTAGCACTACTCCGTTCTGTACCACGTTACAATCCACCATCCCATCTTTTCGCTGCCACTTTAAGTATTTTCCATGTTTTGTTCCGACTCTCACCAACGCATCATGGGCATCATCCGGGCTATGCCTGAACGCTTGTGCGTTGAACTTCTGTTGCACCGTACGTAGCCAACCGTGCTCATCGTCGTCGTTGTTGTTGTTGTTGACGTCATTGCAGACGACTTCCAGATCATCTCCTCCGAGCCTCCAAAGAGAAAAGGTAATAAAAAAATCCCGTGTAGGATTTCACAGTCACGCTGTACACGGTGCTTCAAACAGATGGACCCAATTTCAAAGCAGTACATTTCACGATGGCAACGCGTTACAATCACACGCAAAGCTGCGAAACGGTTCAACGAGTTATAAATGCTCAACGTGCCCCCTCCAGCTGCTGTACGCGACAACATCGGGACGATAGTTAGTCCCAAACGAGGTGCGTGGTCGCTCCCGTGCTCTTTCCCCCTGACATCACCAGCAGCCCGTTCGCCTCAAATTGTCAGCACCAACGACGAACGCTCTTTGGCAGTGGCGGGTCGATGCCAAAACGCCGTCGAAACGCACGCCCCACCGCGATAACGGATTCTCGTCTCGGCGGACTGCAGAACGCAAAACGCCGCATTTGTGTTGCTGTGGGGGTCACCGTCTAGCCAGCGACCGAGGCTAGGGGCTGTTCGTGCACTGGGAGAGGCATCGAGCGGAAATCATTTTAAACTCCGTGCCCCGCCCTCTCTATGCCCCGCCTTCTCTGTGCCCCGCCCTCTCTGTGCTCCGCCCTGTCTGTGCCCCGCCCTCTCTATGCCCCGCCTTCTCTGTGCCCTGCCCTCTCCGTGCCCCGCCCTGTCTGTGCCCCACCCTGTCTGTGCCCCGCCCTGTCTGTGCCCCGCCCTGTTTGTGCCCCGCCCTGTTTGTGCCCCGCCTTCTCTATGCCCCTCCCTCTATATGCCCCGCCCTCTCTGTGCTTCGCCCTCTGTTCCCCGCCCTCTGTGCCCCGCCCTCTGTGCCCCGCCCTCTCTATGCCCCGCCCTCTCTATGCCCCGCCCTCTCTATGCCCCGCCCTCTCTATGCCCCGCCCTCTCTATGCCCCGCCCTCTCTATGCCCCGACTTCTCTATGCCCCGCCCTCTCTATGCCCCGCCCTTTCAAGTGGTCAGAGGTTCATTCATGGGCGGTTCGTGGTTGCAGAGATTTCGCGATTTCAAATAGGGTCATCTACTATTACTTACTAATAACACTTATTACTACTTATTAATAACACTTATTACTACTACTTATTAATAACACTTATTACTACTACTTATTAATAACACTTATTACTACTACTTATTAATACTACTTATTACTAACACTTATTACTACTACTTATTACTAACACTTATTACTACTACTTATTAATAACACTTATTACTACTTATTAATAACACTTATTACTACTTATTAATAACACTTATTACTACTACTTATTCATAACACTTATTACTACTACTTATTCATAACACTTATTACTACTACTTATTCATAACACGTATTACTACTACTTATTCATAACACTTATTACTACTACTTATTCATAACACTTATTACTACTACTTATTAATAACACTTATTACTACTACTTATTAATAACACTTATTACTACTACTTATAAATAACACTTATTACTACTACTTATTCATAACACTTATTACGACTACTTATAAATAACACTTATTACTACTACTTATTAATAAAACTTATTACTACTACTTATTCATAACACTTAATACTACTACTTATTCATAACACTTAATACTACTACTTATTAATAACACTTATTACTACTTATTAACACTTATTACTACTACTTATTAATAATACTTAATACTACTACTTATTAATAACACTTAATACTACTACTTATTAATAACACTTAATACTACTACTTATTAATACTACTTATTACTACTACTTATTCATAACACTTATTACTACTACTTATTCATAACACTTATTACTACTACTTATTCATAACACTTATTACTACTTATTCATAACACTTATTACTACTACTTATTCATAACACTTATTACTACTTATTAATAACACTTATTACTAATTAATAACACTTATTACTACTACTTATTAATAACACTTATTACTACTACTTATTAATAACACTTATTACTACTACTTATTAATAACACTTATTACTACTACTTATTCATAACACTTATTACTACTACTTATTCATAACACTTATTACTACTACTTATTAATAACACTTATTACTACTACTTATTCATAACACTTATTACTACTACTTATTAATAACACTTATTACTACTACTTATTCATAACACTTATTACTACTACTTATTCATAACACTTATTACTACTACTTATTCATAACACTTATTACTACTTATTAATAACACTTATTACTACTACTTATTCATAACACTTATTACTACTACTTATTCATAACACTTATTACTACTACTTATTCATAACACTTATTACTACTACTTATTCATAACACTTATTACTACTACTTATTAATAACACTTATTACTACTACTTATTAATAACACTTATTACTACTACTTATTCATAACACATTACTAGTACTTATTCATAACACTTATTACTACTACTTATTCATAACACTTATTACTACTACTTATTCATAACACTATTACTACTACTTATTCATAACACTTATTACTACTACTTATTCATACTACTTATTACTAACACTTATTAATACTACTTATTACTACTACTTATTCATAACACTTATTACTACTACTTATTCATAACACTTATTACTACTACTTATTAATACTACTTATTACTACTACTTATTCATAACACTTATTACTACTACTTATTCATAACACTTATTACTACTACTTATTAATAACACTTATTACTACTTATTAACACTTATTACTACTACTTATTAATAATACTTAATACTACTACTTATTAATAACACTTAATACTACTACTTATTAATAACACTTAATACTACTACTTATTAATACTACTTATTACTACTACTTATTCATAACACTTATTACTACTACTTATTCATAACACTTATTACTACTACTTATTCATAACACTTATTACTACTTATTCATAACACTTATTACTACTACTTATTAATAACACTTATTACTACTACTTATAAATAACACTTATTACTACTACTTATTAATAACACTTATTACGACTACTTATAAATAACACTTATTACTACTACTTATTAATAACACTTATTACTACTACTTATAAATAACACTTATTACTACTACTTATTAATAACACTTATTACGACTACTTATAAATAACACTTATTACTACTACTTATTAATAAAACTTATTACTACTACTTATTCATAACACTTAATACTACTACTTATTCATAACACTTAATACTACTACTTATTAATAACACTTATTACTACTTATTAACACTTATTACTACTACTTATTAATAATACTTAATACTACTACTTATTAATAACACTTAATACTACTACTTATTAATAACACTTAATACTACTACTTATTAATAACACTTATTACTACTACTTATTAATAACACTTATTACTACTACTTATTAATAACACTTATTACTACTACTTATTAATAACACGTATTACTACTACTTATTAATAACACTTATTACTACTACTTATTAATAACACTTATTACTACTACTTATTACTACTACTTGTTACTACTACTTATTCATAACACTTACTACTACTTATTACTAATACTACTTATTACTACTACTCATTACTACTACTAATACTTATTACTACTAATGCTTATTACTACTTATCACTAATACTTATCACTACTACTTATTACTACTACTACTTATTACTACTAATCACTAATACATTGATTATTCGACTTGATCATCTGGGAGAGTCTCAAGAGGCTCTTGCCAGGTGTTGGCAGTAGGGGTACTGATATTGCTGCTGCTGCTGTGTGGGTCTGGCCTAGGGGCACCCCCAGTGGCAGCTGTCCCTGTGCATCAGTCTGTCAGTAGGGGTAGCCATGCTGCTGCTGCTGTGAGATCCCAGTTGAGGGATTTGTTGCAGGGAATTGTTGAGCAGTGGGGGTGTGGATGTGGCCGCTACCAGTTCCACTGTGGGTGTGGGTTTAGCTGTGGGGGGGAGCGGAGAACCTGGAGGGTTACCCATGCAGAGCAGGGGGAGATCACTCACACTCACTCATACACACTCACACTCACTCACTTACTCACACACTCACACTCACTTACTCACACACTCACTCACTCTCACTCACTCACAACAACAACCGCCATTCGCCACTAAGTGGCGGCGACGTCACCACGGCGCTTGTGCCAGGCCATGTGCACCTTGAGGCCACGTAAAGTGTCGAACGCCCGCTGGCAGGAGGTCACGGGGCAGACCCAGCAGGTGCCACGGGTCAACTGACTGAGATGACTGGCTGATGCACCACCTGTGCCCCCCTACTGTGCCAACCTGCTGTGCTTTAGCCACCCGGCGCTCCGCTTGTTGTTGTGAGCATCGCTCCTCCGCCCTCCGTTGCTGTTGGAGGGCGACTGCCTTCAACTGCCCAGTAGCGTCCTTCACGAGCCTCCTCCACAGAGGCCGTTCTTGACACCGCTGGTACCAGTCATCGGCAAGTCCACTCAGCTCCACGTCCTCCTGTACCACATCACTCCATCTCTTCTCTAGCCCGTGCCGCGCCCGATTAGCCCCTCAATCCGGCCGAACAAAAGCTGTTTCGGCATGCGGTGGCTGGGCATGCGGGCTACATGACCCAGCCATCGCAGCCTTGCCTGCCGGAGGAGCTCAGCGATGGGACCGTGCCCAGATCTTTGAAGGATTTGTGAGCTCCTCACACAATCCAGCCTGGTTAAACCCAGGATGGATCGTAGGCAGGCCAGCCTAAATGTTTCTAACTGGCGAAGATGTTCCATTAGGGGGGGTCCACGTTTCGCAAGCGTAGAGAAGGGAGGGAATGACCGTGGCCGAGAAGACCTGAAGCTTAGTGCGGAGCGACAGACCAGGTAGCTTCCACACAGCATTACGCAACCGATGAAAAGATATTGCCGCTCGACTGATTCGGAGTGAGACCTCTGCTGTTAAACTGGAGCCGGTCATAAGCACACTGCCCAGGTATGGGAAACTCTCCACTCTCTCCACAACTGCCCCATCACCGATTAGGGGAGTTGTGGGGGTGGAGTGTCCGATGGTACAAAATACCCAGGCAGGTGCTTAGTTTTGGTGGGGCTGATGGTAAGGCCCCATCTCTTAGTGGCACGCTCCAGTCTCAGCAGCAGCGTCTCCAACTCCTCCTCTGAATGAGCAGCTATTACCAAATCATCGGCATACATAACGTGGTTGAGCAATAGGGAGCCATCCCTTGACCGCACCGGGGCATCGATCAGCCTCCCATTATATCTGTACCATATGGAGATTCCCCCGGTACAGCTATTGAAGGCTTCATGAACTACGTGGTCAAAATAGATGTTAAATAATGTGGGAGCCAGAGGACATCCCTGTCGCACCCCAAGATGTACAGAGAATGGCTCTGACTCCCAGCCACGTAGTTTTACCCGGGCCCGCTCACCATCATGAAAGTCCTTAATGATCGTGAGCAGAGGGTCAGGTACTCCAAAAGCACGAAGAACAACCCAGAGCCCAGGCCTACTGATGGTATTATAGGCCTTGATCAGGTCAATAAAGCAGAGATGTAGGTATTGCTGGAATTCCCTACACCTCTGCTGTAGCAGACGGACAGAAAATATGGCATCTGTGCAGGACCGCCCTTTCCTGAAACCGCATTGGGGCTCCGCAAACCTCTCCTCAGCGTGACTGGCAAGGCGATGTTGAATAATCCTTGCCAGGACCTTTCCCAGCACACTGAGGAGTGAGATGCCCCTGTAGTTGTTACAGTCTGTGCGGTCCCCTTCTTAAAAAGGGGGACCACCAGGGCATCCTTCCAATCCTGCGGGACCCGCCCAGTGGTCCAGACTGTTGTTTTGATGTCATATAGGGCAGTCTGTGCACAAACGCCACCCTCCCTCAGCATTTCGCTTGGGAGATCATCTCTGCCCGCTGCCTTTCCTGGTCTCAGACTCCGGATCGCCTTCAGTACTTCCTCAACAGATGGCACCTCAGCCAGCCACTCACAGGGGGTGACTTCTTCCAATATTTGAGGAACCGCAGCCTCAGCAGGGTAATCCTCACTTTGTGCCACGATGTTTTCCTGGCTGAGGGATTTTCCCTCCCCCAGCACCTCACAGAAATGCTCAGCAAATCTGCAAACCTGTTCCTAGGGGTCGGAGATTGGATCACCGTTTTTTCCCCTAATAATGGTAATAGCTGTGGCGCTGCAGGTTACTTTTTTGATGGAGTTAAATAGAGATTTGTGATCGCGGGCCACTGAGGCAGACTCCATCTCCTCAGCAACCCGCGACCACCACCCATCCTTCCAGCGCCTCACGGCTCTCCGAACCTCCGAGCGAAGGCTGCAGTAAGCCTCCTCATTCTCTGACGTGGGATTCTGTAGCCGTTGACAGTGGGCCTGTTGCTTTTGCTCAACCATCCTGAACACCTCCTCTGTCAGCCAGGGTCTCTGGGGAGGTCTGGACCGTGTACCCAAAGCAGCCATTGCAGCTGCATGAGTCAGTCCTAAACCTCGCCCATTTACCCTCGACATCTGGAGGAGTCGGGGACGATGCCAATCCCAGCCGCAAGCGATGATGAAATTCTCGCTTGCAACTTTCATCAGATAACTGAGACCAGGCCACTTTAGGTTGTAATGGGGTCCTGGGTGTGCACCCACCACCGGAGTGGAAGAATGGCAGGCACATCTTACAGATGACTAGTCGATGGTCAGAGGGCACATCAGCTCCATGGTAGGTCCTGGTGTCAAGGACATGGGCTCGCATCCGCTGGTCCGTCACTATGTAGTCCAGCAGATGTTCTTGCTTGGACTCGCACACACTCACTCACACACACTCACTCACACACACACACTCACTCACACTCACTCACACACACACACTCACTTACTCACACTCACTCACACTCACTCACACTGTATAACGGGTAGAACACTCACACACACCTCCCGAATAGTCTAAACAGACTGTTGGGGCAAGTGCTGTTAGCGAGCACCTATAAAGACCGACACGGCACACGAGGGGGTGGGTGACCAGCACCACGCCCGGCCGCCTTTGTCTCCCCAGTGGCGATGTTTACTACACATCGCACCGGGTACTCATTTGAGGCTGAGTCGACCTAGGGGAGGAGGCCCAGGACCGGTTCAGATAATCGCTATCACCGGTGTTGGCCGTGAGCGGGAATCGAACTTGGGGTCGCCGGGTCCGTAGCGCAGTGCTAACCGCTGCACCACCGCTCTCCATGCAATCATTCACACACACCTATACCAACATCCGCCGTCCTCCAATAAGTGACGGTGACGTCACCACGGCACCTGTGCCAAGCTCGCTCCTGGCAGGTGACGGGACAGACCCAGCAGATGCCGTGGGTCGACGGGAGTGAGACGACTGGCAGATGCACCACCTGTGCCCCCTACTGTGCCAGTAGGGGGCCTTAACATGAAGGCCGGTAGGGCACACGAGGGGGTGGGTGACCAGCACCACGTCCGTCCGCCTTTGTCTCCCCAGTGGCGACAGCACACGACCACCGCCACACTGTGTTTAACCACCATCACGCGGCAGGTCACAACTACGGCAGCACCGACTCACCCACCCCCACACACTGCTGGGTCACCTCGCAGTCTCTCTCCGTCCCTCGCTCCGTCCCACGTTTCTAAATCTCTCCCCTCTCCCCGCCATCACCGCCGTCACCACCCTCACCACCGCCTTCATCCATGCCGTCGCCACCACCACCGCCATCCATGCCGTCGCCACCACCACCCTCGCCACCACCGCCGTCACCGCCGTCACCACCACCCTCACCACCACCATCACCACCATCACCACCACCACCCTCGCCACCACCTCCACCCTCACCACCACCATCACCACCACCCTCACCACCACCCTCACCACCACCACCACCCTCACCACCACCACCCTCACCACCACCACCCTCACCACCACCCCCCTCACCACCACCCTCACCACCACCACCACCCTCACCACCACCATCCCCGTCACCACCACCACCCTCACCACCACCACCATCCCCGTCACCACCACCCTCACCACCACCACCATCCCCGTCACCACCCTCACCACCACCCTCGCCACCACCCTCGCCACCACCACCACCCTCACCGTCGCCAGGCATCGCGGTCCACCGCTCCCAGCCGCGCGGCCCCACGTCCGCCCTCAAGAAGTTCCTGTGCCAGGACTGCGGCAAGGGCTTCCGGCAGGCGACGGACCTGGTGCGCCACCGCAGCCTGCACACGGGCGAGCGCAACGCGCTGTGCGGCGTCTGCGGCAAGGGCTTCGCGCTCGCCAGCGACCTGGCGCGCCACGGACGCACGCACGACCCCTCCGGCGAGCGCTACCCCTGCTCGCAGTGCGGCAAGCTCTTCGGCTGCCGCCGCTCGGCGCTGCTCCACGAGTCGGCGCACTCGCGGCCGCCGGGGCCGCGGAGCCGGAGAGGCGGCGGAGGCGGCGGAGGCGGCGGAGGCGGAGGCGGAGGGAGGCGGCGGCAGCTGCAAGAGGAGGAGGGCAAACGACGTTTGGCGAGGGCCGCCAAGCGCGACGCCGCCACCAACTCGGCCGTCGCCGCCGCGACCGCCGCTTTGCGCCTGCAGCCCGCGTAGCGGTAGCCCCCCCCCCCCGCCTCCCCCTCCTCATCCTCCCATTCCGAGGTGGAGGAGGGCAGAGACGACGGCTCCCGACTCGGCCTGCGGCCTGCGTAGTCGGGCCCACGGGCCCACCCGCCCACCCGCCCACCCGCCCGGTCGGTCGTGCCGTGGACGCCCGGGGCGTCCTCCAAGGGGAGGCGGAGGGCTGACGGCGGTTGGCGAGGGGCCGGCAAGCGCCACGGCTCCACGGTCGCCTGGGCCGTCACCGCCGCTTTGCGCCCGAGGCCTGCGTGGGAGGCCCCCGGTCGGTCGTGGACGCTCGGGGCCTGCAGGAGGAGGAGGAGGATGGCGGCAGGCGACGTCTCGGCTGCTCGCCGCGGCCAACTCGGCCCGCAGCTTGCGTGGGAGGCCCCCGGTCGGTCGTGCCGTGGATGGGTTTGACGGTCGGGGGGGGCCTACGGATTTCAGCGCGGTCGGCGCGGAAGAAGTTGGACGTACGGGGGGGGCCTAGCAAAGGCTGGCGGGGTTGCCCTCGTAAAGATTCTCGGTGGAGACCCGGACGGGCTGCCTGGCGCCGCGAGGGACAAACTTTTCCCTGCCTTGGTGGCCCCTCGGCAACCCGTTGGGTCTACGCAAGGCCGCCCGCCGCCCCGCCTTCTCGTTTTTAAGGTTGTGTTGGGCCTAGGTTGAGGGGCCCGGGTCGGTACGGCCGGACGTCAACCGTTAAGTCGTTTCTGTTTATGTTGGGGAGACGGGACGACGTTTAAATTCGCGAAGCCGGTCGTTACCGTCGGCTCAACGGCGTTTGGATTCTTGGTAATGCGTTTCCCCGGGGGGGGGGGGGGGGTGGTGGTGATTTTTTCGTTTTAAAAATAAAAAATTGGAGGGAAAACAGATGCGGCCCGCGTTCTGGAAAAATCATGTTACAATAAACTATTTGCAACCGCAGCGGACTCTCGATCGTCCGCGCTAACGGCGGCGAGGACGGACGCGGATTAATCCAACAACGTTCCATTTTCCGCGGATGTCGGTGCCAAAAAAAAATCAATCGCGAGTTAAGAAAATGTCGTTGGTTAATGAACAAAACTAAAATTTGTAGTAATTAATGCATTGATCTTGTTCTATTGCAAAAGTCAATTTCGATTCAGAGCTAATATTAACGATAGACCGGTCCGTGATGCCTGTGCTCAGTGACAATAAAACTTTCCTGCTCCCGCCCAGCAGAAGACTCGGCCCACTGAGTGAATGACAGCAGAGCCACAGCCAATCAACATCAAACTCCGCCCACTGGATGACAGCAGAGCCACAGCCAATCAACATCAATCAAACTCAGCCCACTGAGTGAATGACAGCAGAGCCACAGCCAATCAACATCAATCAAACTCAGCCCACTGAGTGGATGACAGCAGAGCCACAGCCAATCAACATCAAACTCCACCCACTGGATGACAGCAGAGCCACAGCCAATCAACATCAATCAAACTCAGCCCACTGAGTGGATGACAGCAGAGCCACAGCCAATCAACATCAAACTCCGCCCACTGGATGACAGCAGAGCCACAGCCAATCAACATCAATCAAACTCAGCCCACTAAGTGAATGACAACAGAGCCACAGCCAATCAACATCAAACTCTGCCCACTGAGCGGATGACAGCAGAGCCACAGCCAATCAACATCAAACTCTGCCCACTGGATGACAGCAGAGCCACAGCCAATCAACATCAATCAAACTCAGCCCACTGAGTGGATGACAGCAGAGCCACAGCCAATCAACATCAAACTCCACCCAATGGATGACAGAGCCACAACCAATCAACATCAATCAAACTCAGCCCACTAAGTGAATGACAGCAGAGCCACAGCCAATCAACATCAAACTCCGCCCACTGGATGACAGCAGAGCCACAGCCAATCAACATCAATCAAACTCAGCCCACTGAGTGAATGACAGCAGAGCCACAGCCAATCAACATCAATCAAACTCAGCCCACTGAGTGGATGACAGCAGAGCCACAGCCAATCAACATCAAACTCCACCCACTGGATGACAGCAGAGCCACAGCCAATCAACATCAATCAAACTCAGCCCACTGAGTGGATGACAGCAGAGCCACAGCCAATCAACATCAAACTCCGCCCACTGGATGACAGCAGAGCCACAGCCAATCAACATCAATCAAACTCAGCCCACTAAGTGAATGACAACAGAGCCACAGCCAATCAACATCAAACTCCGCCCACTGAGCGGATGACAGCAGAGCCACAGCCAATCAACATCAAACTCTGCCCACTGGATGACAGCAGAGCCACAGCCAATCAACATCAATCAAACTCAGCCCACTGAGTGGATGACAGCAGAGCCACAGCCAATCAACATCAAACTCCACCCAATGGATGACAGAGCCACAACCAATCAACATCAATCAAACTCAGCCCACTAAGTGAATGACAGCAGAGCCACAGCCAATCAACATCAAACTCCGCCCACTGAGCGGATGACAGCAGAGCCACAGCCAATCAACATCAAACTCGGCCCACTGGATGACAGCAGAGCCACAGCCAATCAACATCAAACTCCGCCCACTGGATGACAGCAGAGCCATAGCCAATCAACATCAATCAAACTCCGCCCACTAAGTGAGTGACAGCAGAGCCACAGCCAATCAACATCAATCAAACTCCACCCACTAAGTGACAGCAGAGCCACAGCCAATCAACATCAATCAAACTCCGCCCACTAAGTGAATGACAGCAGAGCTGCAGCCAATCAACATCAATCAAACTCAGCCCACTAAGTGGATGACAGCAGAGCCACAGCCAATCAATATCAATCAAACTCCACCCACTAAGTGAGTGACAGCAGAGCCACAGCCAATCAACATCAATCAAACTCCGCCCACTAAGTGACTGACAGCAGAGCCACAGCCAATCAACATCAATCAAACTCCACCCACTGGATGACAGCAGAGCCACAGCCAATCAACATCAAACTCCGCCCACTGGATGACAGCAGAGCCATAGCCAATCAACATCAATCAAACTCCGCCCACTAAGTGAGTGACAGCAGAGCCACAGCCAATCAACATCAATCAAACTCCACCCACTAAGTGAGTGACAGCAGAGCCACAGCCAATCAACATCAATCAAACTCCGCCCACTAAGTGAATGACAGCGGAGCTGCAGCCAATCAACATCAATCAAACTCAGCCCACTAAGTGGATGACAGCAGAGCCACAGCCAATCAACATCAATCAAACTCCACCCACTAAGTGAGTGACAGCAGAGCCACAGCCAATCAACATCAATCAAACTCCACCCACTAAGTGAGTGACAGCAGAGCCACAGCCAATCAACATCAATCAAACTCCGCCCACTAAGTGAATGACAACAGAGCCACAGCCAATCAACATCAATCAAACTCCGCCCACTAAGTGAGTGACAGCAGAGCCACAGCCAATCAACATCAATCAAACTCCGCCCACTAAATGAATGACAGCAGAGCCACAGCCAATCAACATCAATCAAACTCCGCCCACTTGATGACAGCAGAGCCACAGCCAATCAACATCAATCAAACTCCGCCCACTGGATGACAGCAGAGCCACAGCCAATCAACATCAATCAAATTCCGCCCCACTATTTTAAAGATATGGCAACTCCTGTACTGCAGGGGCGATCGTGTGGATTTGGGATTAGCCGGAACGTATTTGTTGAGTTTAAGCGCCGTTTGACACGTAGTAAATATTTCCAAGAATTTACAACGCACGCCCGCTTTTCAAATGATCAAACAACGGGCTTCAGGGAAAATCCACGAGTTGTTAACAATAACGTCAAATTGTGAGGTGCGCGGTGAATCCGCAAATCGGATGAACCGCACGCGGATGATCGAGAGTCCGGCGTACAGGCTAAAGGGCACGGTCCTCGGCAACACCGTGAGATGCTGAACGTTGGGCCGAACAGAGGCCGAGGTCGCTTGCTGGGCAGCAGCATCGAGAAGAATCCAGCAGCATCCACAGCGCCCCCTTGTTGCGACGACGACGACGATGGCGATGCCACGCCGGGGCAGCCGCGATGTAGTTCCGTTCAACCCGGATCGCGCGATAGATCCAATTCACGTCCGCGTTCGAAAAACGGTGCTCCCTCATCGCGTCCATCGCACCATGTCCAATTCGCGTTGTGAACACACGCGGCGTTATAGAAGAACAGGCTGCAAGCGACCCAAAAGTAGAGCATTCAAAATAAAGTGTTTTTTTTTTCTTCATTGTGTGTTTAGATGGCTTAAGTCTGTATGTCGTTTCGTTAACCCTCCATTGACAGCTGGCACAGCCAATTAGTGAGGTTGTATTCTAGATTTGAAGCTTTCGTGACTGCAAAGATCCATACTCTTTGGTTCTATTCGGTAAAGTCACGTAGGTAAAAAATAAAATAACAAAAATCACTGTCCTCTGGACAGTCCGGTCCCTTCACCTGATGAAGGCCACTTGTGTTGTGGCCGAAACGTCGTGATTTTTGTTATTTTATTTTACCTACGTGACTTTACCGAATAGAACCAAAGAGTAGTGAGGTTAAATTTCGATTTAAAGCTTTCGTGACTGCAAGGATTCATCTTCTTTGGTTCTTTCGGTAAAGTCACGTAGAATGAGAATAAAATAATAAATTGATAAAATAAAATAACAATAATATTCTCACGACGTTTCGGCCACAACACAAGCGGCCTTCATCAGATGAAGGGACGAGACTTGTCTGGTAGGACAGCGCTGGAGCGCTGATGAAGGCCGCTTGTGTTGTGGCCGAAACGTCGTGAGAATATTATTGTGTTATTTTATTTTATCAATTTATTATTTTATTCTCATTCTACGTGGTGACTTTACCGAAAGAACCAAAGAAGAGTAGTGAGGTTGTGTCACGTAAACCAGACCTGACAATCGGTGCCCTGCAACGCCACCGGTGTGTTGGAGAGTAAATCCATGGCAGCGTTTGCAATTGCCAGAGGTTGTGGGTTAACATTTACAAACAGGATACCCGAAATAGGTTTTTTGTTTTTTTTATCTGCTAACGAGTTTTTAAGGAGTAATAAAAGTTAATACAGAGCACGCGCCAGAGATGGTGGCGGAGATGGAGTTTAGAGGTCTGATTTGAGGTGCAACAGTGGCAAGATGTTAACGAGCTCGCCTGGTGTACGGGAGGTCGTGGGTTCGATCCAGACCCTGTGACGCCTGCTGCTGTAGATTTGAAGTTTGCGTGTCTCTCATCATCATCACGGTGGCTAGGAGACGTTAACTAGCTCGCCTGGTGTACGGGAGGTCGTGGGTTCGATCCAGACCCTGTGACGCCTGCTGCTGTATATTTGGAGTTTGCGTGTCTCTCATCATCATCATCACGGTGGCTAGGAGATGTTAACGAGCTCGCCTGGTGTACGGGAGGTCGTGGGTTCGATCCAGACCCTGTGACGCCTGCTGCTGTATATTTGGAGTTTGCGTGTCTATCATCATCATCACGGTGGCTAAGAGACGTTAACTAGCTCGCCTGGCGTACGGGAGGTCGCGTGTTCGACCCAACTGCTGTATGTTTGGAGTTTGTGTGTGTGTCTCTCTCTCGCCGTGGTAGTCGCATGTTTTGTCCTTCCACGTTTGGAATCAACATGGCGCATTCAGAGGATTTGACTGCCGCTATAAGTATCCACGTGACGATGATGACAATTCACTTCGTTGAGCCGTGTTCGCTTGCGATGGCCAGGTCAGGGCTTCTGAAAGTTGAGCTACACGCATCAGCTCGGTGGGGGCCTTAGCTGGTAAATGAAACAGCCATCGCAAAAGGCGAGTTTGGGGAACCCTTGCCCGGACGTCCAATTTCACCTCTCCATCGGTGATTTTCCCGGCCGCCTTCAATGGCGAGGCAGCGATGCCAACTCCCTCGCCGTCTTCCACTCCATGGCTTATAGGGCTCTGTACGTAAACTAAAGTGTATTTCTCATGATGGCACAACGAAGCGGCTTGTCATCACGCGTGGAAATCAGACGCGCGATGTTGATTCTAAACGCGGTGGGGAAAACCGGAGGGACCTGGAGAACAATCGACGCGACCCACGGGGAGAGCGAGAGAGATTTGCGCAAAATTACCGTCATTTTGCTGCGCTAGTTACACCTCATGGCGGGAGCTTGTGTTGCCTCCGAAACGTCGTGATTTGATTAACTTTTTTTTTGTTACTTTTACCCACGTGACTTTACCGAAAGAACCAAAGAGTATGGGGTCATTGCAGTCGCGAAAACTTCAAATCCAAATATACAGCAGCAGCAGCAGGCATCGTCGTCAGGGTCGGGGTCGAACCCACGACATCCCGCATACCAGCCGAGGGGAGTTAACATCTCCCAGCCACCGCGATGAGAGAAAGAGACCAAGCGGACTTCAAAATACGCCGCAGGCGTCGCAGAGTTCGGGATCGTACCCAGGGGAGGTAGTTGCCGTCTCCGCGGCATACCTACATGCGCAGGGACGTTGAACTTCTTCCCCGCCGTACGTAGCCGACCGCGCCGATCGGCGTTGTGCAGGCCGAAACCCGCGGCGGCGGGCGCGCGGCATTTTATTCCACCCGCTTTTCTCTTCCCCTAAACGTTGCGAATGACCGTGTGGTCAAATCGATTCTCGCGTCGCAACGACACGTCCGTGGGAGCGCCGGGGGAAATGAGAGGTGGGGGGGGGTGGGGGGGAGATTCGCTCAGCTGCGTTCATTTTTTTGTTGTTGCGTTCTGATCCCCCCCCCCACCCACCCACCACCCCGTGCCCGCTGCCGGACACATCTGTTATAAATATTCTGCTTACGATTCGGAGCCGGCGTCGTTGTCCCTTGGTGGCACGGCCACGGGTGTTTTTTTTATTTTTCCGCTTGGCACATCCGAGCCATGCCTGGCCCTGGCCCAGCACGGGTGGTTTTTCTACTGGCACATCCGAGCCATACCGGTGCCTAGCCCTGGGCATGATACGGGTGTTTTTATTTTGCCTCGACTTGCACAATCCGGAGCCAAGGCAGTGCCAGCGGCTAGGCACGGCACGGGTGGTTTTTCTACTGGCATATCAGAGCCGTGCCAGAGCCTGGCCCTGGCCCAGCATGGCTGGTTTTTCTACTGGCACATCAGAGCCGTGCCAGAGCCTGGCCCTGGCCCAGCACGGCTGGTTTTTCTACTGGCACATCAGAGCCGTGCCTGCGCCTGGCCCTGGCCCAGCACGGCTGGTTTTCCCCACTGGGCTATTTGCCGATCCGAGTCGGAACCAAACCTGGCTGCCACGCCACCGGCCTCGCGACACAGACGTCCGAATCTGGATCGGGGGGGGGGCCAAGCAGGGCCAGGGGGTGGTGTCGAATCGACGGAGTTCACCTGCGTATCGATTATGGTTAACCGTAGGAATGTGGAATTTCCACGACTGGCTGAGGGACGACTGAAACGGGAAAGTGAGAATCCTCTCTACCACCCCCTCCCCCACGCTCACTTGAGAGCCGCAAGTCCGCTGGCCGAACCATTCGTGACTTCCAATCCTCGTGCCTGATGAAAAGGCCGCACACTCAGAAGTCGGTGGTTCCTTAAACTTGTCTGCAGCCTTCCAGCCCCGTCGGTTCTCAATCTTTAACAATGTACGACGTTAATCAACTCGTAGGGTTTGGCGAAAACTGACTCGCTACTTAACGTGCCCCCGTGGCTTCGCGTTTTTGCGATGATCGGCGCCCCCCAGAAAGGGCATCACGCACGCCCAGGGGATGCCCGATGCACCCCCCCCCCCCCCCCCCAGGGCTCCAGGCTAAGAATCATCACCGCCGGCTTTAAGTTATCCACGAGTATTAGTCGTGGATTAGTCAGCGCTGTCCTACCAGACAGTCTCGTCCCCTTCACCTGATGAAGGCCGCTTGTGTTGTGGCCGAAACGTCGTGATTTTTTGTTATTTTATTTTCACCTACGTGGTGACTTTACCCAATAGAACCAAAGAGCATGGATCCTAGCAGTCACGAAAGCTTTAAAAATCTAGAATATTAGTCGAGCGTCACTTGTCCAAGCCTCGTGAAGCTAACGGGCATGCGGACCGGTCCCGCGAGCCGACTCTCCAAGATTAAAACCGACTCCCACCATCCGCCCTCCCCGGGTGACGCTCAAGAATCGAGTCGCGTGAAACGGTAGGATTTGATTACTTGCGGGTGTATTAAAAACAAAACAAAACCTGCGTTTACATTCGTACATCGCGTTACATCGAGAGGGCTACGGTCGGCAGAAGCCGACGGGCGTGTTGGAGGGAACGCCACGGAGACCTCGTCCACGCGAGGAGACCAACGACGGAACGAGAACGCTCCGTTACGGCACATCGGTGCGTTTCGACTTCTCGTCCGCGCCGTGCGTTTGCCGACCTCGTGTCGCCGGAGGTTGTGGCGGAGGGGGGGGGGGATAGGACGACAAACTAAACGCGACAAAAAAAAAAGGAGTTTTCTTTTCGTATGGCAAAAGCAACAGTTTTTTTTGTTGCCTTAACGATGATGATCAAATGAATGCAAAGGTTCCTCATTCGGTCCAATGGGGCGGTTGACGCAGCGTGGATTTCAGCATTGCCGCCACGATGTGCGCGGACGGAGCGTTCACCGGTGATGTGCTCGATGGTTTAGACTTCTCCACAGTCGCAGTGGGGGGTGGGGGGGGTGGGGGGCGATTCTTTGATCTCCCTTTTTACGAAACGTGTACGCGCATCTGCCGCGTTGCGTCCCTAGCGCGCGGTTCGGCGTGGTCCGTAGTCGTCGTGGAAGAGAAAATCCCGGTTCCTCCACCGTCGATTTAGACCCAGTGGCGGCGTGTTTATTTTTGGCTGCGAGAGGAGAGGCGAGGCGGTTTCCTGGATTTTAGACTTGGACGGGTTCCTTTAGATCAGGGGTGGGAAACGTCTGGCCCCTGGGCCGTACAGGGCCCCGCGAAATCATTCGGGTCTGTGGCCCTGCCAAGGCAACCGCAGGCGGGACTCGAAATTCAAGAGATCTCGGAGGGCAAACCTGGAAAAGCAGTTGCGAGTAGCAGCAACATCGTCAATAGCGGCTAACATCACCACCACCACCACCACGCCTCGCCAAAAGAGAAGCAATTCCAGCCCGTCGCATTAGGGGCGAGTTAATTCAACGTTTGACCAAATATAAACGGGCTCATTTTTAAGTGGATAATTCGGCATGGCCCGCGAATGATTTTTCTGAATATCCAAATGGCCCTTGGCAGAAAAAAAAAGGTTCCCCGCCCCCCCGCTTTAGATCTTGACGGAGCGGCACGGTCGCGCTCTTCATCGTCTTCTTTTTCTCCCGTGTCGTCGCATCATGGTGTCGGATGTTGGCCGGCGCAATATTCGCCGGCACAGGAAGCCACGGGAGTGGAGCAGACTTTCGGTAACCGCTGATGATGCGGAGCGCGTTCGGCAATTTCGCCGTTCGTGTGAGGGCTTGCGCCCCACAGCGCGGCACGGCACTCCGCGGTTGGAGTCGGCAAGGGCCCGCGTCGACTGTCGTCAACGTGCTGGCAAGTTTCTGAAAACTATTCCCTCGTGCTTTCGTCGCACCTTAAGCTTGTATGAGGATGGTTTCAAATTAAGCAACCATTGGAAAGACGTTCTAAATCGAACTAAACATTAAACTAATTTCAATGGTACAGTATATTTTTTCAAGTAGTGGTACCCCAAACTTTCGCAGCTCTTAAATTCCGTTTTCACACCATCAATAGGTAAACTCCCCCCCCCGCGCCAAACGGCAAGTCCACCGGCACGTACACCACCTCTTTCCTAAAATCCGCCAATCAAATGCTAATTTTTTATGCTAATTTCTTTGTCAGAACACCTTGTTTGCTCGCACACAGGTCCGATGGCTGAGCGTGGTTGTTTCGCTAAATTCTCCTGTTTGACGAGTACTAGGTGCCTCGGTGAATGTATATGCTCTAACTTTAACATAGCTATTTCTGTGACCAGTTACAAGCTAATCACTCAGCTATTTCAATGCTAAATTCGATGCCAATTCCTTTGTCAAGGGGTACCTCTGCGGATGTGTATACTTTAACTTGGCTATTTCAATGAGCCATTTCAATGCTAAATTATATGCTAATTCCTTTGTCAAGGCGCGTGGTCTTTTTCTTCTCACACAGCTTAAAGGTCGTGATCTAAGCGTGGCTTCTTCCACTCCAGCGCTGTCCTCCAGACAGTCTCGTCCCTTCACCTGATGAAGGCCGCTTGTGTTGTGGCCGAAACGTCATGATTTTTTGTTATTTTATTTTCACCTACGTGGTGACTTTACCCAATAGAACCAAAGAGCATGGATCCTAGCAGTTACGAAAGCTTTAAAAATCTAGAATATTAGTCGAGCGTCACTTGTCCAAGCCTCGTGAAGCTAACGGGCGTGTGGACCGGTCCCACGAGCCGACTCTCCAAGATTAAAACCGACTCCCACCATCCGCCCTCCCCGGGTGACGCTCAAGAATCGAGTCACGTGAAACGGTAGGATTTGATTACTTGCGGGTGTATTAAAAACAAAACCTGCGTTTACATTCGTACATCGCGTTACATCGAGAGGGCTACGGTCGGCAGAAGCCGACGGGCGTGTTGGAGGGAACGCCACGGAGACCTCGTCCACGCGAGGAGACCAACGACGGAACGAGAACGCTCCGTTACGGCACATCGGTGCGTTTCGACTTCTCGTTCGCGCCGTGCTTTGCCGACCTCGTGTCGCCGAAGGTTGTGGCGGAGGGGGGGGGGGATAGGACGACAAACTAAACGCGACAAAAAAAAGGAGTTTTCTTTTCGTATGGCAAAAGCAACAGTTTTTTTGTTGCCTTAACGATGATGATCAAATGAATGCAAAGGTTCCTCATTCGGTCCAATGGGGCGGTTGACGCAGCGTGGATTTCAGCGTTGCCGCCACAATGTGCGCGGACGGAGCGTTCACCGGTGATGTGCTCGATGGTTTAGACTTCTCCACAGTCGCAGTGGGGGGTGGGGGGGGTGGGGGGGCGATTCTTTGATCTCCCTTTTTACGAAACGTGTACGCGCATCTGCCGCGTTGCGTCCCTAGCGCGCGGTTCGGCGTGGTCCGTAGTCGTCGTGGAAGAGAAAATCCCGGTTCCTCCACCGTCGATTTAGACCCAGTGGCGGCGTGTTTATTTTTGGCTGCGAGAGGAGAGGCGAGGCGGTTTCCTGGATTTTAGACTTGGACGGGTTCCTTTAGATCAGGGGTGGGAAACGTCTGGCCCCTGGGCCGTACAGGGCCCCGCGAAATCATTCGGGTCTCTGGCCCGGCCAAGGCATCAGCAGGCGGGACTCGAAATTCAAGAGATCTCGGAGGGCAAACCTGGAAAAGCAGTTGCGAGTAGCAGCAACATCGTCAATAGCGGCTAACATCACCACCACCACGCCTCGCCAAAAGAGAAACAATTCCAGCCCGTCGCATTAGGGGCGAGTTAATTCAACGTTTGACCGAATATAAACGGGCTCATTTTTAAGTCGATAATTCGGCATGGCCCGCGAATGATTTTTATGAATATCCAAATGGCCCTTGGCAGAAAAAAAAGGTTCCCCGCCCCCCCGCTTTAGATCTTGACGGAGCGGCACGGTCACGCTCTTCATCATCTTTTTTCTCCCGTGCCGTCGCATCATGGCGTCGGATGTTGGCCGGCGCAATATTCGCCGGCACAGGAAGCCACGGGAGTGGAGCAGACTTTCGGTAACCGCTGATGATGCGGAGCGCGTTCGGCAATTTCGCCGTTCGTGTGAGGGCTTGCGCCCCACAGCGCGGCACGGCACTCCGCGGTTGGAGTCGGCAAGGGCCCGCGTCGATTGTCGTCAACGTGCTGGCAAGTTTCTGAATGCTATTCGCTCGTGCTTTCGTCGCACCTTAAGCTTGTTTGAGGATGGTTTCAAATTAAGCAACCATTGGAAAGACGTTCTAAATCGAACTAAACATTAAACTAATTTCAATGGTACAGTATATTTTTTCAAGTAGTGGTACCCCAAACTTTCGCAGCTCTTAAATTCCCTTTTCACACCATCAATAGGGAAACTCCCCCCCCTCCCCCCGCGCCAAACTGCAAGTCCACCGGCACGTACACCACCTCTTTCCTAAAATCCGCCAATCAAATGCTATTTTTTAATGCAAATTTCTTTGTCAGAACACCTTGTTTGCTCACACACAGGTCCGATGGCTGAGCGTGGTTGTGTTTCGCTAAATTCTCCTGTTTGATGAGTACTAGGTGCCTCGGTGAATGTATATGCTCTAACTTTAACATAGCTATTTCTGTGACCAGTTACAAGCTAATCACTCAGCTATTTCAATGCTAAATTCGATGCTAATTCCTTTGTCAAGGGGTACCTCTGCGGATGTGTATACTTTAACTTAGCTATTTCAATGAGCCATTTCAATGCTAAATTATATGCTAATTCCTTTGTCAAGGCGCGTGGTCTTTTTTTACTCACACAGCTTAAAGGTCGTGATCTAAGCATGGCTTCCACTCCAGCGCTGTCCTCCAGACAGTCTCGTCCCTTCACCTGATGAAGGCCGCTTGTGTTGTGGCCGAAATGTCGTGATTTTTTTTATTTTATTTTCACCTACGTGGTGACTTTACCCAATAGAACCAAAGAGCATGGATCCTAGCAGTCACGAAAGCTTTAAAAATCTAGAATATTAGTCGAGCGTCACTTGTCCAAGCCTCCTGAAGCTAACGGGCGTGCGGACCGGTCCCGCGAGCCGACTCTCCAAGATTAAAACCGACTCCCACCATCCGCCCTCCCCGGGTGACGCCCAAGAATCGAGTCGCGTGAAACGGTAGGATTTGATTACTTGCGGGTGTATTAAAAACAAAACAAAACCTGCGTTTACATTCGTACATCGCGTTACATCGAGAGGGCTACGGTCGGCAGAAGCCGACGGGCGTGTTGGAGGGAACGCCACGGAGACCTCGTCCGCACGAGGAGACCAACGACGGAACGAGAACGCTCCGTTACGGCACATCGGTGCGTTTCGACTTCTCGTCCGCGCCGTGCGTTTGCCGACCTCGTGTCGCCGGAGGTTGTGGCGGGGGGGGGATAGGACGACAAACTAAACGCGACAAAAAAAGAGTTTTCTTTTCGTATGGCAAAAGCAACAGTTTTTTTTTGCCTTAACGATGATGATCAAATGAATGCAAAGGTTCCTCATTGGGTCCAATAGGGCGGTTGACGCAGCGTGGATTTCAGCGATGGCACCACGATGTGCGCGGACGGAGCGTTCACCGGTGATGTGCTCGATGGTTTAGACTTCTCCACAGTCGCAGTGGGGGGTGGGGGGCGATTCTTTGATCTCCCTTTTTACGAAACGTGTACGCGCATCTGCCGCGTTGCGTCCCTAGCGCGCGGTTCGGCGTGGTCCGTAGTCGTCGTGGAAGAGAAAATCCCGGTTCCTCCACCGTCGATTTAGACCCAGTGGCGGCGTGTTTATTTTTGGCTGCGAGAGGCGAGGCGGTTTCCTGGATTTTAGACTTGGACGGGTTCCTTTAGATCAGGGGTGGGAAACGTCTGGCCCCTGGGCCGTACAGGGCCCCGCGAAATCATTCGGGTCTCTGGCCCTGCCAAGGCAACCGCAGGCGGGACTCGAAATTCAAGAGATCTCGGAGGGCAAACCTGGAAAAGCAGTTGCGAGTAGCAGCAACATCGTCAATAGCGGCTAACATCACCACCACCACCACCACGCCTCGCCAAAAGAGAAGCAATTCCAGCCCGTCGCATTAGGGGCGAGTTAATTCAACGTTTGACCAAATATAAACGGGCTCATTTTTAAGTCGATAATTCGGCATGGCCCGCGAATTATTTTTATAAATATCCAAATGGCCCTTGGCAGAAAAAAAAGGTTCCCCGCCCCCCCCGCTTTAGATCTTGACGGAGCGGCACGGTCGCGCTCTTCATCATCTTCTTTTTTCTCCCGTGTCGTCGCCTCATGGCGTCGGATGTTGGCCGGCGCAATATTCGCCGGCACAGGAAGCCACGGGAGTGGAGCAGACTTTCGGTAACCGCTGACGATGCGGAGCGCGTTCGGCAATTTCGCCGTTCGTGTGAGGGCTTGCGCCCCACAGCGCGGCACGGCACTCCGCGGTTGGAGTCGGCAAGGGCCCGCGTCGATTGTCGTCAACGTGCTGGCAAGTTTCTGAAAACTATTCGCTCGTGCTTTCGTCGCACCTTAAGCTTGTTTGAGGATGGTTTCAAATTAAGCAACCATTGGAAAGACGTTCTAAATCGAACTAAACATTAAACTAATTTCAATGGTACGGTATATTTTTTCAAGTAGTGGTACCCCAAACTTTCGCAGCTCTTATAAATTCCCTTTTCACACCATCAATAGGTAAACTCCCCCCCCCTCCCCCCGCGCCAAACGGCAAGTCCACCGGCACGTACACCACCTCTTTCCTAAAATCCGCCAATCAAATGCTAATTTTTTATGCTAATTTCTTTGTCAGAACACCTTGTTTGCTCGCACACAGGTCCGATGGCTGAGCGTGGTTGTGTTTCGCTAAATTCTCCTGTTTGATGAGTACTAGGTGCCTCGGTGAATGTATATGCTGTAACTTTAACATAGCTATTTCTGTGACCAGTTACAAGCTAATCACTCAGCTATTTCAATGCTAAATTCGATGCTAATTCCTTTGTCAAGGGGTACCTCTGCGGATGTGTATACTTTAACTTAGCTATTTCAATGAGCCATTTCAATGCTAAATTATATGCTAATTCCTTTGTCAAGGTGCGTGGTCTTTTTCTTCTCACAGCTTAAAGGTCATGATCTAAGCGTGGCTTCTTCCACTCCAGCGCTGTCCTCCAGACAGTCTCGTCCCTTCACCTGATGAAGGCCGCTTGTGTTGTGGCCGAAACGTGGTGATTTTTTGTTATTTTATTTTCACCTACGTGACTTTACCCAATAGAACCAAAGAGTGTGGTGGTGGTGGTGGTTAAGCGTCCGATCCAGGGTGACTCCTAAATGCCGAGGGTGTTCGCCGTGCCTCAGCTTTGCCCCGCAGAAGTTAACGTTCAACGTTTTCGAAGGTCTTCCGTTGTTCGGGTCGAAGGCAGGGGGCGGCGCTCTTCGATGGGTTTGGCTTTCGGCGCCGATTCTCGAAGTATTCTTCCAGAGTCTTCAGATCGTTTGAGGACTGCCTCAGCGTCCTCCGTTTCCCGTGCTTGAGTTGCGAGTGCGATATCCACGCGTGTGGACACGCAGCAAAATGTCGCTCGTGTGGAGATTATACAGCGCTGGGGCCAGAACTGATCCCTGCGGGAGCCCGTTGTTCGATCTTCGTGGGCTGCTGGCAGCAAGGTGAAAGTTGAACCATCGGTTGCTCAGCATTTCGCTCATTAGTCTAATTGTCGGACGGCAAGGCACGCCTTGTAAAGAAATTCGTTTCGTCAGTCTAGATGATGATTTAAAAGTGCATCACAGCTCCCCGTGGCCTTTTCAGCAATCGGAAGAGCGTTCCAGACGGCCGCAGAGGGCGCCGAGCGATGCGGTGACCACCGTCTTTGTAACTACGGTCAGCCAATAGCCGCTGCCGCTGCCGCGAGGATGATGACCAGAGTTGGGGCGATGAGGGTTCACAGCTCCTTGACGAGGTCGGCAGCAAAGGGGGAATTCGCGGGTTCATTTTGTGGGCCAGGCCACTGCGTGTGTGTGTGCGCGTGACTGCCAAGAGAGACTTCGAGAGGAGTCCACCAGCCAAGGGAGACGGGAGCGACTACACTGTTTGCCGACGGAGAGTTGCACAACGGATCCTGTCATGGCCGCGGGGAGGGGGGTATGCGGGCGGCCGGGCAAGCAAGGGTTGGTGGATCACAGGCAGATGGGATGCGAAAGTCCCCTCCCCCTCCTCATATCCCCCCCCCCCCCCCCCCCCGGCTTTGCCGGGGAGGCGGCAGCAACGGGATACAGCGTTGCTCCTTCTCGCACCCCATGTCGCGCGCGTGGGTGTACACAGCTCCTACAGGTTTCCTTCCGCACATATAAACACTCCTCAATCGACTCGACATCTCAACATGTACAGGGACTCCTCTACTTACGAACACTCGACGTACGAACTTTGAGAGATGGGAACAAACCCGTCCCGTATTTGTCCAGTTGCCTGCTTGGACCGAGAGTCACAAGTTCAACTGCTGCGCAATAGATGGCGGTGTTGGCATCTACATCTGCAGAACGTGAAGAACCAGTGGCATCTACATCTGTAGAACGTGAAGAACCAGTGGCATCTACATCTGTAGAACGTGAAGAACCAGTGGCATCTACATCTGCAGAAGGTGAAGAACCAGTGGCATCTACATCTGCAGAAGGTGAAAAACCAGTGGCATCTACATCTGCAGAACGTGAAGAACCAGTGGCATCTACATCTGCAGAACGTGATAAACCAGTGGCATCTACATCTGAAGAACATGAAGAACCAGTGGCATCATCTGCAGAACGTGAAGAACCAGTGGCATCTACATCTGCAGAACGTGAAGAACCAGTGGCATCTACATCTGCAGAACGTGAAGAACCAGTGGCATCTACATCTGCAGAACGTGAAGAACCAGTGGCATCTACATCTACAGAACGTGAAGAACCAGTGGCATCTGCATCTACATCTACAGAACGTCAAGAACCAGTGGCATCTACATCTGCAGAACATGATAAACCAGTGGCATCTACATCTGCAGAACGTGAAGAACCAGTGGCATCTACATCTGCAGAACGTGATAAACCAGTGGCATCTACATCTGCAGAACGTGAAGAACCAGTGGCATCTACATCTGCAGAACGTGAAGAACCAGTGGCATCTACATCTACAGAACGTGAAGAACCAGTGGCATCTACATCTGCAGAACGTGAAGAACCAGTGTCATCTACATCTGCAGAACGTGAAGAACCAGTGGCATCTACATCTGAAGAACATGAAGAACCAGTGGCATCTACATCTACAGAACGTGAAGAACCAGTGGCATCTACATCTGAAGAACATGAAGAACCAGTGGCATCTACATCTGAAGAACGTGAAGAACCAGTGGCATCATCTGCAGAACGTGAAGAACCAGTGGCATCTACATCTGCAGAACGTGAAGAACCAGTGGCATCTACATCTGCAGAACGTGAAGAACCAGTGGCATCTACATCTGCAGAACGTGAAGAACCAGTGGCATCTACATCTGCAGAACGTGAAGAACCAGTGGCATCTACATCTACAGAACGTGAAGAACCAGTGGCATCTACATCTGCAGAACGTGATAAACCAGTGGCATCTACATCTGAAGAACATGAAGAACCAGTGGCATCTACATCTGTAGAACGTGAAGAACCAGTGGCTTCTACATCTGAAGAACATGAAGAACCAGTGGCATCCTCATCTGCAGAACGTGAAAAACCAGTGGCATCTACATCTGCAGAACGTGAAGAACCAGTGGCATCTACATCTGCAGAACGTGATAAACCAGTGGCATCTACATCTGAAGAACATGAAGAACCAGTGGCATCATCTGCAGAACGTGAAGAACCAGTGGCATCTACATCTGCAGAACGTGAAGAACCAGTGGCATCTACATCTGCAGAACGTGAAGAACCAGTGGCATCTACATCTGCAGAACGTGAAGAACCAGTGGCATCTACATCTGCAGAACGTGAAGAACCAGTGGCATCTACATCTGCAGAACGTGAAGAACCAGTGGCATCTACATCTGCAGAACGTGAAGAACCAGTGGCATCTACATCTACAGAACGTGAAGAACCAGTGGCATCTACATCTGCAGAACGTGAAGAACCAGTGGCATCTACATCTGCAGAACGTGAAGAACCAGTGGCATCTACATCTGCAGAACATGAACCAGTGGCATCTACATCTTCAGAATGTAAAGTACCAGTGGCATCTACAGGAGATTATACAACTTTTAAAGCCATTTCCCGTGTTTAGTGTACATGCCGTACAACACGTTTGGAATCGAAGGGAGTGAAGTTTAACACGTAGCCTGTTTAACACGTAGCCTTTTGCGACCAAGATCATCCATAAGCCAGGTTTTTTTGGGTTAGATCGCGTAAATGTGTCGTTAAACCCGCCACCACAGCCAATTAGTAAGGGTTGTCATGTAAACAGAACGTGGCCAATTAACCACACCGGTGTTCTGGAGAGCCAAACCACAACATTTACAATCTGAGTACGACGTTTCGCCAGCGATTGCAATTAGCTTCATCAGGCGACAGCCAGTCCACCTGTCTCGTTCCTTACATAGAGGCATCGATGTAATGACAACGCTTGTACGCTATTTTTGCGCAAAGTGGGGGGGAGGGATTAATGAATCGACGTGTATCATTGCATGCGCATTATGGGAGGCCCATTGTGTGGACTACAATAGCCGTCCCAAAGGTAATCCCTATTGAAGTACTGTGGCCTGTATGGGCATGCATTTAAACAAAGTATTATTTGACGATTCGTGTCCAAGCAGCACTAAGTCAGTAGCTGTCCAAACGGTTGAAATTATTTTTATTTCTTTCAATTTCGATAGATTCTCAAATTAGTCTTGCCCAGTAGAAGCTTGTTTCGCGCAGAACTTCAACATCAATTGAGTGTCCTTGTTGGCACGCGTGTTCTGCTACCGTTGACAATTTCACTTGTCAAGACTATCACTTTCTTAGGCCGACGAATGAGCATCTTGATGAGAGTGGATTTCTGCGTGGGGCGATGGGTGTGACTCCTGCATTCAGGTAGGTGTCAGCGTGCGTTTTCGTTCGGTAAACGCCGTATTTTATCTTACCATTTCGACCCCCGTTCGAGCAGATCATCCAGAAATGGTAAGAGTTCCGTCAGCTTCCACCTCCATCCAAGCAGGATGTCGTAATTACGAATAAATCGGACTTACTAACCGGACCTCGGAAACCCAACTCGTTTGTACGTAGAGGAGTCCCCCGTATATAAGACACCGCCAGAGCTTGGGCAATTGCTGTTGCTGCCTTACGGCTTCGTCTGTGGTTCCTCCACGCATTCATGGGGGGAGGGGTGAGGGAGCGGGGAAAGCCTCCATCCATTACAGCTGACAGCAGCGGGGGAATAGAATCGTAGGGCGGGGGGCGAAACCAGAAACCGTGGCAGACACAAATGAAAAACTTCTGTACAACAAAAACAACAACGGCCACACACGGAGGAGGGGGGAGGGGGGGAGTAATAAAACAAAACCGCAGAATACAACAACAACGACGAGAAAATTTGGCCGGCGGATCCTGAATGGCGGCGTCTCATTCCCTGCCGACCGCCTGGGTTGTTCTTCAACTTGACCCTGGAAAGTCTCGCTGCAGAGTCTCAGCACCTCGTCGTCAGGAGGTCCCTGCCAGGTGTTTTGGCAGTAGAGGGGGGTGGCGATGCTGCTGCTGCTGCTGCTGATGATGATGCCGAGTGGTCTACCCCGAGGGGCACCAACACCGCTTTGCAAACTCGCGGCCAAACCGATATCGGCACCGTGGCGAACCCCACCGCGCACGTCTCCACGCTCGCCCCGGGAAAAACCGCGCCGGCCGCCGGGTCCGCCGTCACCGGGGCCCGAAATCCGGCAGGGGCTCGCCGGGGCCAATCTGGCCTCGACCGGGCCGATCCGGTTCATCGTGCCGAACACCGGCTCCATCCTCCCGCCGCCCCCGCGTCAGTTGAACACGTTCACCCCAGCCGCGACCGCCGCCAGCCCCTCCTGGAAGAGGACGGCCGAGAGTTTGACGTCCATGGCGGTCGCCGGCGCCGGCGGCGCCGTGAGCACGCTGACGGCGCGGCCCGGGTACGGCTGCATGCCGGGCGCCGTCACCCACAGCGGCAGCCCCTCGCCGCTGCCGCCGCCGATGCCGCCGATGCCGCCGATGCCGTAACCGCCGACGCCGACGCCGCCGCCGCCGCCGAGACCGGCGCCGCCTCCTCCGGCCACCTTCACGCCGCCGTAGGCCAGGACTCCGCCGCCACCATCGGCGCCGCCCGGCCACAGCAGCTTCCTGCCGCCGCCGCCGACGCCGCCGACGCCGCCGCTGCTCATGCCGTGGCCGGGGCCGATGTTGCCGCCGCCGCCGCCGCCGCCGCCGCCGATGTGGCTACCGCCGATGTGGCCGATGCCGCCGCCGATGACGTTGCCGCCGCCGATGTGGCCGATGTTGCCGCCACCACTGCCGATGTGGCCGATGCTGCCGCCGCCGATGTGGCCGATGCTGCCACCGCCGATGTGGCCGATGCTGCCGCCGCCGCCGCCGCCGCCGCCGATGTGGCCGCCGCCACCGCCCATGTGGCCGCCGCCTACGTGGCCGATGCCGCCGGCGACAATGTTGCCGCCGGCGACAATGTTGCCGGCGGCGATCATGTTGCCGCCGCCAATGTGGCCGACGTGGCCGCCGCCGCCGCCGCCGCCGACGTGACCGCCGTTCCCTCCGCCGCCGACGCTCGCGACGGCGTCCTCGCCCAACAGCACCCTGCGCCCGCCGCCCCCGCCCCCGCCGCCCCCGCCCCCGCTGCCGCCCCCGGCCAGGTGCGTGTGCACGTGCTTGCGCAGGTGGTCCGAGCGTGTGAAGGCGACGCCGCACACCTCGCACGCGAACGGCCGCTCGCCCGTGTGCGTGCGCACGTGGTTGGCCAGCGTGCCCGCCTGAAAGAAGCCGGCGCCGCACGTGCCGCACACGTGCCGGCGCTCCCGCTCGGCCGCGTGCGTCTTGCGGTGGATGCTCACGGCGGCGGCCGTCGCGAACGCTTTGCCGCAGGAGCCGCAGGGGTGCGGCCGGAGCCCGCCGGCGTGCCGCCGCTGGCGGTGCTCCAGGAGGCCGTGCTTCGACTTGTACGTCTTGCCGCACTCCTCGCACTGGAAGGGCCTCAGGCCCAGGTGCACGTGGTTCACGTGGGCCCGGAGGCTCGCCATCCAGCCGAAGCTCTTGCCGCAGCCGTCGCAGCCGAAGGGCCTCTCGCCCCGGTGCACCGTCTGGTGGGTGCTCAGGTAGGCCTTGGAGCGGAAGCCCTTGCCGCACGTGCCGCAGCCGAAGGGCTCCGAGCCGCGGGCCGCGTGCGCCGTCTGCCGGTGCTTGGCGATGCCGTGGGGCCAGCGGAAGGTCTTGGGGCAGAGGTCGCAGGCGTAGCTGGGCCGCTGGGGCGCGTGCACCACGGCGTGGCGCCGCAGGTCGGCGGGCAGCGCGAAGCCCTTGCCGCACTCGCCGCAGCGCAGCGGCCGCTCGCCCGTGTGCAGCGAGCGGTGCCGCAGGAGGTGGGTGGACTGGCGGAAGGCCTTGCCGCACTGCGGGCACGCGTAGCGCTTGGCCTGCCCGCGGCGAGGCGCCGACGACGACGACGACGACGACGCGGGGGGCGGGGGGCGGGACGACGACGGCGGAGAGGAGGAGGAGGAGGAGGGGGGGGGCGACGACGGCGGCGGCGGGGGGGGGGGCGGCACGTCGCCACGCGGTCGCTCGAGGCCGAGTGTCTTCGTGGGGTCTGTTGAGGCAGAGCGGGGGAGTGGCGGGGGGGGGGGGGGGCACGGGGGGTGGGGGGGGGCCCACGGGGGGGGGGGTATTGGGTGGCGTTGGTTAGGAACATTGCGGGCCCGGAGTTCGACCGAATGTGGCGAGACCACACGGCAGCAGCAGCAACAGCAGCAGCAGCATCGCTACCCCCTACTGACAGACTGATGCACGGGGACAGCTGCCACTGGGGGTGCCCCTAGGCCAGACCCTCACAGCTGCATCGCTACCCCCTACTGACAGACTGATGCACGGGGACAGCTGCCACTGGGGGTGCCCCTAGGCCAGACCCTCACAGCTGCATCGCTACCCCCTACTGACAGACTGATGCACGGGGACAGCTGCCACTGGGGGTGCCCCTAGGCCAGACCCTCACAGCAGCAGCAGCATCGCCACCCCCTACTGACAGACTGATGCACAGGGACAGCTGCCACAATTATTTCCTTGGTAGCAGCGGTGGCGGTGGTGTCGGTGGTAGCAGCGGTAACTGTGGTAGCTGTGGTAGCGATGGTGGCTGTGGTAGCTGTGGTGGTGGTGGTAGCTGTGGTAGCTGTGGTGGCGGTGGTAGTGGTGGTAGCTGAGGTAGCGGTGGTGACTGTGGTAGCTGTGGTAGCGGCGGGGGTAGCTGTGGCTGTGGTAGCTGTGGTAGCGGTGGTAGCTGTGGTAGCTGTGGTAGCGGTGGTAGCTGTGGTAGCTGTGGTAGCGGTGGTAGCTGTGGTATCTGTGGTAGCTGTGGTAGCGGTGGTAGCGATGGTGGCGGTGGTAGCTGTGGTAGCTGTGGTAGCGGTGGTAGCTGTGGCTGTGGTAGAGGCGGGGGTAGCTGTGGCTGTGGCAGCTGTGGTAGCGGTTGTAGTGGTGGTAGCGATGGTGGCGGTGGTAGCTGTGGTAGCTGTGGCTGTGGTAGCTGCGGTACCGATGGTGACTGAGGTAGCTGCGGTGACTGAGGTAGCTGTAGTAGCGGTGGTAGCTGTGGTAGCGGTGGTGACTGAGGTAGCTGTGGTAGCGGTGGTAGCGGTGGTAGCGGTGGTAGCGGTGGTGACTGAGGTAGCGGCGGTGACTGAGGTAGCTGTGGTAGCTATGGTAGCTGCGATAGCGGTGGTAGCGGTGGTGACTTAGGTAGCGGCGGTGACTGTGGTAGCGGCGGTGGTGGAATTCCGGTGCGGTTCAACGCGCAACCTCCGCTATCAAGCGTGACCAACCCAGCGGCTGCCGCCACTCAACATCCACCACCACCGCCCACGCCCCCCACGCCCCCCACCCCCCCCACCCCAGGCTACCTTCCACCTTGACCTCGACGCCGGCCTCCCCGCCGTCGAGCCGCTCCTGCTTCACCGCCTGCGCCGCAGCGCCGTCACCTGCCAGGGGCGCGAGCGGAGGGGGCGTGGCGGTGGCTTGAGGAGTGTTGCCCAACAAAACACGTCACGTGCACGAGGCCGCGAATGTCTCCGTGGTCACGTGCACGAGGCCGCGAATGTCTCCGTGGTCACGTGCACGAGGCCGCGAATGTCTCCGTGGTCACGTGCACGAGGCCGCGAATGTCTCCGTGGTCACGTGCACGAGGCCGCGAATGTCTCCGTGGTCACGTGCACGAGGCCGCGAATGTCTCCGTGGTCACGTGCACGAGGCCGCGAATGTCTCCGTGGTCACGTGCACGAGGCCGCGAATGTCTCCGTGGTCACGTGCACGAGGCCGCGAATGTCTCCGTGGTCACGTGCACGAGGCCGCGAATGTCTCCGTGGTCACGTGCACGAGGCCGCGAATGTCTCCGTGGTCACGTGCACGAGGCCGCGAATGTCTCCGTGGTCACGTGCACGAGGCCGCGAATGTCTCCGTGGTCACGTGCACGAGGCCGCGAATGTCTCCGTGGTCACGTGCACGAGGCCGCGAATGTCTCCGTGGTCACGTGCACGAGGCCGCGAATGTCTCCGTGGTCACGTGCACGAGGCCGCGAATGTCTCCGTGGTCACGTGCACGAGGCCGCGAATGTCTCCGTGGTCACGTGCACGAGGCCGCGAATGTCTCCGTGGTCACGTGCACGAGGCCGCGAATGTCTCCGTGGTCACGTGCACGAGGCCGCGAATGTCTCCGTGGTCACGTGCACGAGGCCGCGAATGTCTCCGTGGTCACGTGCACGAGGCCGCGAATGTCCCCGTGGTCACGTGCACGAGGCCGCGAATGTCTCCGTGGTCACGTGCACGAGGCCGCGAATGTCTCCGTGGTCACGTGCACGAGGCCGCGAATGTCTCCGTGGTCACGTGCACGAGGCCGCGAATGTCTCCGTGGTCACGTGCACGAGGCCGCGAATGTCTCCGTGGTCACGTGCACGAGGCCGCGAATGTCTCCGTGGTCACGTGCACGAGGCCGCGAATGTCTCCGTGGTCACGTGCACGAGGCCGCGAATGTCTCCGTGGTCACGTGCACGAGGCCGCGAATGTCTCCGTAGTCACGTGCACGAGGCCGCGAATGTCTCCGTGGTCACGTGCACGAGGCCGCGAATGTCTCCGTGGTCACGTGCACGAGGCCGCGAATGTCTCCGTGGTCACGTGCACGAGGCCAACACGGCGGCGGCGTGCGCAGCGGCGTAGCCGGCGGTGACCGCACCGACCGAGGCCCGCTTAACTCTACGGGACGTCCGGCAAACAGACAGGCAAGCGAAAACAAACGGGGGCGAGCCGCGGCAGGCGAAGCGCCCTCCGGCTGCGGGTCGTGCCGTGACGGCCACCGCGAGAGATCCCACCGTGCCCCGGTGCCGGGTCTCGCCAAAACGGACACGTTTTGGCGAGACCCGGCACCCGGTGACTTGCGGCAGATGAACCGCACCGCCTCGCTCGCTATTTCACCCTCAGGGCGGAGGCTTTCGGTGGTTCGCCGTCGGACAAAGGCGGAACGCCCCTTTCCTTCCGATGTTCGGAAGCCACTGGAAGCCACGCGCCATCAAATCGTGTACAGTTGACGAACTAAATTTTGTTCGGAACTAAACGGCACGGTTTGGCCTATGTACGGTGCCGCGGAAGAAGTTCAACGTACACACATACGTACGTACGTCCTGTCAAGTGTTCTTGCAGCGGGGGGTTTAGCTGTGGGAGGGGAGCGGAGAACCAGGAGGGAAACCCATGCAGACCAGGGGGTTCACTCACTCACTCTGTAGAACAGGGCTAGAACACACAAACTCCACTCGCTCACTCTGTAGAACAGGAGTAGAACACACAAACTCCACTCACTCACTCTGTAGAACAGGAGTAGAACACACAAACTCCACTCACTCACTCTGTAGAACAGGGGTAGAACACACAAACTCCACTCACTCACTCTGTAGAACAGGGCTAGAACACACAAACTCCACTCGCTCACTCTGTAGAACAGGAGTAGAACACACAAACTCCACTCACTCACTCTGTAGAACAGGAGTAGAACACACAAACTCCACTCACTCACTCTGTAGAACAGGGGTAGAACACACAAACTCCACTCACTCACTCTGTAGAACAGGAGTAGAATACACAAACTCCACTCACTCACTCTGTAGAACAGGAGTAGAACACACAAACTCCACTCACTCACACTGTAGAACAGGAGTAGAACACACAAACTCCACTCACTCACTCTGTAGAACAGGGTTAGAACACACAAACTCCACTAACTCACTCTGTAGAACAGGAGTAGAACACACAAACTCCACTCACTCATTCTGTAGAACAGGGGTAGAACACACAAACTCCACTCACTGTGTAGAACAGGGCTAGAACACACAAACTCCACTCACTCACACTGTAGAACAGGAGTAGAACACACAAACTCCACTCACTCTGTAGAACAGGGCTAGAACACACAAACTCCACTCACTCTGTAGAACAGGGCTAGAACACACAAACTCCACTCACTCTGTAGAACAGGGCTAGAACACACAAACTCCACTCACTCACTCTGTAGAACAGGGCGAGAACACACAACCTCCACTCACTCACTCTGTAGAACAGGAGTAGAACACACAAACTCCACTCACTCGCTCTGTAGAACAGGGGTAGAACACACAAACTCCACTCACTCACACTGTAGAACAGGAGTAGAACACACAAACTCCACTCACTCACTCTGTAGAACAGGAGTAGAACACACAAACTCCACTCACTCACTCTGTAGAACAGGGGTAGAACACACAAACTCCATTCACTCACTCTGTAGAACAGGAGTAGAACACACAAACTCCACTCACTCACTCTGTAGAACAGGAGTAGAACACAAAAACTCCACTCACTGTAGAACAGGTGTAGAACACACAAACTCCACTCACTCACTCTGCAGAACAGGGCTAGAACACACAAACTCCACTCACTCACTCTGTAGAACAGGGCTAGAACACACAAACTCCACTCACTCACTCTGTAAAACAGGGCTAGAACACACAAACTCCACTCACTCACTCTGTAAAACAGGAGTAGAACACACAAACTCCACTCACTCTGTAGAACAGGGATAGAACACACAAACTCCACTCACTCTGTAGAACAGTAGAACACACAAACTCCACTCACTCTGTAGAACAGGAGTAGAACACACAAACTCCACTCACTCACTCTGTAGAACAGGAGTAGAACACACAAACTCCACTCACTCATGACCACCATCACCAAACCACCACCGTCACCACCACCGTCACCACCACCGTCGCCACCACCGCCACCACCACCGCCACCACCACCGCCACCACCACCGCCACCACCACCGCCACCACAGTCACCACCACCGCCACCGCCACTACCACCGCCGCCACCACCACCACCAACCACCACCACAGTCACCGCCACCGTCCCCACCGCCCCGCGCCCCACCATTGTGGCCGGCACCGTGTGCGCAGTACGCCCGCTGGTGCTCCACAAGGGTGCGGCGGTGTTTGAAGCCCTTGCCGCAGCCCTCGCACTGGAACTCGCGCACGTCGCTGTGCGAGCGCCGGTGGTGCACCAGGTTCTGGGACCAGCGGAACGCCTTGCCGCACTCCTGCACGCGCGGAGACACGGGGTGGGGACGGAGAGACGGATGGGGAAGGAGAGAGCCGGAGAAATGGAGAGCCGGAGAAAGGGAGAGAGACGGAGAGAGACGGGCAGAGAGGGAGAGATAGGGAGAGAGACAGGGAGAGAGACAGGGAGAGAGATAGGGAGAGAGGGACAGGAAGAGAGACGGAGAGACAGGGAGAGAGAGACACACAGGGAGAGAGAGACAGGGAGAGAGAGACAGGGAGAGATAGGGAGAAAGACAGGGAGAGAGAGGGAGAGACAGGGAGAGAGAGAGAGACACACAGGGAGAGAGAGACTGGGAGAGAGAGACACAGGGAGAGAGAGACAGGGAGAGATAGGGAGAAAGACAGGGAGAGAGACGGAGAGACAGGGAGAGAGACAGGGAGAGAGACAGGGAGAGACAGGGAGAGAGAGACAGGGAGAGAGAGACAGGGAGAGAGAGAGACACAGGGAGAGAGAGACACGGAGAGAGAGAGAGAGACACAGGGAGAGAGAGACAGGGAGAGATAGGGAGAGAGACAGGGATGGAGACAGGGAGAGAGACAGGGAGAGACATAGGGAGAGACACAGGGAGAGAGACGGAGAGAGAGACAGGGAGAGAGACAGGGAAAGAGACGGAGAGACAGCGAGAGAGACGGAGAGACAGGGAGAGAGACACAGGGAGAGACACAGGGACGGAGAGACAGGGAGAGAGACACAGGGAGAGAGAGACAGGGAAAGAGACGGAGAGACAGCGAGAGAGACGGAGAGACAGGGAGAGACACAGGGAGAGACACAGGGACGGAGAGACAGGGAGGCAGAGCGACAGCGAAGCGATCTCTTCTGATCGATGAGAAAGCCGAGTGAATGAGCCTGCGACTGTGCAGGCCTGTGACTGTGCGTGTGACTGTGCGTGTGACTGTGCGTGTGTGTGTGACTGTGTGCGTGTGACTGTGTGACTGTGCGTGTGACTGTGCTTGTGCGTGTGGTGGTTGAGAGGAAGGCCCCACCTGGCAGGCGTAGGGCCGCTGCTCCGTGTGGATGATGGCGTGCCGGTTGAGGTCGGCCTGCAGGGCGAAGGCCTTGCCGCACGCCCCGCACTTGAGGGGCCGCTCGCCCGTGTGCAGCGTCTGGTGGCGGAACAGGTCGGTGGACTGGCGGAACTCCTTGCCGCACTCCTACGGGGGGACACACGGACACACGGAGGTAGATACACGGAGGTAGTTACACACAGAGACACATAGATACACGGAGATAGATACAGACACACATAGATACACGGAGATAGATACACACGCAGAGACACACATAGATACACGGAGGTAGATACACACAGAGACACACAGAGATAGATACACACGGACACACATAGATACACGAGATAGATACACACAGACACACATAGACACACGGAGGTAGATATACAGAGACACACATAGACACACGGAGGTAGATACACAGACACACACATACATACACACAGACACACACAGACACACGGAGGTAGATACAGAGACACACATAGACACACGGAGGTAGATATACAGAGACACACATAGACACACGGAGGTAGATATACAGAGACACACACATAGACACACGGACACACACATAGACACACGGAGACACACAGACACACATAGACACACGGAGGTAGATACACACGCAGAGATACACAGAGATACACGGAGATAGATACACAGAGACACACAGATACACAGAGATAGATACAGAGACACACATAGATATACGAGATAGATACACACAGACACACATAGATACACAGAGATAGATACAGAGACACACATAGATACACGGAGGTAGATCAACAACAACAACCGCCATTCGCCACTAAGTGGCGGTGACGTCACCACGACGCTTGTGCCAGGCTATGTGCACCCTGAGGCCACGTGAAGTGTCGAACGCCCGCTGGCAGGAGGTCACGGGGCAGACCCAGGTGCCACGGATCGACTGACTGAGATGACAGGCTGATGCACCACCTGTGCCCCCTACTGTGCCAACCTGCTGTGCTTTAGCCACCCGGCGCTCCGCTCGCTGTTGTGAGCGTCGCTCCTCCGCCCTCCGTTGTTGTTGGAGGGCGACTGCTTCCAACTGCCCAGTAGCATCCTTCAGGAGCCTCCTCCACAGAGGCCGATCTTGACACCGCTGGTACCAGTCATCGGCAAGTCCACTCAGCTCCACGTCCTCCTGTACCACATCACTCCATCTCTTCTCTAGCCCGTGCCGCGCCCGCTTAGCCCCCTCAATCCGGCCAAACAAAAGCTGTTTCGGCATGCGGTGGCTGGGCATGCGGGCTACATGACCCAGCCATCGCAGCCTTGCCTGCCGGAGGAGCTCACCGATGGGACCCTGCCCAGATCTTTCAAGGATTTGTGAGCTCCTCACACAATCCAGTCTGGTTAAACCCAGGATGGATCGTAGGCAGGTCAGCCTAAATGTTTCTAACCGGCGAAGATGTTCCATTAGGGGGGTCCACGTTTCGCAAGCGTAGAGAAGGGAGGGAATGACCGTGGCCGAGAAGACCTGAAGCTTAGTGCGGAGCGACAGACCAGGTAGCTTCCACACAGCGTTACGCAACCGATGAAAAGATATTGCCGCTCGACTGATTCGGAGTGAGACCTCTGCTGTTAAACTGGAGCCAGTCATAAGCACAGTCATAAGCACACTGCCCAGGTATGGGAAACTCTCCACTCTCTCCACAACTGCCCCATCACCGATTGGGAGTTGTGGGGGAGGAGTGTCCGATGGTACAAAATACCCAGGCAGGTGCTTAGTTTTGGTGGGGCTGATGGTAAGGCCCCACCTCTTAGTGGCACGCTCCAGTCTCAGCAGCAGCGTCTCCAACTCCTCCTCTGACTGAGCAGCTATTACCAAGTCATCAGCATACATAACGTGGTTGAGCAATAGGGAGCCATCCCTTGACCGCACCCGGGCATCGATTAGCCTCCCATTATATCTGTACCATATGGAGATTCCCCCGGTACAGCTATTGAAGGCTTCACGAACTACGTGGTCAAAATAGATGTTAAATAATGTGGGAGCCAAAGGACATCCCTCTCGCACCCCAAGGTGTACAGGGAATGGCTCTGACTCCCGGCCACGTAGTTTTACCCGGGCCCGCTCACCATCATGAAGGTCCTTAATGATCGTGAGCAGAGGGTCAGGTACTCCAAAAGCACGAAGAACGACCCAGAGCCCAGGCCTACTGATGGTATCATAGGCCTTGACCAGGTCAATAAAGCAGAGATGTAGGTCTTGTTGGAATTCCCTACACCTCTGCTGTAGCAGACGGACAGAAAATATGGCATCTGTGCAGGACCGCCCTTTCCTGAAACCGCATTGGGGCTCCGCAAGCCTCTCCTCAGCGTGCCTGGCAAGGCGATGCTGAATACTCCTTGCCAGGACCTTTCCCGGCACACTGAGGAGTGAGATGCCCCTGTAGTTGTTACAGTCTGTGCGGTCCCCCTTCTTAAAAAGGGGGACCACCAGGGCATCCTTCCAATCCTGCGGAACCCGTCCAGTGGTCCAGACTGTTGTTATGATGTCATATAGGGCAGTCTGTGCACAAACGCCACCCTCCCTCAGCATTTCGCTTGGGAGATCATCTCTGCCCGCTGCCTTTCCTGGTCTAAGACTCCGGATCGCCTTCAATACTTCCTCAGCAGATGGCACCTCAGCCAGCCACTCACAGGGGGTGACTTCATCCAATATTTGAGGCACCGCAGCCTCAGCAGGGTCATCCTCACTTTGTGCCACGATGTTTTCCTGGCTGAGGGATTTTCCCTCCCCCAGGACCTCACAGAAATGCTCAGCAAATCTGCGAACCTGTTCCTGTGGGTCGGAAATTGGATCACCGTTTTTTCCCCTAATGATGGTAATAGGTGTGGCGCTGCAGGTTACTTTTTTGATGGAGTTAAATAGAGATTTGTGATCACGGGCCACTGAGGCAGACTCCATCTCCTCAGCAACCCGCGACCACCACCCATCCTTGCAGCGCCTCACGGCTCTCCGAACCTCCGAGCGAAGGCTGCGGTAAGCCTCCTCATTCTCTGACGTGGGATTCTGTAGCCGATGACAGTGGGCCTGTCGCTTTTTCTCAACCATCCTGAACAACTCCTCTGTCATCCAGGGTGTCTGGGGAGGTCTGGACCGCGTACCCAAAGCAGCCATTGCAGCTGCATGAGTCACAGTCCTAAACCTCGCCCATTTACCCTCGACATCAGGAGGAGTCGGGGACGATGCCAATCCCAGCCGCAAGCGATGATGAAATTCTTGCTTGCAACTTTCATCAGATAACTGAGACCAGGCCACTTTAGGTTGGAATGGGGTCCTGGGTGTACACCCACCACCGGAGTGGAAGAATGGCAGGCGCATCTTACAGATGACTAGTCGATGGTCAGAGGGCAGATCAGCTCCACGGTAGGCCCTGGTGTCAAGGACATGGGCTCGCATTCGCTGGTCCGTCACTATGTAGTCCAGCAGATGTTCTTGCTTGGACCCGGCATGCATCCATGATGTTGTGTGGATGCGCCGATGCCGGAACAGCGTGTTGGTAATTACAAGCCCATGGGCTGCACAAAAATCTAGCAGCCTCCTACCGTTGTTATTGAGCTGATCTGGCCCATGCCCTCCAATCACTCCAGGCCAGGTGCCAGTATCATGACCAACTCGGGCATTGAAGTCACCCAACATGATGACTCTATCCCGAGGGGCCACTTTAGCCAGCACCTGTGACAGGAGGTCATAGAAGGCATCTGACTCATCGGCTTTGCCTGCATCCCTCCACGGATGTTCATCTTCGGTGGGGGCATAAGTAACCACGACCACCATTCCTCGCCTCCGGTTGATGGGAAGGCGAGCCCAAAGTAGCCTGGGGCTTACAGCTTCCCACACCTCACCGCCACGCTCCCACGCCCCCTTCATTCTTTTGTTCAAAAGAAGACCCACACCCTGTTGTTTGGCAGTCTGCTGCCCCGAGTAGAGGACTGTCCACCCCTCATGGTGGCAGGAGCCAGAGCCGGTCCACCGGACCTCCTGAATGCCGCATAGATCCAGGCGGTACCGGTCCAGCTCCCGACAGAGGAGTGGCAGCCTCTCCTCTGCAGTGAGCGTTCGAACATTCCACGTGGCCACCCGTAGTAGCTTTTCGTTGTTTCTGGAGTAGCCCCGAGGGTAGGTATTCAATCTCCTGGCTCCGCCAATTGGGGTTTGGCCAGGAGACATCATAGACACCTGGCCCCCCGGGGCCTCCGGCACAAGCTTAGTTGTTACATATTTCAGGAGGTAGATACACACACAGAGACACACATAGAAACACGTAGATACACACAGACACACACATAGATACACGGAGGTAGATACACACGCAGAGACACACATAGAAACACGGAGATAGATACACACAGACACACACATAGATACACGGAGGTAGATACACACGCAGAGACACACATAGATACACGGAGATACACACAGAGACACACATAGATACACAGAGATAGATACACAGAGACACACATAGATACACGGAGATAGATACACACAGAGACACACATAGACACACAGAAACACATAGATACACACAGAGACACACATAGATACACACGCAGAGACCCACGTAGATACACGGAGGTAGATACACACAGACACACATAGATACACGGAGATAGATATACAGAGACCCACAGAGATACACAGAGATAGATACACACGCAGAGACACACATAGATACACGGAGATAGATACACACACAGAGACAGACATAGATACACGGAGATAGATACACACACAGAGACACACAGAGATACTAGGTGTCACCTGAATATACACACGTGTAGTGACGTACTAGATGTCACCTGAATATACACACGTGTAGTGACGTACTAGGTGTCACCTGAATATACACACGTGTAGTGACGTACTAGATGTCACGTGAATATACACGCGTATAGTGACGTACTAGATGTCACCTGAATATACACACGTGTAGTGACGTACTAGATGTTACCTGAATATACACACGTGTAGTGACGTACTAAGTGTCACCTGAATATACACACGTGTAGTGACGTACTAGATGTTACTTGAATATACACACGTGTAGTGACGTACTAGGTGTTACCTGAATATACACACGTGTAGTGACGTACTAGATGGCACCTGAATATACACACGTGTAGTGACGTACTAGATGTCACCTGAATATACACACGTGTAGTGACGTACTAGGTGTCACCTGAATATACACACGTGTAGTGACGTACTAGATGTCACCTGAATATACACACGTGTAGTGACGTACTAGGTGTCACCTGAATATACACACGTGTAGTGACGTACTAGGTGTCACTTGAATATACACACGTGTAGTGACGTACTAGGTGTCACCTGAATATACACACGTGTAGTGACGTACTAGGTGTCACCTGAATATACACACGTGTAGTGACGTACTAGGTGTCACCTGAATATACACACGTGTAGTGACGTACTAGGTGTCACCTGAATATACACACGTGTAGTGACGTACTAGGTGTCACCTGAATATACACACGTGTAGTGACGTACTAGATGTCACCTGAATATACACACGTGTAGTGACGTACTAGGTGTCACCTGAATATACACACGTGTAGTGACGTACTAGGTGTCACCTGAATATACACACGTGTAGTGACGTACTAGGTGTCACCTGAATATACACACGTGTAGTGACGTACTAGGTGTTACCTGAATATACACACGTGTAGTGACGTACTATGTGTCACCTGAATATACACACGTGTAGTGACGTACTAGGTGTTACTTGAATATACACACGTGTAGTGACGTACTAGGTGTCACCTGAATATACACACGTGTAGTGACGTACTAGATGTCACCTGAATATACACACGTGTAGTGACGTACTAGATGTCACCTGAATATACACACGTGTAGTGACGTACTAGATGTCACCTGAATATACACACGTGTAGTGACGTACTAGATGTTACTTGAATATACACACGTGTAGTGACGTACTAGGTGTCACCTGAATATACACACGTGTAGTGACGTACTAGGTTTCACCTGAATATACACACGTGTAGTGACGTACTAGGTGTCACCTGGATATACACACGTGTAGTGACGTACTAGGTGTCACCTGAATATACACACGTGTAGTGATGTACTAGATGTCACCTGAATATACACACGTGTAGTGATGTACTAGATGTCACCTGAATATACACACGTGTAGTGACGTACTAGGTGTCACCTGAATATACGCACGTGTAGTGACGTACTAGGTCTCACCTGAATATACACACGTGTAGTGACGTACTGTCACCTGAATATACACACGTGTAGTGACGTACTAGGTGTCACCTGAATATACACACGTGTAGTGACGTACTAGATGTCACCTGAATATACACACGTGTAGTGACGTACTAGGTGTCACCTGAATATACACACGTCTAGTGACGTACTAGGTGTCACCTGAATATACACACGTGTAGTGACGTACTAGGTGTCACCTGAATATACACACGTGTAGTGACGTACTAGGTGTCACTTGAATATACACACGTGTAGTGACGTACTAGGTGTCACCTGAATATACACACGTGTAGTGACGTACTAGATGTCACCTGAATATACACACGTGTAGTGACGTACTAGGTGTCACCTGAATATACACACGTGTAGTGATGTACTAGGTGTCACCTGAATATACACACGTGTAGTGACGTACTAGGTGTCACCTGAATATACACACGTGTAGTGACGTACTAGGTGTCACCTGAATATACACACGTGTAGTGACGTACTAGATGTCACCTGAATATACACACGTGTAGTGACGTACTAGATGTCACCTGAATATACACACGTGTAGTGACGTACTAGATGTCACCTGAATATACACACGTGTAGTGACGTACTAGATGTTACTTGAATATACACACGTGTAGTGACGTACTAGGTGTCACCTGAATATACACACGTGTAGTGACGTACTAGGTTTCACCTGAATATACACACGTGTAGTGACGTACTAGGTGTCACCTGGATATACACACGTGTAGTGACGTACTAGGTGTCACCTGAATATACACACGTGTAGTGATGTACTAGATGTCACCTGAATATACACACGTGTAGTGATGTACTAGATGTCACCTGAATATACACACGTGTAGTGACGTACTAGGTGTCACCTGAATATACGCACGTGTAGTGACGTACTAGGTCTCACCTGAATATACACACGTGTAGTGACGTACTGTCACCTGAATATACACACGTGTAGTGACGTACTAGGTGTCACCTGAATATACACACGTGTAGTGACGTACTAGATGTCACCTGAATATACACACGTGTAGTGACGTACTAGGTGTCACCTGAATATACACACGTCTAGTGACGTACTAGGTGTCACCTGAATATACACACGTGTAGTGACGTACTAGGTGTCACCTGAATATACACACGTGTAGTGACGTACTAGGTGTCACTTGAATATACACACGTGTAGTGACGTACTAGGTGTCACCTGAATATACACACGTGTAGTGACGTACTAGATGTCACCTGAATATACACACGTGTAGTGACGTACTAGGTGTCACCTGAATATACACACGTGTAGTGATGTACTAGGTGTCACCTGAATATACACACGTGTAGTGACGTACTAGGTGTCACCTGAATATACACACGTGTAGTGACGTACTAGGTGTCACCTGAATATACACACGTGTAGTGACGTACTAGATGTCACCTGAATATACACACGTGTAGTGACGTACTATGTGTCACCTGAATATACATACGTGTAGTGACGTACTAGATGTCACTTGAATATACACACGTGTAGTGACGTACTAGGTGTCACCTGAATATACACACGTGTAGTGACGTACTATGTGTCACCTGAATATACACACGTGTAGTGACGTACTAGATGTCACCTGAATATACACACGTGTAGTGACGTACTAGATGTCACCTGAATATACACACGTGTAGTGACGTACTAGATGTAACCTGAATATACACACGTGTAGTGACGTACTAGATGTAACCTGAATATACACACGTGTAGTGACGTACTAGGTGTCACCTGAATATACACATGTGTAGTGACGTACTAGGTGTCACCTGAATATACACACGTGTAGTGACGTACTAGGTGTCACCTGAATATACACACGTGTAGTGACGTACTAGGTGTTACTTGAATATACACACGTGTAGTGACGTACTAGGTGTCACCTGAATATACACACGTGTAGTGACGTACTAGATGTCACCTGAATATACACACATGTAGTGACGTACTAGGTGTTACTTGAATATACACACGTGTAGTGACGTACTAGGTGTCACCTGAATATACACACGTGTAGTGACGTACTAGATGTCACCTGAATATACACACGTGTAGTGACGTACTAGGTGTCACCTGAATATACACACGTGTAGTGACGTACTAGGTGTCACCTGAATATACACACGTGTAGTGACGTACTAGGTGTCACCTGAATATACACACGTGTAGTGACGTACTAGGTGTTACTTGAATATACACACGTGTAGTGACGTACTAGGTGTCACCTGAATATACACACGTGTAGTGACGTACTAGGTGTCACCTGAATATACACACGTGTAGTGACGTACTAGGTGTTACTTGAATATACACACGTGTAGTGACGTACTAGGTGTCACCTGAATATACACACGTGTAGTGACGTACTAGGTGTCACCTGAATATACACACGTGTAGTGATGTACTAGGTGTCACCTGAATATACACACGTGTAGTGACGTACTAGGTGTCACCTGAATATACACACGTGTAGTGACGTACTAGGTGTCACCTGAATATACACACGTGTAGTGACGTACTAGATGTCACCTGAATATACACACGTGTAGTGACGTACTATGTGTCACCTGAATATACATACGTGTAGTGACGTACTAGATGTCACTTGAATATACACACGTGTAGTGACGTACTAGGTGTCACCTGAATATACACACGTGTAGTGACGTACTATGTGTCACCTGAATATACACACGTGTAGTGACGTACTAGATGTCACCTGAATATACACACGTGTAGTGACGTACTAGATGTAACCTGAATATACACACGTGTAGTGACGTACTAGGTGTCACCTGAATATACACACGTGTAGTGACGTACTAGGTGTTACCTGAATATACACACGTGTAGTGACGTACTAGGTGTCACCTGAATATACACACGTGTAGTGACGTACTAGGTGTTACTTGAATATACACACGTGTAGTGACGTACTAGGTGTCACCTGAATATACACACGTGTAGTGACGTACTAGATGTCACCTGAATATACACACATGTAGTGACGTACTAGGTGTTACTTGAATATACACACGTGTAGTGACGTACTAGGTGTCACCTGAATATACACACGTGTAGTGACGTACTAGATGTCACCTGAATATACACACGTGTAGTGACGTACTAGGTGTCACCTGAATATACACACGTGTAGTGACGTACTAGGTGTCACCTGAATATACACACGTGTAGTGACGTACTAGGTGTCACCTGAATATACACACGTGTAGTGACGTACTAGGTGTTACTTGAATATACACACGTGTAGTGACGTACTAGGTGTCACCTGAATATACACACGTGTAGTGACGTACTAGGTGTCACCTGAATATACACACGTGTAGTGACGTACTAGGTGTTACTTGAATATACACACGTGTAGTGACGTACTAGGTGTCACCTGAATATACACACGTGTAGTGACGTACTAGGTGTCACCTGAATATACACACGTGTAGTGATGTACTAGATGTCACCTGAATATACACACGTGTAGTGACGTACTAGGTGTCACCTGAATATACACACGTGTAGTGATGTACTGTCACCTGAATATACACACGTGTAGTGACGTACTAGGTGTCACTTGAATATACACACATGTAGTGACGTACTAGGTGTCACTTGAATATACACACGTGTAGTGACGTACTAGGTGTCACCTGAATATACACACGTGTAGTGACGTACTAAGGTGTCACCTGAATATACACACGTGTAGTGACGTACTAGGTGTCACCTGAATATACACACGTGTAGTGACGTACTAGGTGTCACCTGAATATACACACGTGTAGTGACGTACTAGGTGTTACCTGAATATACACACGTGTAGTGACGTACTAGGTGTCACGTGAATATACACACGTGTAGTGACGTACTAGGTGTTACCTGAATATACACACGTGTAGTGACGTACTAGGTGTTACCTAAATATACACACGTCTAGTGACGTACTAGATGTCACCTGAATATACACACGTGTAGTGACGTACTAGATGTTACTTGAATATACACACGTGTAGTGACGTACTAGGTGTCACCTGAATATACACACGTGTAGTGACGTACTAGGTGTCACCTGAGGGCAGAGACAGCACCAAGGGACAAATGGGACTGCAGGGGCATAGCTCTGGCAACAGTGAGAGAGAGGGCGGGTGAGGACATGGCCCTTGGGTGAACCTGGGGAGGACACGTGACCAGACGAGGTGGAAAGGTGCCTTACCTGGTAAAATAAAAATAGTTTAGCTTAGACTTTGGGTCTGTATGCGTCTCTATGTATCTCTATGGATCTCTATGTATCTCTATGTATCTCTATGGGTCTGTATGCATCTCTATGGGTCTGTATGTATATCTACGTGTCTCTATGCATCTCTGTGGGTCTGTATGTATATCTACGTGTCTCTATGCATCTCTGTGGGTCTGTATGTATATCTACGTGTCTCTATGCATCTCTGCGGGTCTGTATGTATATCTCCGTGTCTCTATGCATCTCTATGTATCTCTATGGGTATCTATGGGTCTCTATGGATCTCTATGGATCTCTATGGGTCTGTATGTATCTCTATGGGTCTGTATGTATCTCTATGGGTCTGTATCTCTATGGGTATCTATGGGTCTGTATGTATCTCTATGGGTCTCTATGGGTCTGTATGTATCTATATGGGTCTGTATCTCTATGGGTATCTATGGGTCTGTATGTATCTCTATGGGTCTGTATGTATCTATATGGGTCTCTATGGGTCTGTATGTATCTCTATGGGTCTGTACCTCTATGGGTATCCATGGGTCTGTATGCATCTCTATGGGTCTCAATGTGTCTCTCTGGATCTCTACGCGTTTACAGAGTATTTTGCTGCTATACATTCCCACGTGATGCCGACGATGATCCACGCTTCGTCGTGATAGCTTCTGAAACGTGCCAAGCGTCTATGGGCAGCAACGCGACCTCCCTCACCAGGCAGACGTGCGGCTTGAGCACGCGTTTGACGTCCGTGGAGAACTTCACCTCCTCCACTGGTGCCGTCACCTCCTCCAACTCCTGCTCCTTCTCCTCCTCCTCCTGCTGCTGCTGCTGCTGCTCCACCTCCTGCTCCACCTCCTGCTCCACCTCCTTCTCCACCTCCTTCTTCTGCTCCTCCACCACCACCACCACCTGCCCCTTCTGCTGCTGCACGTTCCTCACTATCACCGGCTTCCTCCTCACACCTGGAGGGGAGGGAGGGAGGGAGGGGAGGAGGAGGGAGTGAAGGAGGGAGGTGAGGGAGGTGAGGGAGGGAGGTGAGGGAGGGAGGTGAGGGAGGAGAGGGAGGTGAGGGAGGTGAGGGAGGGAGGGAGGGAGGGAGGGAGGTGAGGGAGGGAGGGAGGTGAGGGAGGTGAGGGAGGGAGGTGAGGGAGGGAGGGAGGGGGGGAGGGAGTGAAGGAGGAAGGTGAGGAAGGTGAGGGAGGTGAGGGAGGTGAGGGAGGGAGGTGAGGGAGGGAGGTGATGGAGGTGAGGGAGGGAGGTGAGGGAGGTGAGGGAGGAGAGGGAGGGAGGAGAGGGAGGTGAGGGAGGGAGGTGAGGGAGGGAGGTGAGGGAGGTGAGGGAGGTGAGGGAGGTGAGGGAGGAGAGGGAGGGAGGAGAGGGAGGTGAGGGAGGGAGGTGAGGGAGGTGAGGGAGGTGAGGGAGGGAGGAGAGGGAGGTGAGGGAGGGAGGTGAGGGAGGTGAGGGAGGTGAGGGAGGGAGGAGAGGGAGGTGAGGGAGGTGAGGGAGGAGAGGGAGGTGAGGGAGGGAGGTGAGGGAGGTGAGGGAGGTGAGGGAGGGCGATGCAGAGCAACGACTACAATGTTATTATTCAGGCGCTCATGCTCACATCACCGCGTCAGGAGCAGCAGCGGAGTACTAGTGTATCATCACCGTCATCGTCGTCATCGCCATCGCCATCGCGATGTCTCCTCGTTATTGTTTTGTGGATCGGGGCCACCGTCGTTACGCGTTGTGCTCCGGTCTCCGTTCTAGATGACTACCGTTGCACCGCTACCACTGGAGTGTTTTTAATTTGACATTTGTGCATCGGGCATCTGCCATGGTCTGAACCACCCCCGGAACCCTCTCTGTAGGCAAGGCTGCCCGAGTATCGCCCCTCTCCGTGTGTGTGAGGAGTCTGAGAGTAGTTGGCACAGCAGAGGGCACAGCTGGTGGTGAATCTGCCATTCATCTCAGTCAGTCAACCCACGGTACCACCTGCAGGGTCTGCCCCGTGACCTCCTGCACCTAGCCTGGCACAGCAAGGGAGCACTGCCGGTCATCTCAGTCAGTCAACCCATGGCACCACCTGCAGGGTCTGCCCCGTGACCTCCTGCACCTAGCCTGGCACAGCAAGGGAGCACTGCCGGTCATCTCAGTCAGTCAACCCACGGCACCACCTGCAGGGTCTGCCCCGTGACCTCCTGCACCTAGCCTGGCACAGCAAGGGAGCACTGCCGGTCATCTCAGTCAGTCAACCCATGGCACCACCTGCAGGGTCTGCCCCGTGACCTCTTGCCAGCGGGGCCCTCTGCCACTTCACGCGAAAGCCTCAAAGTGCACCTGGCCTGGCACGGGCACCGTGGTGACGTCACCGCCACCTAGTGGCGAACGGCGGTGGTGGCGGTGGTGGTGGCGGTGGCGGTGTTGGGGTGCCAGCAGCATCACTCACACTCCTCGCTGGGGTCCAGCTTCAACTTGACCCGGCGCTGCCGGCTGGAACGCCGCACCGCTGGCTGGGCGGTGCGCTGCTTCGCCGCTGTGGCAGGAGGAGGTGGGGACGGAGGAGGTGGGGACGGAGGAGGTGGTGACGAGGGAGGTGGGGGGGATCGTGGTGGCACGGCTGTGCGCTTGTGCTCTGTTGGAGCAAGAGAGAGAAGGCGGGAGGGTGTTGATCAAAAAAAATGTGCGCGTGCGTACGTTGAACGTCTTTTGAACCATAGGTAGCCAACCGTGGCTGACGGAGGTGCGAGTCTATGTGGGTGTCTGCCTGAGTCTGTGTGTGTTGAACGTCTTATGAACCATAAGTAGCCAACCCTGGCTAATCGGAGGAGCGAGATGTGAGTGTGGGTGCGAGTCTATGGGGGCGTCTGCCTGAGTCTCTGTCTGTTGAACGTCTCTTGAACCATAGGTAGCCAGCCGTGGCTAATCGGAGGAGCGAGGAGCGAGTGTTGGTGCGAGTCTATGGGGGTGTCTGCGTGAGTCTGTGTGTGTTGAACGTCTTATGAACCATAAGTAGCCAACCCTGGCTAATCGGAGGAGCGAGGAGTGAGTGTGGGTGCGAGTCTATGGGGGTGTCTGCCTGAGTCTCTGTGTGTTGAACGTCTCTTGAACCATAGGTAGCCAACCGTGGCTAATCGGAGGAGCGAGGAGCGAGTGTGGGTGCGAGTCTATGGGGGATCTGCCTGACTCTCTGTCTGTTGAACCTCTCTTGAACTATAGGTAGCCAGCCGTGGCTGACGGAGGTGCGAGGAGTGAGTGTGGGTGCGAGTCTATGGGGGGTCTGCGTGAGTCTGTGTGTGTTGAACTTCTCTTGAACTATAGGTAGCCAGCCGTGGCTGATCTGAGGTGCGAGTCTATGGGGGTGTCTGCCTGAGTCTGTGTGTGTTGAACGTCTCTTGAACCATAGGTAGCCAGCCGTGGCTCATCGGAGGTGCGAGGAGTGAGTGTGGGTGCGAGTCTATGGGGGTGTCTGCCTGAGTCTCTGTGTGTTGAACGTCTCTTGAACCATAGGTAGCCAACCGTGGCTGACGGAGGTGCGAGGAGCGAGTGTGGGTGCGAGTCTATGGGGGTGTCTGCCTGAGTCTCTGTCTGTTGAACGTCTCTTGAACCATAGGTAGCCAGCCGTGGCTCATCAGAGGTGCGAGGAGTGAGTGTTGGTGCGAGTCTATGGGGTGTCTGCGTGAGTCTGTGTGTGTTGAACGTCTCTTGAACCATAGGTAGCCAGCCGTGGCTCATCGGAGGTGCGAGGAGTGAGTGTGGGTGCGAGTCTATGGGGGGTCTGCGTGAGTCTGTGTGTGTTGAACGTCTTATGAACCATAAGTAGCCAACCCTGGCTAATCGGAGGAGCGAGGAGCGAGTGTGGGTGCGAGTCTATGGGGGTGTCTGCCTGAGTCTCTGTCTGTTGAACGTCTCTTGAACCATAGGTAGCCAGCCGTGGCTGACGGAGGAGCGAGGAGTGTGGGTGTGAGTCTATGGGGGGTCTGCGTGAGTCTGTGTGTGTTGAACTTCTCTTGAACCACAGGTAGCCAGCCGTGGCTGATCTGAGGTGCGAGGAGTGAGTGTGGGTGCGAGTCTATGGGGGTGTCTGCGTCAGTCTGTGTGTGTTGAACGTCTCTTGAACCATAGGTAGCCAACCGTGGCTGACGGAGGAGCGAGGAGTGTGGGTGCGAGTCTATGGGGGGGTCTGCGTGAGTCTGTGTGTGTTGAACGTCTTTTGAACCATAGGTAGCCAACCCTGGCTGATCGGAGGCGTGGGTGAAGAACAACAAACTAAACCAGCCTGTCAATCGAGACGATCTCCATCTAGATGGCAGCCCCAGCGGCCTTACAACATCGGAAGGGGGAAGAGCGTTCCAGACGGCCGCCGCAGGAGCGGCGGCCGTCTGCAAGCGCCGCGCGATGGCGACCGATGTGACGGTCGTCTTTGTCGTTCAATGGCGAGGCAAAGGCCGCCTCAACGTGCACGTTCAGGCCTCAACGTGCACGTTAGAGGCCTCAACGTGCACGTTCAGGCCTCAACGTGCACGTTCAGGCCTCAATGTGCACGTTAGAGGCCTCAACGTGCACGTTCAGGCCTCAACGTGCACGTTAGAGGCCTCAACGTGCACGTTAGCGGCCTCAACGTGCACGTGAGCGGCCTCAACGTGCACGTGAGCGGCCTCAACGTGCACGTTAGAGGCCTCAACGTGCACGTTCAGGCCGCCTCAACGTGCACGTTCAGGCCTCAATGTGCACGTTAGAGGCCTCAACGTGCACGTTAGAGGCCTCAACGTGCACGTTAGAGGCCTCAACGTGCACGTTAGAGGCCTCAACGTGCACGTTAGAGGCCTCAACGTGCACGTTAGAGGCCTCAACGTGCACGTTAGAGGCCTCAACGTGCACGTTAGAGGCCTCAACGTGCACGCGCGCGACGGCCCCGGCACGGGCGCCGTGGTGACGTCGACGCCGCGTGGTGGTGGTGAACGGCGCTTGTTTGTCCTTGTCCTTGTCGTGTGTGCGAGAGAGCGCGAGACGGGTGCCTGCCGCCCGCACCTTTCCTGCTCGCCTCACCGCGGGCGGCCTTGGAGGAGTGCACCGCGGCATTCCTTTGCTTGCGATCTGCTAAAAGTTGAACGAGGAGAGAGAGAGGGGGGGGGAGGTGAACAACAATTTACGTGCGCACGGCTTCCCGCAGACGCCTTCCGACGCGCGTGAATGTCCCCAAGCGTCTCTCTCATCGTCACGGAGATGTTGACCACCTCGCCAGGTATGCAGGAGGTCGTGGGTTTGATCCCGACCCCGACGACGCCTGCTGTGAATTTGGAGTTCGCGTCTCTGTCCCCCATGGTCGCGGTGGATTTTTCTCCTGGTCCGCCGGTTGTTGCCTCCATATAAAGCCACTTTGTTGAGTTGACATCGTTCGCGATGGCCAGGTCGCCGCTGAAAATGCGGGGACTCCTTTACTTACGAACGAATTAGGGTCCAGGTCTGTACGCCGGTCCAACTGTACTCCTGCCGATTCCAAACATGCTGTACGGCATGCACACTAAACGTGGGAAATGGCTTTAAAAGTTGCACAATCTCCTGTAGATGCCACCGATTCGTTATGGTCTTCAGATGTGGATTCCACCGATTCTTCATGTGCTGCAGATGTAGATGCCACCGATTCTTCATGTGCTGCAGATGCCACTGGTTCATCACGTTCTGCAGATGTAGATGCCACTGATTCTTCACGTTCTGCAGATGTAGATGCCACTGGTTCTTCACGTTATGCAGATGTAGATGCCACTGGTTCTTCACGTGCTGCAGATGTAGATGCCACTGGTTCTTCACGTTCTGCAGATGTAGATGCCACTGGTTCTTCACGTTCTGCAGATGTAGATGCCACTGGTTCTTCACGTTCTGCAGATGTAAAAGCCACTGGTTCTTCACATTCTGCAGATGTAGATGCCACTGGTTCTTCACGTTCTGCAGATGTAGATGCCACTGGTTCTTCACGTTCTGCAGATGTAGATGCCACTGGTTCTTCACATTCGGATGATGTAGATCCCACTGGTTCTTCACGTTTTGCAGATGTAGATGCCACTGGTTCTTCACGTTCTGCAGATGTAGATGCCACTGGTTCTTCACGTTCTGCAGATGTAGATGCCACTGGTTCTTCACGTTCTGCAGATGTAGATGCCACTGGTTCTTCACGTTCTGCAGATGTAGATGCCACTGCTTCTTCACGTTCTGCAGATGTAGATGCCACTGGTTCTTCACGTTCTGCAGATGTAGATGCCACTGGTTCTTCACGTTCTGCAGATGTAGATGCCACTGGTTCTTCACGTTCAGTAGATGGAGATGCCACTGGTTCTTCACGTTCTGCAGACGTAGATACCACTGGTTCTTCACGTTCTACAGATATAGATGCCACTGGTTCTTCACGTTCTACAGATATAGATGCCACTAGTTCTTCACGTTCTGTAGATGTAGATGCCACTGGTTCTTCACATTCTGCAGATATAGATGCCACTGGTTCTTCACGTTCTGCAGATATAGATGCCACTGGTTCTTCACGTTCTGCAGATGTAGATGCCACTGGTTCTTCACGTTCTGCAGATGTAGATGCCACTGCTTCTTCACGTTCTGCAGATGTAAAAGCCACTGGTTCTTCACACTCTGCAGATGTAGATGCCACTGGTTCTTCACGTTCTGCAGATGTAGATACCACTGGTTCTTCACGTTCTGCAGATGTAGATGCCACTGGTTCTTCACGTTCTGCAGATGTAGAAGCCATTGGTTCTTCACGTTCTGCAGATGTAGATGCCACTGGTTCTTCACGTTCTGCAGATGTAGATGCCACTGGTTCTTCACGTTCTGCAGATGTAGATACCACTGGTTCTTCACGTTCTGCAGATGTAGATGCCACTGGTTCTTCACGTTCTGCAGATGTAGATGCCACTGGTTCTTCACGTTCTGCAGATGTAGATGCCACTGGTTCTTCACGTTCTGCAGATGTAGATGCCACTGGTTCTTCACGTTCAGTAGATGGAGATGCCACTGGTTCTTCACGTTCTGCAGATGTAGATGCCACTGGTTCTTTACGTTCTGCAGATGTAGATGCCACTGGTTCTTCACGTTCTGCAGATGTAGATGCCACTGGTTCTTCACGTTCTGCAGATGTAGATGCCACTGGTTCTTCACGTTCTGCAGATGTAGATGCCACTGGTTCTTCACGTTCAGTAGATGGAGATGCCACTGGTTCTTCACGTTCTGCAGATGTAGATGCCACTGGTTCTTTACGTTCTACAGATGTAGATGCCACTGGTTCTTCACGTTCTGCAGATGTAGATGCCACTGGTTCTTCACGTTCTGTAAATGTAGATGCCACTGGTTACTCGCGTTCTGCAGATGTAAATGCCACTGGTTCTTCACGTTCTGCAGATGTAGATGCCACTGGTTCTTCACGTTCTGCAGATGTAGATTCCACTGGTTCTTCACGTTCTGCAGATGTAGAAGCCACTGGTTCTTCACGTTCTGCAGATGTAGAAGCCACTGATTCTTCACATTCTGCAGATGTAGATGCCACTGGTTCTTCACGTTCTGCAGATGTAGAAGCCACTGGTTCTTCACGTTCTACAGATGTAGATGCCACTGGTTCTTCACGTTCTGCAAATGTAGATGCCACTGGTTCTTCACGTTCAGTAGATGTAGATGCCACTGGTTCTTTACGTTCTGCAGATGTAGATGCCACTGGTTCTTCACGTTCTGCAGATGTAGATGCCACTGGTTCTTCACGTTCTGTAAATGTAGATGCCACTGGTTACTCACGTTCTGCAGATGTAAATGCCACTGGTTCTTCACGTTCTGCAGATGTAGATGCCACTGGTTCTTCACGTTCTGCAGATGTAGATGCCACTGGTTCTTCACGTTCTGCAGATGTAGAAGCCACTGGTTCTTCACGTTCTGCAGATGTAGAAGCCACTGGTTCTTCACGTTTTGCAGATGTAGAAGCCACTGGTTCTTCACGTTCTACAGATGTAGATGCCACTGGTTCTTCACGTTCTGCAAATGTAGATGCCACTGGTTCTTCACGTTCTACAGATGTAGATGCCACTGGTTCTTCACGTTCTGCAGATGTAGATGAAACTGGTTCTTCACGTTCTGCAGATGTAGAAGCCACTGGTTCTTCACGTTTTGCAGATGTAGAAGCCACTGGTTCTTCACGTTCTACAGATGTAGATGCCACTGGTTCTTCACGTTCTGCAAATGTAGATGCCACTGGTTCTTCACGTTCTACAGATGTAGATGCCACTGGTTCTTCACGTTCTGCAGATGTAGATGAAACTGGTTCTTCACGTTCTGCAGATGTAGACGCCACTGGTTCTTCACGTTCTGCAGATATAGGTGCCACTGGTTCTTCACGTTCTGCAGATGTAGACGCCACTGGTTCTTCACGTTCTGCAGATATAGGTGCCACTGGTTCTTCACGTTCTGCAGATGTAGATGCCACTGGTTCTTCACGTTATGTAGATGTTGATGTCACTGATTCTTCACGTTCTGCAGATGTAGATGCCACTGGTTCTTCACGTTCTGCAGATGCCACCACCGCCATCTATTGCACGGCGGTTGAACTTACACCTCTGGGTCCTAACAGGCAACTGGACACATACGGGACCGGTTTGTTCGTATCTCTGAAAGTTAATAAGTCGAATGTTCGTAAGTAGAGGAGTCCCTGTAGCTAAATAATAGTTATTTGACGGCATGCCACGTGGGCCCCCTGGGCCACCACATGGGGTACTATCAGAATAAAGCAGGCGGGCAGACGGTGGCGACCGCCCCTCAACCACGCGCACGGCACCACGGGAGGCCGGCCCTACCGTGGGTGTGGCCGCCCTTGCGGTGGTCCCGGCGTGCGTTGGCCGGCTGCTGCCGTGCGTCTCTCCGGCCATTGGCTGCGACCCTAGCCATGGTCTCCCTGCACGCCACACACACCCACACACACATATACACATACATACACACACATATACAAACACGCACACTCACACATACACACCCACACACACACACGCGTAACCACACATGTAACCACATGCACACACACGCGCATAGCCACATGCACACACACACACATAGCCACATGCACGCACACGCACATAGCCACATGCACACACACGCGCATAGCCACATGCACACACACGCGCATAGCCACATGCACACACACGCATAGCCACATGCACACACACGCGCATAGCCACATGCACACACACACGCGCATAGCCACATGCACACACACACGCGCATAGCCACATGCACACACACACGCATAGCCACATGCACACACACACGCATAGCCACATGCACACACACGCGCATAGCCACATGCACACACACACGCATAGCCACATGCACACACATAGCCACATGCACACACACACGCATAGCCACATGCACACACACGCATAGCCACATGCATACACACACACGCATAGCCACATGCACACACACACGCATAGCCACATGCACACACACACGCATAGCCACATGCACACACACACGCATAGCCACATGCACACACACACGCATAGTCACATGCACACACACACGCACACAGCCACATGCACACACACACAGCCACATGAACACACACATGCACATAGCCACATGCACACACACACGCATAGCCACATGCACACACACACATACATAGCCACATGCACACACACACACGCATAGCCATGCACACACACGCACATAGCCACACACGCATAGCCATGCACACACACACGCGTAGCCATGCACGCACACACACGCGTAGTCACACGCAAATTTCATATACGGTACATTAAACACTACGCACATACAACTTAAAACAATGGAAACACCTGGACGCAATAAACTTCGGTAATGTAAAAGCAATAAACATAGAGACGGTGCGATCTGGCGAAAAGTTGCTTTACGTAACATGCACACACACAGCCACATGCACACACTGCTGACATCACCCCGTGGTGCAGTCTCATTGAGATGACTGGAGTGGTGAAGCACGTCACAGTAAATACGGTAACTTTTAACGGCAGGATATTTATTTTGTGTCTATTTGTATGTTTATTAACGTCAATTTCACATAGTAAACACATTTAAAGCGCTAATAAAACACACACACACAACACCTACAAACATCTTATGCAAGAATATGCACAAATAACCCTTTTTAAATAATGACTGAGTGAATATCCGCCGTTTTTTTTTAAAATACAGCACCCCCTTTCCCCCCTAAGTCTCCAGATAATACTGGTAGGTAACGTAGTGGACTGGAAGCCCAACCGGGATTAATTCACAGGAGGCAGGCGATTTTAATTGTGTATGTCTGTGGATGTCTGTCCACGTGTATCCGGACACCCGGATATATAAAAACATCGCCACCTAGCGCCCATTTATACTGGTACTGGTAGGAAACGTAGTGGACTGGAAGCCCAACCGGGATTAATTCTCACAGGAGGCAGGGGATTAATTGTGTATGTCTGTGGATGTCTGTCCACGTGGGAGGGGTGTGGCTGGGTGGAGAGGGGAGGGGCTGGATGGGGAGGGCTGGGTGGGGAGGGGAGAGTGGGGAGGGGCTGGGTGGGGAGGGTGGGACTGGGTGGGAGGGGTGGGCCTGGGTGGGGAGGGGCTGGTCACCCCGTGGTGCCCTTATAAAACTCAACGTTTAACCTACTCACGCCGGCTTGTGCCCGCCCTCACAGTCGGGCATATTGTTGCGGAATGCACCACGTGGTGGTGCCGCCGTTGACCCTGGCCATTGACCGAGCAACCCAACGTTCCTACCGGCTCCCCCCTCCGCAGGAGAATGTGTTCGTGGATCTACTCTAGAGCTCTCTTCTCAGAAGCCCTGACATGGCCATCACAAATGAACGCAGCTCAACGAAGTGACTCATCATCATCATCATCGTCACCGTCACGTGGAGATTCGCAGCAGCAGCAACACTCTCAGGCGCGTGATGTCGATTCTCAATGCGGAGCGGAAAAACCGGAGGACCCGGAGAACAATTCACACAACCACAGGTACAGAGAGACACGCAGACGCAGGTAGTTAACATCTCTTACCCACCGTGATGGTGAGAGAGACACGCAGACCCCAAATATACAGCAGTTGTCAGGTGCCGTGATTGAACCCACGACCTCCTGTATACCAGGCGAGGTAGTTAACATCTCTTAGCCACCGTGATGGTGAGAGAGACACGCAGACCCCAAATATACAGCAGTTGTCAGGTGCCGTGATCGAACCCACGACATCCTGTATACCAGGCGAGGTAGTTAACATCTCCTAGCCACCGTGATGATGAGAGAGACGCGCAAACTCCACATATACAGCAGTTGTCAGGTGCCGTGATCGAACCCACGACCTCCTGTATACAAGGCGAGGTAGTTAACATCTCCTAGCCACCGTGATGATGAGAGAGACGCGCAAACTCTACATATACAGCAGTTGTTAGGTGCTGTGATCGAACCCACAACCTCCTGTACACCAGGCGAGGTAGTTAACATCTCCTAGCCACCGTGATGATGAGAGAGAGACACAGACCTCCTGTATACCAGTCGAGGTAGTTAACATCTCCTAGCCACCGTGATGATGATGAGAGAGACACAGACCTCCTGTAGACCAGGCGAGGTAGTTAACATCTCCTAGCCACCGTGATGATGATGAGAGACACAGACCTCCTGTATACCAGGCGAGGTAGTTAACATCTCCTAGCCACCGTGAGATGATGGAGAGAGAGACACAGACCTCCTGTAGACCAGGCGAGGTAGTTAACATCTCCTAGCCACCGTGAGATGATGGAGAGAGAGACACAGACCTCCTGTAGACCAGGCGAGGTAGTTAACATCTCATAGCCACCGTGAGATGATGGAGAGAGAGACACAGACCTCCTGTAGACCGGGTGAGGTAGTTAACATCTCATAGCCACCGTGAGATGATGGAGAGAGAGACACAGACCTCCTGTATACCAGGCGAGGTAGTTAACATCTCCTAGCCACCGTGAGATGATGGAGAGAGAGACACAGACCTCCTGTAGACCAGGCGAGGTAGTTAACATCTCCTAGCCACCGTGAGATGATGGAGAGAGAGACACAGACCTCCTGTAGACCAGGCGAGGTAGTTAACATCTCATAGCCACCGTGAGATGATGGAGAGACACAGACCTCCTGTATACCAGGCGAGGTAGTTAACATCTCAACACCAAACTCAACAAAGATCGCCCCCCCCACCCCCATATAGCCTTAACAGACTTTTGGAGAAAGTGCTGTTAGCGGAGCACCCATGAAGGCTAAACACGCACGCAAAATCTAACTGGTATTGGCCAAGACAAATCCCAAACGCTGAACACGGCCACCACTACTGCAAAAAGGAGTCTTGAAACTCGGCGAGGCTTTCCCCGGGTCCAGCGAGCGGAATAGATGTTTGGTGGTGGAGGGGGGGGGTCTTACTACGACAGAAATACTGCCGGAACATTGTCGCCCGACTTACGAATCAAATCTCATCTCACTTGCAATAAAATACTCATTGCTGCTTTTAGTGTTTAGTTTGGTGTCGCTCCCCCGCACCTCCGATTAGCCACGATCGGCGTACGTATGGTTCGAAAGAAGTTCAACATACGTACTACGCGATGCACTACTATACACTACACTATACACTACACACGACACTACGCACTACACATTACACTACACTACGCACTACACAATATACTACACATTACAATACACTAGTGTACACTACACTACTGTACACTACACACGACTAAACAATACATTATACACTACTATACACTGCACTATACACTACACACGACACTACGCACTACACATTACACAATATACTACACATTACAATACACTACTGTACACTACTGTACACTACACTACTGTACACTACACTACTGTACACTACACACGACTAAACAATACATTATACACTACTATACACTACATTATACACTACTATACACATTACAATATACACTACAATACATACACTACTGTACACTACACACTACTAAACAAAACACTACACTACTATACACTACACTATACACTACGCACTACACATTACACTATATACTACACATTACAATACACTACTGTACACTACTGTACACTACACACGACTATACACTACATTATACACTACTATACACATTACAATATACACTACAATACATACACTACTGTACACTACACATACTAAACAAAACACTACACTACTATGCACTACACTACGATACCAAATGAAAACTAGTTTCTTTCTAACTGCTTTTTGTGTCTTCTTGGGTTCTTTCGGTAAAGTCACCACCACGTAGAATGAGAATAAAAACAATAAAATAACACGATGAAATTCTCACGACGTTTCGGCCACAACGCAAAGCGGCCGTCTTCAGGTGAAAGGAACAGACCTGTCGGGACGACAGAGCTTCGTTTCCTTCACCACAGCGCCTCCTATTAGCCACGGTCGGCTACGTACGACGGTGGGAAAGACATTCAACACACACACACAAACACACACTTGGGTATAACATCGGCAGCTAAGGGTGGTCGTTCAATAGCTCTGCGGCGTTGATACACCGACAATGAAAGCTGCGTTCAACTCCATTACGATTCATAATTGATGTTTGCGTCGGGGCCATGTTCACGCCCCGACTAAGCCTGTGTCGTTCATACCCTCCACCACCTGACACGGACCGTACAACGTCCGTTTAATATTGCGGGCGTCCCGGTGGCTAGGAGATGTTAACTACCTCGCATGGTGTACAGGAGGTCTGTGTCTCTCTCTCATCATCATCAACACGGTGGCTATGAGATGTTGACTACCTCGCCTGGTCTACAGGAGGTCTGTGTCTCTCTCATCATCATCATCACGGTGGCTAGGAGATGTTAACTACCTCGCCTGGTGTACATGAGGTCTGTGTCTCTCTCTCATCATCATGGTGGCTATGAGATGTTAACTACCTCGCCTGGTGTACAGGAGGTCGTAGGTTCCATCCCGACCCTGACGCCTGCTGCTGTATATTTGTGGAGTTTGCGTATCTCTCTCATCATCATCACCACGGTGGCTAGATGTTAACTACCTCGCCTGGTGTACAGGAGGTCTGTGTCTCTCTCTCTCATCATCATCACGGTGGCTAGGAGATGTTAACTACCTCGCCTGGTTTACAGGAGGTCGTGGGTTCCATCCCAACCCTGATGCCTGTTGTATATTTGGAGTTTGCGTCTCTCTATTTCGCCGTGATCGCGTGGATTTTTCTCTGGATCCTTCGGTTATTCCCCTCCTCGTTTAGAATCAACAGCACGCGTTCAGAGTCTTTGGAAGCTGCTATAAATGTATACGTGATCGTGATAAGCCACTCCGTTGATCAGTATGTATCTGTATGCATCTCTGATAGGTAGCTATGCATCTCTATGGGTCTCTTTGCACATATGTGTATCTATGGGTGTCTGTGTATCTATGGGTGTCTATGTGTCTCTTTGCACATGTGTATCTATGGGTGTCTGTGTATCTATGGGTGTCTATGTGTCTCTGTGGGTGTCTATGCGTCTCTGTGGGTGTCTATGCGTCTCTGTGGGTGTCTATGTGTCTCTGTGGGTGTCTATGTGTCTCTGTGGGTGTCTGTGTATCTATGGGTGTCTATGTGTCTCTGTGGGTGTCTATGCGTCTCTGTGGGTGTCTATGCGTCTCTGTGGGTGTCTATGTGTCTCTGTGGGTGTCTATGTGTCTCTGTGGGTGTCTATGTGTCTCTGTGGGTGTCTATGTGTCTCTGTGGGTGTCTGTGTATCTATGGGTGTCTGTGTATCTATGGGTGTCTATGTGTCTCTGTGGGTGTCTATGTGTCTCTATGAGTATCTATGTGTCTCTGTGGGTGTCTATGTGTCTCTGTGGGTGTCTGTGTATCTATGGGTGTCTATGTGTCTCTGTGGGTGTCTATGTGTCTCTGTGGGTGTCTATGTGTCTCTGTGGGTGTCTATGTATCTCTGTGGGTGTCTATGTGTCTCTGTGGGTGTCTGTGTCTCTGTGGGTGTCTATGCGTCTCTGTGGGTGTCTATGTGTCTCTGTGGGTGTCTGTGTATCTATGGGTGTCTATGTGTCTCTGTGGGTGTCTATGTGTCTCTATGGGTATCTATGTGTCTCTGTGGGTGTCTATGTGTCTCTGTGGGTGTCTATGCGTCTCTGTGGGTGTCTATGTGTCTCTGTGGGTCTCTATGTGTCTCTGTGGGTGTCTATGTGTCTCTGTGGGTGTCTATGTGTCTCTGTGGGTGTCTATGTGTCTCTGTGGGTGTCTATGTGTCTCTGTGGGTGTCTATGTGTCTCTATGTGTCTCTATGGGTGTCTATGCGTCTCTGTGGGTGTCTATGTGTCTCTATGGGTGTCTATGCGTCTCTGTGGGTGTCTATGTGTCTCTGTGTATCTCTATGGGTGTCTATGTGTCTCTATTGGTGTCTATGTATCTCTATGGGTGTCTATGTGTCTCTATTGGTGTCTACGTATCTCTATTCGTGTCTATGTATCTCTATGGGTGTCTATAGGTTTCTAATGGGTGTCTATGTGTCTCTATTAGTGTCTATGTATCTCTATGGGTGTCTATGTGTCTCTATTGGTGTCTATGTATCTCTGTGGGTGTCTATGTGTCTCTATTGGTGTCTATGTATCTCTATGGGTGTCTATGTATCTCTATGGGTGTCTATGTGTCTCTATTGGTGTCTATGTATCTCTGTGGGTGTCTATGTGTCTCTATTGGTGTCTATGTATCTCTATGGGTGTCTATAGGTTTCTATGGGTGTATATGTATCTCTATGGGTGTCTATGTGTCTCTATTGGTGTCTATGTATCTCTATGGGTGTCTATAGGTTTCTATGGGTGTCTATGTGTCTCTATCGGTGTCTATGTATCTCTATTGGTGTCTACGTATCTCAATTGGTGTCTATGTGTCTCTATTGGTGTCTATGTGTCTCTATTGGTGTCTATGTATCTCTATTGGTGTCTATGTGTCTCTATTGGTGTCTATGTATCTCTATGGGTCTCTATGTATCTCTATGTGTCTCTATGTATCTCTATGGGTGTCTATGTGTCTCTATGGGTGTCTATGTGTCTCTCTTGGTGTCTATGTATCTCTATGGGTGTCTATGTGTCTCTATTGGTGTCTATGTATCTCTATGGGTGTCTATGTGTCTCTATGGGTGTCTATGTGTCTCTCTTGGTGTCTATGCATCTCTATGGGTGTCTATGTGTCCCTATTGGTGTCTATGTATCTCTATGGGTGTCTATGTATCTCTGTGTGTCTGTGTCTCTATGGGTGTCTATGCGTCTCTGTGGGTGTCTATGTGTCTCTGTGTATCTCTATGGGTGTCTGTGTCTCTATTGGTGTCTATGTATCTCTATGGGTGTCTATGTGTCTCTATTGGTGTCTATGTATCTCTATGGGTGTCTATGGGTGTCTATGTATCACTATGGGTCTCTATGTATCTCTATGGGTGTCTATGTATCTCTATGGATGTCTATGTGTCTCTATGCATTCAGAGTCTTTGCCTGCTGCTATACATTATTGCCACACGATGATGAGTATGATGAGTATGATGATTATGATTAAGATTATGAGTATGATGATTATGATGAGTATGATGATATGATGATGAGTATGATGATATGATGATGAGTATGATGAGTCTGATTATGATGAGTATGACGATGATTATGATGAGTATGACGATGATTATGAAGAGTATGATGATGAGTATGATGATTAAGATGAGTATGATGATTATGATGATGAGTATGATGATGATCAGTATGATGATCATGAGTATGATGATGAGTATGATGATGATGAGTATGATGATGAGTATGATGATGAGTAAGATGAGTATGATGATGAGTATGATGATTATGATGACGAGTATGATGATGAGTATGATTATGATCATGTTATAAGCCATTTGGTTCAGCTGCTATCATTCGTGATCGCCAGGCCGCTTGTTAAAAACAATCAAAATTGCAGCTGCTAAAAATTACAAACATTTAGCTACGGCCTCACCATTTCATCTTAAGCGCCACAAATCGCCACATTCGCCGGCAGTAATTCACCGAGCGAGACACGAACAAGTTTTAATCATCGTTTAGAAACGCACAGAAGTACAATAACGTCCTCGTGTATAATAATAAAATAAATTATGCTAAATTGTGGTGTATGGCAGCGCGCGCTCACGATTACTTTTACACACCCCCCCCCCTTATTAAACAATAACATTACACACACACACGGCCTAACACCGCAACAAGCGACAACGTTGAGTCGTCGTCCACTATAAAACGTTTTAAAGTTAATTAAGTTGTTATAATTCGCTAAACGTGAGGGAAGTTTCACAGCGGCCTAGAGGGCCTCAGGCTAAAGGCCTAGGCCGAGGCGCGCCCCGTCTCTCTCCCCCCTCAGCGACACGAATTTAAATACCTCAACATTTTTGTTTAAATTATTAATGGTTTTTTAAATAAAAAAAATAAACCCCCGTCTCTTGTCGCCCGATAATACTTGCAAAAGTTTTGTTATCGGCAAGCAAGTTCGTGTAGGTTTGTCTACAAGAACGTGAGGCAGATATTTCAAAGTCCCGCGGAACTTAAATCAGTTTTTTTTGTTGTTGAGGTTTTAATTCTCGCTTTGTAACAGAATCGCCGCCGTTAATTTACTTTCCTTTCTCTCTCTTCAAACGCCGCTGCTGCTGCTAGAAATCGTTTACACACACGTACAGACAAACACACGGCAGAGCGGCGACAACTTTTAAAGCAACTTTAACTTTTTTTTAAAAAAATGTGTTTTTTTGTAAATTAAATCGCCACAAACCTCGTTTGAGTCGGAATCCCCTCACGCCAGCATCCGCAGGGAGGCGCCGCGCTAAATCATTAATTATTTAAGATTTATAAACTAAAACATTAAACCCCCTTTACAGAACGTCTACAACCAACCACCACCACAACAACAATAATATCGAGAAGCAACGATCTTAAACAAAACGTCTACAACCAACCAACCACCACCACAACAACAACAATAATAACAATAATAATATCGAGAAGCAACGATGTTAATAACGGGCCTACGAGTTCAGTTCGCGGCTTCGCCGTGCCGAGAAGCCGACATTTGGACGGTCGAACGGAACGGATGTCCTTGGTCCGGCCATGGGAATGTGGAATGTCCACCGCTGACTCAAGTTGAGACCGTGTACGCACACGGAGACCGTGTCTAGAAGCCGACATTTGGGCGGTCGAACGGAACGGATGTCCTTGGTCCGGCCATGGGAATGTGGAATGTCCACCACTAACTCAAGTTGAGGCCGTTGTAAGCACACGAAACTGTCTAGAAGCCGACATTTGGGCGGTCGAACGGAACGGATGTCCTTGGTCCGGCCCTGGGAATGTGGAATGTCCACCGCTGACTCAAGTTGAGGCCGTGCCGAGTTGCCGGCATTGGGCGGTCTAACGGAATGGATGCTCTTAGTCCGGCCATGGGAATGTGGAATTGCCACCACTCGCTTAAGTTGGGCTCAGTTCCACGCTTATTTGATGTACGGCATACATAGTCCTGTTTACATCAGCTATCCATAATGTGGCTGTTGCCTGATGAAGCTGGTTGTAATTACTGGCGAAACGTCGAAACTCAGATTGTAAATGTTGTGGCTTGGCTCTCCAACACACCGGTTAGTGCTGTACTAGTACACTACACTATATACTACACTATACACTACTAGACACTACACTATACACTACACTATATACTACACTATACACTAATATACACTACACTATACACTACACTATACACTACTACACACTACACTACTACACACTACACACTATATACTACACTATACACTACTACACACTACACTACTATACACTACACTATACACTACACTACTACACTATACACTACTATACACTATACTACTATACACTACACGACTACACACTACACTACTACACACTACACTGCTATACACTACACTACTATACACTACTAAACACTACACTACTATACACTACACTGCTATACACTACTACACACTACACTATACACTACACTATATACTAGTGCTGTACTAGTGGCGAATTGGCCACGTTCTGTTTACGTGACAAACCCTTACTAGTTGGCTGTGTCGGGTGGTGGCGGGTTCTAACGACACAACATCTATATACTTACGTGATCTAACCCAAACAAAACCAACTCTATGATGGATGACATTGGTCTCGAAAGCCTGCTACGGTGTTAAACTACATTGTCTATACCATGCGTGGAGCACAACTGGCACAGCACGCTTCCTATAAACTAAATTATAAACTATTTATATTGTCACCAGGTAAGAGCCCAATGAGCTTCTGTGTCGCTCTTTCTTTCAGAAGCGGCCCGGCCATCACCAACGATCGTGGGCTCATCATCATCATCATCACCACCACCACCACCACGTCGATATTCATAGCAGCAGACAAATACACTCTCAACGCGCGGTCATGTCGATACTAAGTAAATGTGGAGGGGAGAAAGCGGACGGCCCCGGAGGAAAATCGGGGAGAGAGACGCGCAGACTCCAAATATACAGCAGGCGACCTCCTGTACACCTGGCGAGGTAGTCAACATCTCATAGCCACCGTGATGATGATGATGATGGAGAGACACAGAACTCCTGTAGACCAGGCGAGGTAGTTAACATCTCATAGCCACCGTGGTGATGATGATGAGAGAGAGACACAGACCTCCTGTATACTAGGCGAGGTAGTCAACATCTCATAGCCACCGTGATGATGATGATGATGGAGAGACACAGACCTCCTGTAGACTAGGCGAGGTAGTTAACATCTGATAGCCACTGTGATGATGATGAGAGAGAGACGCGCAGACTCCAAATATACAGCAGGCGACCTCCTGTACACCAGGCGAGGTAGTCAACATCTCCTAGCCACCGTGATGATGATGGAGAGACACAGACCTCCTGTGGACCAGGCGATGTAGTTAACATCTCATAGCCACAGTGATGATGATGATGAGAGAGACACAGACCTCCTGTATACCAGGCGAGGTAGTTAACATCTCATAGCCACCGTGATGATGATGGAGAGACACAGACCTCCTGTAGACCAGGCGATGTAGTTAACATCTCATAGCCACCGTGATGATGATGATGGAGAGACACAGACCTCCTGTAGACCAGGCGAGGTAGTTAACATCTCATAGCCACCGTGATGATGATGATGGAGAGACACAGACCTCCTGTAGACCTGGCGATGTAGTTAACATCTCATAGCCACTGTGATGGTGATGAGAGACACAGACCTCCTGTAGACCAGGCGAGGTAGTCAACATCTCATAGCCACCGTGATGATGATGATGAGAGAGAGACACAGACCTCCTGTAGACCAAGCGAGGTAGTCAACATCTCATAGCCACCGTGATGATGATGAGAGAGACACAGACCTCCTGTATACCAGGCGATGTAGTTAACATCTCATAGCCACTGTGAGGAAGGACAACAAACTAAACCCAAAAGCACTTCTCAAGAAATGAGTTTTAAATTGAGTATCGTAGTCCACTGTATGCTGTGTAGTGTAAAGTAGTGTATAGTAGTGTGTAGTGTAGTGTATTGTGTATAGTCGTGTATAGTGTAGTGTATAGTAGTGTAGTGTATAGTAGTGGTGTATAGTAGCGTAGTGTATAGTAGCGTAGTGTATAGTAGCGTGGTGTATAGTAGCGTAGTGTATAGTAGCGTAGTGTATAGTAGCGTAGTGTATAGTAGCGTAGTGTATAGTAGTGGTGTATAGTAGCGTAGTGTATAGTAGCGTGGTGTATAGTAGCGTAGTGTATAGTAGCGTAGTGTATAGTGTAGTGTATAGTAGCGTAGTGTATAGTGTAGTGTATAGTAGCGTAGTGTATAGTGTAGTGTATAGTAGCGTAGTGTATAGTAGCATAGTGTATAGTAGCGTAGTATATAGTGTAGTGTATAGTAGCGTAGTGTATAGTAGCGTAGTATATAGTGTAGTGTATAGTAGCATAGTGTATAGTAGCGTAGTGTATAGTAGCGTAGTGTATAGTAGCGTAGTGTATAGTAGCGTGGTGTATAGTAGCGTAGTATATAGTGTAGTGTATAGTAGTGTAGTGTATAGTAGTGTAGTGTATAGTAGCATAGTGTATAGTAGCGTAGTGTATAGTAGCATAGTGTATAGTAGCGTAGTGTATAGTAGTGTAGTGTATAGTAGCGTAGTGTATAGTAGCGTAGTGTACTAGTACAGCACACCGGCGTGTTGGAGAGCCAAGCCACAACATTTACAATCCGAGTACGACGCTTTGCCAGTAATTACAACCAGCTTCATCAGGCGACAGCCAGATTTGTGGAGTAGTCTTACTGTTTGCGATCCCTTTGAACGCGTCCTTACCGGCTATTGTGTTGACCCAAAAACCCCTACTACAGATGACATCGGTCGCGAAAGCCTACGCGTTTAAACTGTAGTGAATTACGAACGTCTGGTTCAACTTCTTTCGCACCATACGCAGCCACCCGTGGTAATCTGATGTGCGTGGGTTTGGGGAAGGACAGGAAACTGAGCACAACGAGAAGCAGCTCTAAAGAAATTAGTTTGACAGTCAGGGGCGGGCAACCTTTTTTTTTTTCCCCCAAGGGGCCACGTGGATATTTATGACATCATTCGCAAGGCCATACTAAATTATCAGCTTAAAAAAATTAGCCCGTTCTTGAATTTCGAGTCCCGCCTGCAAGTTGCCTTGGCAGGGGACAGACCAAATGATTTCGCGGGCCCTTACACAGCCCGCGGGTCGGACGTTCCGCACCACATCTATTCCAGACGATGATTTAAAAGTAGTACAGAAAAGGGGCCGTCCATAAATGACGTCACGTGATTTTGGACGATTTTTTTACCCCCACCCCCCCCCCCCCCCAGAGAGAAATTAAAACATGCTTCAAATCGCTTTAAACTATTTGTCATTGTAGCGCGCGTTTAGTGTGGCGCTGCACTCTGACGTTGTAGGAGAAAACATTTATCGAAAAGTCTATTTGATTAAGTAGAACGTGTTGTCCGTATTTACTTATAAAGCTGCTCATTTTGATGTGACGTCACATTTCTCAAACACCACCCCCCACCGCCACGTCACACATCGTCACAAATGTCATTTATGAACGGCCCCATAGCTCCCGGTGGCATCCCATCCTAACATCGGGAAGGGGAAGAGCGTTCCAGACGGCCGCAGAAGCAGCGGCAGTCTGAGCTCCGCGTGATGCCTCACCACCAGGGTGACCGGGCTGGGCTGGGGGAGCGTCTGCCTCGTGGTTTTTGCCGAGGGGGTTTCACGATAACGAGAAAACCCTCGGCCGCCCCGGTAAACACCGCGGGTGCGTTAGGCGTTGACGATACCACGTTTGCCGCCTTGCCGCAAGGGCTGACGTTATTAAACGTCGCCGGGACGTTATTCAAAAATTTCGACAATTGCAACGCGAACACCATTTGGTAAATGTTGTCGCGCCTCGGATCATCGCGGTTGGCTGTAAGTTCCGTGTGAGAAAGACGTTCAACGTACGTACACACCGCACTATACATTACATGCTACACTACACTATAAACTACACACGACACCATACACGATTATACACTACTACTATACACTGCCATACACTACACTACTATACACTACACACTACACCATACGCGATTACACACTACTAAACACTACCATACACTATACACTACACACACTAAACACTACCATACACTATACACTACACACACTAAACACTACTATACACTACACTACCATACACTACACTACTATACACTACCATAAACTATACACTACCATACACTATACACTACACTACTATACACTACCATTATGGTAGTGTATAGTAGTGTAGTGTATGGTAGTACCATACACGACACTACTATACACTACACACTACACCATACGCGATAACACACTACTAAACACTACCATACACTATACACTACACACACTAAACACTACTATACACTACACTACCATACACTATACACTACACTACCATACACTATACACTACACTACCATACACTACACTACCATACACTACACTACCATACACTATACACTACCATACACTACACACTACACTACCATACACTACTATACACTACACTACCATACACTATACACTACACTACCATACACTACTATACACTACACTACCATACACTACACTACCATACACTACACACTACACTACTATACACTACCATTATGGTAGTGTATAGTAGTGTAGTGTATGGTAGTGTACCATACGCTACACTACCATACACTACACACACCACACTAGATTTAAAACTAATATCTTTAGAGCTGCTTGTTGGATCCAGTGTGTTGTCCTCCCCTAACGTACGGCGCGAAAGAAGTCCAACCCACACCCACTGCAACAGGACGAATCCCAATCGTCTTTAAACCAACACCGCCTCCTGCTGACCAGGGTCACCCTGGCGAACTAACACAACTCAAAACTCGTTGGCCCCATCGGTAAACTCACGTTGGTATAGAAAAATAATAAAAAAAACAAATACAAATCACGACGTTTCTATTTCAAACGCCATCGGGTAGGAAAAACCCCACAGCAAGAAATATTTTTATTTCTTCCCCGCCGATGATCAATTGTGTAGCAATCGAAACGTCGTCATTTAACCGATTTTATTTCACATACCCACGTGACTTTGCCGAAATAACCAAGGGGCATCGATCCCCTGCAGTAGTCACGAAAAATCTTAAAATCTATGAAAACCACTGACGACGATGTGCCGCTAACAACTCCACCACCACCACCCACCGCCACCCTAACACGAGTCCGGTAAGGAGGAACACGAAGTGCCCACCCAATAAGCCGGAGGAGATCGATTCACCAGCTCACGGGCACAGCGGAAGCGCTGTGTGTGGCTCTTCATGTCTTAAAACCTGACGATACGCCGGGTATATAAAAAAAAATGATATCAGCTCACCACGCAGGAATGAACCGGCATCGGCTAAAAAGAAAAGTCTTTGAACGCGTGCTGATGTCCATTCTAAACGTGGAGGGGGAAAAACCCCGGAGCAAAATCCACGTTTCGACTGCGGTGAGAGAGACACTGCAAACTCCAAATATACAGCAGCAGCAGCAGGCGTCAGGGTCTGGATCGAACCCCACGACCTCCTGTATACCAGGCGAGGTAGTTAACATCTCCTAGCCACCGTGATGATGAGAGAGAGACACAGAACTCCTGTATACCAGGCGAGGTAGTCAACATCTCATAGCCACTGTGATGATGATGATGAGAGAGAGACACAGACCTCCTGTAGACCAGTCGAGGTAGTTAACATCTCATAGCCACTGTGATGATGATGATGAGAGAGAGACACAGACCTCCTGTATACCAGGCGAGGTAGTTAACATCTCATAGCCACCGTGATGATGAGAGAGACACAGAACTACTGTAGACCAGGCGAGGTAGTCAACATCTCATAGCCACCGTGATGATGATGAGAGACACAGACCTCCTGTATACCAGGCGAGGTAGTTAACATCTCATAGCCACTGTGATGATGAGAGAGAGACACAGACCTCCTGTAGACCTGGCGAGGTAGTTAACATCTCATAGCCACCGTGATGATGATGATGAGAGAGAGACACAGACCTCCTGTAGACCAGGCGAGGTAGTTAACATCTCATAGCCACCGTGATGAGAGACACAGACCTCCTGTATACCAGGCAAGGTAGTCAACATCTCATAGCCACCGTGATGATGATGAGACACAGACCCCCTGTAGGCCAGGCGAGGTAGTCAACATCTCATAGCCACTGTGATGATGATGATGAGAGAGACACAGACCTCCTGTAGACCAGGCGAGGTAGTTAACATCTCATAGCCACCGTGATGGTGATGAGAGACACAGACCTCCTGTATACCAGGCGAGGTAGTCAACATCTCATAGCCACCGTGATGATGATGAGAGAGACACAGACCTCCTGTACACCAGGCGAGGTAGTCAACATCTCATATCCACCGTGATGACGATGATGATGATGAGAGACAGACATCCTGTATACCAGGCGAGGTAGTCAACATCTCCTAGCCACCGTGATGATGAGAGAGACAGACACAGACCTCCTGTAGACCTGGCGAGATAGTTAACATCTCATAGCCACCGTGATGATGATGAGAGAGACAGACACAGACCTCCTGTAGACCTGGCGAGGTAGTTAACATCTCATAGCCACTGTGATGATGATGAGAGAGACAGACACAGACCTCCTGTAGACCTGGCGAGGTAGTTAACATCTCATAGCCACCGTGATGATGAGAGAGAGACACAGACCTCCTGTAGACCAGGCGAGGTAGTTAACATCTCATAGCCACCGTGATGATGAGAGACACAGACCTCCTGTAGACCAGGCGAGGTAGTCAACATCTCATAGCCACCGTGATGATGATGATGACGAGACACAGACCTCCTGTATACCAGGCGAGGTAGTTAACATCTCATAGCCACCGTGATGATGATGACGAGACACACAGACCTCCTGTATACCAGGCGAGGTAGTCAACATCTCATAGCCACCGTGATGATGATGAGAGACAGACATCCTGTATACCAGGCGAGGTAGTCAACATCTAGCCACCGTGATGATGAGAGAGACAGACACAGACCTCCTGTATACCTAGCGAGGTAGTTAACATCTCATAGCCACCGTGATGATGAGAGAGAGACACAGACCTCCTGTAGACCAGGCGAGGTAGTTAACATCTCATAGCCACCGTGATGATGAGAGACACAGACCTCCTGTAGACCAGGCGAGGTAGTCAACATCTCCTAGCCACTGTGATGATGATGATGAGAGATACACAGACCTCCTGTAGACCAGGCGAGGTAGTTAACATCTCCTAGCCACTGTGATGATGATGAGAGACACAGACCTCCTGTATACCGGGCGAGGTAGTCAACATCTCATAGCCACCGTGATGATGATGAGAGACACAGACCTCCTGTAGACCACGAGGCGAGGTGGTTATCGGGTGGTGGCGGGTTTAACGACACATCATTGAGTCGCAATGCCCTTATTACAACACGTTTAGCTTAAGGCGCAATGTCGCTGGCAACTCCGCACACGAGCGTGGCCCTCTTAGTCGCCACCGTCAACTTTAACGCCACAGCACTGCGGACGGCAGCTTCGTACGTACCGAGACGCAGCGAATGTGGACGTCAAACTCCCGCTCGCACGTCACCCTGAGGGTTGTTGTGTGTGTGTGAGTCAGGGTGTTGTGTGTGAGTGTGTGCGTGTACTGTACTCGTACAGTAGTAGTAGGGGGGGTTAATAAATAAATAACTCCGCACACCCCCCACCGCTGGGCGCGCGCGCGCGACTCCCGGAAGTGGCTCCTGAGCGTCCGCTTCACGCAATATGTCCGACGCGGGGGGGCGGGGCTAGATAGGATGGGCGGGGCTAGAGTGTGGTAAGCGGGGGGGGGGGCTGTGGTTGGGGCAAGGGGCGTCGCGAGAGTTGGGTAGGCGGGGCTAAAATCGAGGGGGGGGGGGTGGAGTGCGAGCGTCACGATTGGACATTGACTGAGAGTAAGCGGGGCTTTCGAGTGGGGTAGGCGGGGCTAGGGTGGGGGGAGGAGGAGGGCGTATCAATTGGACATCGACGAAGTAGGCGGGGCTGTTAATGAGGCGGGAGGGGGCGTTGCTAGAGTTTTGGGTAGGCGGGACTAGAGTGGGGAAGAGGGCGTCGCGATTGGACATCTACGGAGTTAGGCGGGGCTTGTAAGGAGGGGGGAGGGGCTAAGTGGAATGTGTGGGGCGGGGCTAATTGGAATGTGTGGGGCGGGGCTTAGGGTACGGACTCGAGGGTCTGGAGCGGGGCTTGAATAATCAGAATCAGAATATTTATATACTGTACTATGCACGGTACTGGAGGAATCCGATGAGCTGCGAAGCTCTTAGGGAGGCAGTTCCACAGAACATGACCAACTATCAGAGGCGGTGGCTATTGGAACATAGAGGGTGGGGTTTGAATAAGATTAGGGAGAGGGGAGCGTCGCTATTGGTCGAGACCACCAGTGGGCGGGTCTCAATGGGCGGGGCTAAATTAGGGAGGCGGGGCTAGAGTAAGGGAACGAATAGAAGGCGGGGCTAGGGGGAGTGGGCTTGCTGTAGGGGGCGGGGTTTTAATACGATTCGGGTGAGGGGGAGCGTCGCTATTGGACGGAACTTTGAATGGGCCGGGATTGTAGGGGCGGGGCTAGAGTAAGGGAACGAATAGAAGGCGGGGCTAGGGAGAGTGGGCTGTAGGGGGCGGGGTTTAAATACGAGTCGGGTAGGGGGAGCGTCGCTATTGGACGGGACTTTGAGTGGGCCGGGATTGTTGGGGCGGGGCTAGAGTCAGGGTAAGGATAGAAGGCGGGGCTAGGGGGAGTGGGGCTGCTGCAGGGGGCGGGGTTTGAGTACGATTCGGGTGAGGGGGAGCGTCGCTATTGGACGAGCCGGGATTGAAGGGGCGGGGCTAGAGTAAGATTAGGGCGGGGCTGTGTCCCCGATTGGGATGATTTTTTGATGATTTGGCTGCTATAAATTAACCTTAACGGATGGACCCCCGGGGGTCCCGAATAAACGGAAGTCAAAATCGGAATTAAAACTTTGATTAGCGCATCGTGTAGAGCTCGCGGAGAGGAACAGATTGCCGTGTCGCTCGCCTTCAGCAGACGTAAAATGACGTTGCCATAAGGTTAATGAATGTTCAAATGGTGGGACCACTTTGCTGAGCTTGTCATTTGGGATTGCCAGGTCGGCTTCTGAAAAATAGGGAATGAATAAAAACATAATAAACAAAACTGTAGTAAGTGGGCTTTGCCTGGGTAGGATGGTGGATGGTAGTGTCGTGTTTGTGTGATTTTGTTAACCTTGCTGTCACGATACTATTTTGTTCTTTCGGTAAAGTCTTCTTGGGTATAAAATAAAATAAATCACGACGTTTCGGGCGCAACACAATCGTCCGAAACGTCGTGATTTTTTTTTCCCATCTACGTGACCCAAACAGTACAAATACAATATTCAGTTGCTGTACTGAGAAGGGCCATTGGTCCGAAACGTCGTCTGTTATATATTTTCCCTTCCAAGGCCACAACACACACACTCAGTGATGGTGGTGGTGGTGGTATTGACGATTGTTGTTGTTGTTGTTGCGGCACCACCACCAACGGAATCAGCAGCAGCATCGTCGTCGGGAGAGTGGGGGAGGGGTGGAGAGGGGCGGGGCAGTGGGGGGAGGGGCGGGGGTGAGTGGGGGGAGGGGCGGGCCGAGGGGCGGGGCTAGTGGGGGGGAGGGGCGTGGTGAATGGGGAGATGGGCGGGGCAGTGGGGGAGGGGCGGGGGTGTGTGGGGGGAGAGGCGGGCCGAGGGGCGGGGCTAGTGGGGGGAGGGGCGTGGTGAATGGGGAGAGGGGCGGGGCAGTAGGGGAAGGGCAGGGGTGTGTGGGGGAGGGGCGGGGATAGTGGGGGAAGGGGCGTGGTGAATGGGGAGAGGGGCGGGAGGAGTGAGGGGGGGGCTACAGCGGGCACTGCGCATGCGCGCGCGGCCGACATTTTAAAAGCGTGTGGGGCAACCCGGCGACATCACGTGGTGCTGCTCATAGAAGTTTTAGATTTCACTTATTGGGTTAAGCCCTGTGAGCCACGAGGCTCTTAGGGGCCGTCCATAAATGACGTCACGCACCTAGGGGAGGGGGGGGGTCAGACATTTGTGACGATGTGTGACGAGGAGGGGGGGGTTGAGAAATGTGACGTCACATCAAAATGCGCAACTTTACATAAATATTGACAACACGTTCTTACTTTTAAGCGATTTGAAGCATTTTTTGGGGGGGGGGGAGGGCAGAGCTTACTGACGTCATTTGAGGGGGGGGTCTGACTCTTTGTGACGTCGTGTGACGAGGGTGGTGGGGGAGGAGGGTCAAAAATCGTCAAAAATCGCGTGACGTCATTTATGGACGGTCCCTTAACTCGTGTTTAACCGCAACAAATCATGAACGAAGAACATCTCAAAGTGACAGAAACAGCCAGGACAAAAGACAGTAAAATATTCCAGAAAAAAAAATCCCAACGGAATGCAAGTCTAACAGTAACAACCGTAAGACATATTCTTGGTTCATCTTCTCTGGTTCTTTCGGTAAAGTCACCACGTAGAATGAGAATAAAATAATAAATTGAGAATATTATTGCGTTATTTTATTTTATCAATGTATTATTTTATTCTCATTCTACGTGGTGGTGACTTTACCGAAAGAACCAAAGAAGATGAATCCTTGCAGTCACGAAAGCTTTAAATCGAAATTTTAATATTCTTGGTTCTTTCGGTAAAGTCACGTTGAAGGGAAACAACAATAATAATAAATATAAAACAATAAAATTCTCACGACGTTTCGGACTGTAACACAAGCAGTCATCATCAGGTGTGAAAACCAACGGCAAGAAACTTTTCACACCTGATGATGACTGCTTGTGTTACAGTCCGAAACGTCGTGAGAATTTTATTGTTTGATATATATTTTATTGTTTTATTGTTTCCCTTCAAGAATATGAATCACCGCAGTCACGAAAGCTTTAAATCAAAACCGATAAGAGAATTTAGATAAAGTTATCAGGCTAACTCCGTACTACAACAAACACAAACATGGCTTAACCAAAACGTTTTCGAATATCGCCAAAATAAAGCTATAAAAACAATGTAACAGTGATCGTAGGAACTGTGATTCAAATTGAACAACCACTAGCACAACCAACAACAACCACAATCAGCCACAACAACCACCAGCAGCCGCAACAACCACCACCAGCGGCCACAACACACCAACAACAACCACAACACAGCAATCACCACAGCAATCACCACAGCACATTAACCACAATATCCACTACAACAACAGCAACCACAACAACCACCACAGCAGCCACAACAACCACCACAACAACCACAACAACCACATCAATCACACAACAACCACAATAACTCAGCAACCGCCATAGCGGCCACAACAACCACCACAGCAACCACAACAACCACCATAGCGGCCACAACAACCACAACAGCCACAACAACAACCACAGCAGCCACAACAACCACCACAGCAACCACAACAACCACCACAGCAACCACAACAACCACAATAACTCAGCAACCACCATAGCGGCCACAACAACCACCACAGCAACCACAACAACCACAGCAGCCACAACAACCACCACAACAACACAACAACCACAACAACCACCACAACAACCACCACAGCAACCACAACATCCACCACAACAACCACCACAGCAACCACAACCACCACAACAACCACCACAGCAACCACAACAACCACAACAACAACCACCACAACAACCACCAGCAACCACAACAACCACAACAACAACCACCACAACAACCACCAGCAACCACAACAACCACCACAGCAACCACAACAACCACATCAACCACAACAACCACAGCAACCACAACAACCACCACAACAACCACACAACAACCACAATAACTCAGCAACCACCATAGCGGCCACAACAACCACCACAGCAGCCACAACAACCACAGCAGCCACAACAACCACCACAGCAACCACAACAACCACACAACAACCACAACAACTCAGCAACCACAACAACCACCACAGCAACCACAACCACCATAGCAGCCACAACAACCACCACAGCAACCACCACAACCACCACAACCACCGTAGCAACCACAACAACCGCCACAACCACCGTAGCAACCATGCGAGCAAGCTCCATCCACGTCGCCAACATCCTCAGTGTCGGCCATCACTGCGTCACCTCTCCAACCCACACATTAGAGTGCCAGACTATCATAGTAGCACAAGCAGCTACTACTACACGTGTAGTAGTAGCTACTACTACACTACTACTACACTACAAGTGTAGTACACTACTACTACACTTGTAGTGTAGTAGTAGTGTAGTAGTAGCTACTACTACACCACTACTACACGTGTAGTAGTAGTAGTGTAGTAGTAGCTACTACTACACTACTACTACACGTGTAGTAGTAGCTACTGCACTACTACTACACGTGTAGTAGTAGTAGTAGTGCAGTAGCTACTACTACACGTGTAGTAGTAGTGTAGTAGTAGCTACTACTACACTACTACATCACTATGTAGTAGTGTAGTGTAACCTACACGTACATAGTGATGTAGTAGCTACTACTACGTGTATTAGCTACTACTACACGTGTAGGTTAAATTTAATCTTCTTGAAGAAACAGAACTGTCGGAAAGACAGCGCTGTCTTTCCGACAGTTCTGTGAAAACCACAGCAATAATTTTCTTGCTTCTCGTGAGAATTTTATTATGTTTTATTTTTGTTATTTTATTATTTCCCTTCTACGTTACTTTACCGAAATAACCAAGAAGATGAAATTTTACTTGTTCATGTAAAATCACAGAGCCGAAAATATCAACATCGGAAAGTGGTAGGATGGGAACATCACAGCCAGTTATGACTTAAACTGGTTGATAACGTCCTTACAATGATTGCTCAGTTCATACCCCTCTTCTTGATTGAAGTTGTGTCTGTATATATGGATGGCTTCATGAACGCATTTTTGTTGATAGCCAGTGGGTTTGCAAAGTACCTTCGTCTTAGAGAAATCAATTTCGTGTGAGCCCACCGTATTAAAACAATGATCAGCCACGGCCGAGGTATTGGTCCTACCGTGTTTCAGATCTGCCTTATGTTCACGAACACGGTCCAAGACATGTCGCTTAGTTTCCCCAATGTAACTATTGCCACAGACACAGCTTAGTTTGTTGATGCCAGGGTATTGCATGTCAGGGATCACATCATTCACAGATGGGATCAGATCACGAATTTTATGTACTGTGTTAAATCGAACCTGGATCTTGTGTTTGCTCAAGATTTTGGAGATATTTATGGTGACCCCTGTTATGTATGGCAAGGTGATGGTTTTGATTGGGTCCTCAGATGGTTCTTTCCCAACGGTTGGGGTGATAGGTTTACGGATTGTGTAGTCTGAATATCCATTCATCTTGAGAGCTTGGTGTACGTGTTTCAGTTCACTGGCTAGGTGGTGATGGTCATAAATACATGGAGCTCTATATTGTAGAGTTTTGATGAGGGAATTCTTCTGGACAGAATCGTGGTGGAGTCAGGCTTTAGATGTGAATCCGTATGGGTGGCTTTCCTGTAGACAGTGTCCCATTGAGCCATCTTGTCTCCTTTCGATTAAAACATTCAAGAATGGTAGCTTGCCATCCTTTTCCCCCCTCCGTGGTGAATTTGATAGCTGGGTGTATGGAATTGATGTGGTTGAGGAATTGGTTCGGAGCTGGTTGGCCATGTGGCCAGATGACGAACGTGTCATCTACGTACCTCTCCCACAAGGACGGAACGTAGAGTGGATGCTTGGATTGCATCTGTCTCAAATTTTCCATGAAAACATTGGCTATAACTGTAGATAAGGGAGAACCCATTGGGGTAGCTTCAACTTGTTTGTAGAATGTTCCATTCCAGGTGAAGTAAGTGTTGGTGAGGCAGTGTCTCACCAGGGCCGGCACATCAGCATTCAGTCCTCCTTGTTGGACCAAATCTTCAATGATTGCAATGGTGTCAGGCACAGGAACTTTGGTAAACAAAGAGGCCACATCGAAACTAACGAGCAAATCACCTGGAGATAGTGAGATGTCCTTAATTAACGACACCAAGTGAGCTGATTAAGTACAGCTGAGGTGGCCTCACCAGTGAATGGTTGTAAGGTCTCAGGCAGAAATCAGGCCAGTTTGTAGGTGGGTGAGTCAATGGTGGAGACGAGAGGACAAAGGGGTGTCCCTTCTTTATGGATTTTTGGTAATCCAAACAATCTGGATGGTCTAGCAGCAGAGGGTTTTAAGGAAAACCGCTTGGTTGGTGCGATTAAAGACGTCGAATCAGTGATGATTTCTTACCAGAGTGTGTTTTTTGTTTGCATTCTGACCACAAGCATTGTGGTTAATGCAAGACGTGATTCCTTGTAAAAGGTTTCAGTTTGGTGTTTTAACATCTTAACACCTTTTGATTTAAAGCTTTCGTGACTGCAGGGATTCATATTCTTGGTTCTTTCGGTAAAGTCACCACGTAGAAGGGAAACAATAAAATATTGCTTTATATTTTTCTTATTTTATTGTTTCCCTTCTACGTGGTGACTTTGCCGAAAGAACCAAGAATATCTTAACACCTGTTTTGTTACCAGAAAAAAGGGGAAACCCCTATTATCAGTGATGATATTTCTGCTTTTCGTAACGAGGCAGTTGGTGGGTTCTCGTTTAATTTTGGTAAAGCTACCATTATTAAGTAGGTCCTGAATTGTGTTGTTGTATGTGGTTTTGTCCATTGTGACTGTGGCATTGCCCTTGTCGGCTGAGAGGATGACGATGGCATCTCTCTTTTTTAATTGAGAAAGCTCAAAGCGCTCATCCTCACAGATGTTGCTAATAGGTGGCTTAGCGTTTTTGAGGATTGCAACGATTTCTGATCTTACCACGTCTGCAGTAATGTGTCCCAGACCCTTAAGGGCTACGTCGACCTGGACAATTACATCATCAACTGGGATGTGTTTAGGGGTGACTGCGAAATTCAACCCTTTGGCTAGAACCGATTTTAGGATGTCTGAAATTGGACTGTTACTCTGATTGATAACCATCTTGTCAACGTCCGACTTTTTGACGTGTGAATCTGGCTTCTTCTTGGAAAGGAGGTTAACGTTGGAAATCGGGTTATCATTGCATTTAGCTGACATTGAGGCGGCTGAAGAGGCTGTCGTGTTATCTACATGTTCCCAATCAGATGTAGACATTTTTTTCCGTCGATGTTACGTGTGATTTCAGGAGAGTCTTGTCTCTCCTTAGGGTTGCGTGCTAACCGCTACGACACGACCGCTCCCCACGACCACACAGGGTAAATCATCACAGTCAAAAGTAAATTTTAGTTATGAGAATAGGTCGTACACCCCTTCTACAAAAATCCACGCGACCACGGGGAGAGAGAGTTACGCAAACTCCAAATATACAGGGATCAGGGCCATGATCAAACCCACGAATTGCTGTATATCAGGCGAAGTAGTTAACATCTTCTAACCACCGTGATAATGATGAGAGAGTTACGCAAACTCCAAATATACAGGGATCAGGGCCATGATCAAACCCACGAATTCTTGTATACCAGGCGAAGAAGTTAACATTTCCTAACCACCGTGATAATGATGAGAGAGACACGCAGACCCCAAATATACAGCAGGCATTGTCAGGGTCGGGATCTAACCCACGACCTCCTGTATTCCTGGCGAGGTAGTTAACATCTCCTAGCCACCGTGAAGATGATGATGATGAGAGAGAGAGACACTCAAACTCCAAATGTACTGCAGGCATTGTCAGGGTTCGGATCGAACTCACGACCTCCTGTATACCAGGCGAGGGAGTTAATATATCCTAGTTCACCATGATGATGATGATGAGAGAGACACTGCAGTTTTGAGTTTAATAGTTGAGATTTAAGTTGAAGATTTTACCTTTGAGCTGAATATTTGAGCTTTGAGTTAAATAGCTGAACTTTGAGTTTAACAAACTAGATTCGAATCTTTCGTGACTGCAGGAATTATTATTTGGTTCTTTCGGTAACACAAGCATCATGGTTGCTTGTGTTGCAATCGAAACGTCGTATTCTATTATTATTATGATAAAAACATTCTACGTGACTTTACCGAAAGAACCAAATAATATTTTGAGTTTAACAGTTGCGTTTTGAGTGTAATCGTTGCGTTTTGAGTGTAATCGTTGCGTTTTGAGTGTAATAGTTGAGCTTTGAGTTTAATAGTTGAGTTTTGAGTTTAATAGTTGAGTTTTGAGTGTAATAGTTGAGTTTTGAGTTTAATAGTTGAGTTTTGAGTTTAATAGTTGAGCTTTGAGTTTAATAGTTGAGTTTTGAGTTTAATAGTTGCGTTTTGAGTTTAGTAGTTGAGCTTTGAGTTTAATAGTTGAGCTTTGAGTTTAATAGTTGAGCTTTGAGTTTAATAGTTGAGCTTTGAGTTTAGTAATTGAGCTTTGAGTTTAATAGTTGAGCTTTGAGTTTAATAGTTGAGCTTTGAGTTTAGTAGTTGAGCTTTGAGTTTAATAGTTGAGCTTTGAGTTTAATAGTTGAGCTTTGAGTTTAATAGTTGAGCTTTGAGTTTAATAGTTGAGCTTTGAGTTTAGTAGTCGAGCTTTGAGTTTAATAGTTGAACTTTGAGTTTAATAGTTGAGCTTTGGGTTTCATATTTGAGCTTTGAGTTTAATAGTTGAGCTTTGAGTTTAATAGTTGGGCTTTGAGTTTCATGCTAATTTTTTCAGCCCCCACCCATCCCTGCACGCCACACACCCTCCCCCCTCTCCCCCCGTGAACTTCTACAGCCACGACAATAGAAACCCCCCCCCCCGCCTATGTAGAGGTGATCGCCACTCACCATTCGGTAACCTGCAGTACCACTGGGTGTCAAACAGAGGTGAGAGCGGATCCAAACGACGGTTCGTGAGGGCCAATCAGAAGGTTCCAAGAAGGGGCGTGGCTTGGACGGAGCCAGCCACGAACCGGTATAAAAGCCAGAGCGCTGAGAGCTCTGGCTGAGTTCTCTCCACACGAAGACCGAAGCCCGGGCTGAAGATAGACAGGAGCCTGGATCCAAGCCTTACAGCCCTTCTAAAGGGCTGAGGCTCAGTGTAGACCAGTAGTCAGGGGAGAATAGGCCCTGGATAGACAGGACTCTGGACCCAAGCTCTACAGCCCTTCTAAGGGCTGGAGCTCAGTGTAGACCAGTAGTCAGGGGAGAATAGGTCCTGGATAGACAGGACCCTGGACCCAAGCTCTACAGCCCTTCTAAAGGGCTGAGGCTCAGTGTAGACCAGCGGTCAGGGGAGAATAGGTCCTGGATAGACAGGACCCTGGACCCAAGCTCTACATCCCTTCTAAAGGGCTGAGGCTCAGTGTAGACCAGTGGTCCAGACCCACAGACCGAGTGGTCGGGTCAGTCAGCCTCCCCTAGGTCCCAGCCACAGGACGTTAGGCTAGCGGGTCACCAGTGATGGGTCCTGCTGAGTCCGGAGGCTATACCTCTTTAGGTATCGGGTAAGGGGACCGTCATACGCCTTATGTGTGTTAGGGACCGTGTCGGAAGAAAGACAATAAAACAGTGTGCCTCATAAAGAAGTGTGTTCGTCAATATTTACAACACTACACCTATATAAAGCCACAACAGCAGATCATTCTTTCTCACCATGATGACGGACGCTTGGGTTGCGACCGAAACGTCGTGTTCTTTTATTATGTTTCGATTTAAAGCTTTCGTGACTGCAAGGATTCATCTTCTTTGGTTCTTTCGGTAAAGTCACGTAGAATGAGAATAAAATAATAAGCCATGCTCACTCCAGCGCTGTCCTCCAGACAGTCTCGTCCCCTTCACCTGATGAAGGCCGCTTGTGTTGTGGCCGAAACGTCGTGAGAATATTATTGTGTTATTTTATTTTATCAATTTATTATTTTATTCTTTTATTATGTTTTCTATCTACGTGGCTTTACCGAAAGAGCAAGAGAGTTTTGATTTCTGCAGTCACGAAAGCTTCAAATCAAGATTTAAGTTGAATCGTTGAACTTTGAGCTTTTGGAAGAACGTTAATCAACCACGCTATGTGTTAACTGTGTATTAGCCGACTCTCTGCGTTGCATTACATTCAGTTTAACACGAAGGCTTTCGCGACGAATATTATCAATAATAAAGGTTTTTGTGTTAGATCGCGTTATTTATAAATGTGTCGTAACCCTCCACCACCCGACATGGCCAATCATCAAAAAAAGTGTCACGTTGACAAAAGACAATTAGTTCACTACTTTAGCCCACCGGTGTGTTGAAGAGTGAATCCACAACATTTACAGTTTGAGTACTGTGACGTTTCGCTGGTGATTACATCCAGCATCATCGGGCAATCTGCCGGAATGGTGAAGCTCTCCACTTGCTCCCGGTCTTAAATAGAGCAGCAGCACGGTGACGTCATCATCAGTTAACCCAATCAGGTGCAGTGATTTGAGCAGATGGGGGAGGGTATTGTAATTATATGATAGATTGGTAATCATTCAATTGTTATTCATTAGTATTTGTTTCCCCTGTAAGGAATTTTTATTGTAATATATATTTTACTTAATAATACGCTTCCAGGCCGCACTAAGCCTGTAGCTGTCAGAGCGATTCAAGTTATACATTTTCTCTCAATTTCAATGTTTTCTCTAATTAGTCTTTGCCAGTAAAAATTAGTTTTACACAACACTTCAACGTTATCAAAATCAATTGAGTGTCCTTGTTGACAAGCATGCTCTGCCACTGCCGACAGTTGTGTTTGAGATAATTTAATATTTATTTGGTGTTATTTTAGTCTTACGCTGATGTTACGTCCCGTCTGACCAATATAGCATCTGCCACATAAACAATTAATCCGATATACACCTTCTGTTGATAACTTAGGTAATTCGTCTTTAGTGCAAGATACTAGTTTTGAATTTTGTGTACTGTACCAAATATTCCTTTATGTTTTGCTTTTGGCAAAACACGGGCTAATTTGTCAGTTACTCCTGAGATATATGGTATTTTAATTGTTTTAACAATCTGATCGCTTTCAGCAGTGTTGCTTTTGCGTTCGTGATTTGGCATTCAGTGCTCTGTTACAATACACACCCCGCCTCAAATCACTGCACCTGATTGGGTTAACTGATGATGACGTCACCCTTGCTGCTCTATTTAAGACCGGGAGCAAGTGGAGGGCTTCAACATTCAGGCAAATTGCCCGATGATGCTGGATGCAATTAACAGCGAAACGTCGTACTAAAAATTGTAAATCAAGTTTTTCATTTTTTCAAGTTTAATTTATTAGGTAGAGCCCTGTGAGCCATGCGGCTCTTAAGTCGGGTGCAACCGCAACAAACAAAATATTAATCTACTTTGCTGAAAACTATTACACCACAACCAGACAAAAATAAAGCTATAATAGCAATGTAACAACAGTAATCATAGGAACTGTGATTTTAAATGTAACAATAAACGATATACATAACATGTATGACAAAAAACTGCAGCCATAGCTGGCCACTCGACACTCCCAGTGTATGATGTGTGAGTCAGCGTATGATGTGTGAGCGAGTGTATGATGTGTGAGTCAGTGTATGATGATTGAGTCAGTGTATGATGTGCGAGTGAGCCAGCACACGATGAGTGAACCTGTGTATGCTGAGTGAATGGGTCAGTGGTTGTGCGAGTGTATGATGTGTGAGTGAATAAGCGCATGATGAGTGAGTCAGTGCATGATGTGAGTGAGTCAGTGCATGGTGTGAGTGACCGGCTCCAGTTCAACAGCAGAGGTCTCACTCCGAATCAGTCGAGCGGTAATATCTTTTCATCGGTTGCATAACGCTGTGTGGAAGCTACCTGGTCTGTCGCTCCGCACTAAGCTTCAGGTCTTCTCGGCCACGGTCATTCCCTCCCTTCTTTACGCTTGTGAAACGTGGACCCCCCTAATGGAACATCTTCGCCGGTTAGAAACATTTAGGCTGGCCTGCCTACGATCCATCCTGGGTTTAACCAGACTGGATTGTGTGAGGAGCTCACAAATCCTTGAAAGATCTGGGCAATGTCCCATCAGTGAGCTCCTCCGGCGAGCAAGGCTGCGATTGCTGGGTCATGTAGCCCGCATGCCCAGCCACCGCATGCCAAAACAGCTTTTGTTCGGCCGGATTGAGAGGGCTAAACGGGCGCGGTACGGGCTAGAGAAGAGATGGAGTGATGTGGTACAGGAGGACATGGAGCTGAGTGGACTTGCCGATGACTGGTACTAGCGGTGTCAAGATCGACCTCTGTGGAGGAGGCTCTTGAAGGACGCTACTGGGCAGTTGGAGGTAGTCGCCCTCCAACAACAACGGAGGGCGGAGGAGCGACGCTCACAACAACGAGCGGAGCGCTGGGTGGCTGAAGCACAGCGGGTTGGCACAGTAGGGGGCACAGGTGGTGCATCAGCCAGTCATCTCAGTCAGTCGACCCGTGACACCTGGGTCTGCCCCGTGACCTCCTACCAGCGGGCGTTCGACACTTCACGTGGCCTCAGGGTGCACATAGCCTGGCACAAGCATTGTGGTGACGACACTGCCACTTAGTGGTGAATGGCGGTTGTTGTTGTTGGTGTGAGTGAGTCAGTGTATGTGTGAGTGAGTCAGTGCATGGTGTGAGTGAGTCAGTGCATGATGTGTGAGTGAGTCAGTGTATGATGTGTGAGTGAGTCAGTGTATGATGTGTGAGTGAGTCAGCGTATGATGTGTGAGTGAGTCAGTGTATGATGTGTGAGTGAGTCAGTGTATGATGTGTGAGTGAGTCAGTGTATGATGTGTGAGTGAGTCAGTGTATGATGTGTGAGTGAGTCAGTGCATGGTGTGTGAGTGAGTCAGTGTTTGATGTGTGAGTGAGTCAGTGTATGATGTGTGAGTGAGTCAGTGCATGGTGTGTGAGTGAGTCAGTGTATGATGTGTGAGTGAGTCAGTGTATGATGTGTGAGTGAGTCAGTGCATGGTGTGTGAGTGAGTCAGTGTATGATGTGTGAGTGAGTCAGTGCATGATGTGTGAGTGAGACAGTGTATGATGAGTGAGTCAGTGTATGATGTGTGAGTGAGTCAGTGTATGATGGGTGAGTGAGTCAGTGTATGGTGTGTGAGTGAGTCAGTGTATGATGTGTGAGTGAGTCAGTGCATGGTGTGTGAGTGAGTCAGTGTATGATGTGTGAGCGAGTCAGTGTATGATGTGTGAGCGAGTCAGTGTATGTGGTGTGAGCGAGTCAGTGTATGATGTGTGAGTGAGTCAGTGTATGATGTGTGAGTGAGTCAGTGCAAAATGTGAGTCAGTGCATGATGTATGAGTGAGTCAGTGCATGGTGTGTGAGTGAGTCAGCGTATGATGTGTGAGTGAGTCAGTGTATGATGTGTGAGTGAGTCAGTGTATGATGTGTGAGTGAGTCAGCGTATGATGTGTGAGTGAGTCAGTGTATGATGTGCGAGTGAGTCAGTGTATGATGTGTGAGTGAGTCAGTGTATGGTGTGAGTGAGTCAGTGCATGGTGTGAGTGAGTCAGTGTATGATGTGTGAGTCAGTGTATGGTGTGATTGAGTCAGTGCATGGTGTGAGTGAGTCAGTGCATGATGTGTGAGTGAGTCAGTGCATGGTGTGTGAGTGAGTCAGCGTATGATGTGTGAGTGAGTCAGTGTATGATGTGTGAGTGAGTCAGTGTATGATGTGTGAGTGAGTCAGTGTATGATGTGTGAGTGAGTCAGTGTATGATGTGTGAGTGAGTCAGTGTATGATGTGTGAGTGAGTCAGTGCATGATGTGTGAGTGAGTCAGTGCATGATGTGAGTGAGTCAGTGTATGATGTGTGAGTGAGTCAATGCATGGTGTGTGAGTGAGTCAGCGTTTGATGTGTGAGTGAGTCAGTGTATGATGTGTGAGTGAGTCAGTGTATGATGTGTGAGTGAGTCAGTGTATGATGTGTGAGTGAGTCAGTGCATGATGTGAGTGAGTCAGTGTATGATGTGTAAGTAAGCCAGTGCATGGTGTGTGAGTGAGTCAGTGTATGATGTGTGAGTGAGTCAGTGTATGATGTGTGAGTGAGTCAGTGCATGATGTGTGAGTGAGTCAGTGCATGATGTGTGAGTGAGTCAGTGCATGATGTGTGAGTGAGTCAGTGCATGATGTGAGTGAGTCAGTGTATGATGTGTGAGTGAGTCAGTGCATGGTGTGTGAGTGAGTCAGCGTATGATGTGTGAGTGAGTCAGTGTACGATGTGTGAGTGAGTCAGTGTATGATGTGTGAGTGAGTCAGTGTATGATGTGTGAGTGAGTCAGTGCATGATGTGAGTGAGTCAGTGTATGATGTGTAAGTAAGCCAGTGCATGGTGTGTGAGTCAGTCAGTGTATGATGTGTGAGTGAGTCAGTGTATGATGTGTGAGTGAGTCAGTGTATGATGTGTAAGTGAGTCAGTACATGGTGTGTGAGTGAATCAGTGTATGATATGTGAGTGAGTCAGTGTATGATGTGTGAGTGAGTCAGTGTAATGTGTGAGTGAGTCAGTGTATGATGTGCGAGTGAGTCAGTGTATGATGTGTGAGTGTGTCAGTGTATGATGTGTGAGTGAGTCAGTGTATGATGTGTGAGTGAGTCAGTGCATGGTGTGTGAGTGAGTCAGTGTTTGATGTGTGAGTGAGTCAGTGTATGATGTGTGAGTGAGTCAGTGCATGGTGTGTGAGTGAGTCAGTGTATGATGTGTGAGTGAGTCAGTGTATGATGTGTGAGTGAGTCAGTGCATGGTGTGTGAGTGAGTCAGTGTATGATGTGTGAGTGAGTCAGTGCATGATGTGTGAGTGAGACAGTGTATGATGAGTGAGTCAGTGTATGATGTGTGAGTGAGTCAGTGTATGATGTGTGAGTGAGTCAGTGTATGGTGTGTGAGTGAGTCAGTGTATGATGTGTGAGTGAGTCAGTGCATGGTGTGTGAGTGAGTCAGTGTATGATGTGTGAGCGAGTCAGTGTATGATGTGTGAGCGAGTCAGTGTATGTGGTGTGAGCGAGTCAGTGTATGATGTGTGAGTGAGTCAGTGTATGATGTGTGAGTGAGTCAGTGCAAAATGTGAGTCAGTGCATGATGTATGAGTGAGTCAGTGCATGGTGTGTGAGTGAGTCAGCGTATGATGTGTGAGTGAGTCAGTGTATGATGTGTGAGTGAGTCAGTGTATGATGTGTGAGTGAGTCAGCGTATGATGTGTGAGTGAGTCAGTGTATGATGTGTGAGTGAGTCAGTGTATGGTGTGAGTGAGTCAGTGCATGGTGTGAGTGAGTCAGTGTATGATGTGTGAGTCAGTGTATGGTGTGATTGAGTCAGTGCATGGTGTGAGTGAGTCAGTGCATGATGTGTGAGTGAGTCAGTGCATGGTGTGTGAGTGAGTCAGCGTATGATGTGTGAGTGAGTCAGTGTATGATGTGTGAGTGAGTCAGTGTATGATGTGTGAGTGAGTCAGTGTATGATGTGTGAGTGAGTCAGTGTATGATGTGTGAGTGAGTCAGTGCATGATGTGTGAGTGAGTCAGTGCATGATGTGAGTGAGTCAGTGTATGATGTGTGAGTGAGTCAGTGTATGATGTGTGAGTGAGTCAGTGCATGATGTGTGAGTGAGTCAGTGCATGATGTGTGAGTGAGTCAGTGTATGATGTGTGAGTGAGTCAGTGTATGATGTGTGAGTGAGTCAGTGCATGATGTGAGTGAGTCAGTGTATGATGTGTAAGTAAGCCAGTGCATGGTGTGTGAGTGAGTCAGTGTATGATGTGTGAGTGAGTCAGTGTATGATGTGTGAGTGAGTCAGTGTATGATGTGTGAGTGAGTCAGTGTATGATGTGTAAGTGAGTCAGTACATGGTGTGTGAGTGAGTCAGTGCATGATGTGTGAGTGAGTCAGTGCATGATGTGAGTGAGTCAGTGTATGATGTGTGAGTGAGTCAGTGCATGGTGTGTGAGTGAGTCAGTGTATGATGTGTGAGTGAGTCAGTGTATGATGTGTGAGTGAGTCAGTGTATGATGTGTGAGTGAGTCAGTGTATGATGTGTGAGTGAGTCAGTGTATGATGTGTGAGTGAGTCAGTGTATGATGTGTGAGTGAGTCAGTGTATGATGTGTGAGTGAGTCAGTGTATGATGTGTGAGTGAGTCAGTGTATGATGTGTGAGTGAGTCAGTGTATGATGTGTGAGTGAGTCAGTGTATGATGTGTGAGCGAGTCAGTGCATGATGTGTGAGTGAGTCAGTGTATGATGTGTGAGTAAGTCAGTGTATGATGTGTGAGTGAGTCAGTGTATGATGTGTGAGTGAGTCAGTGTATGATGTGTGAGTGAGTCAGTGTATGATGTGTGAGTGAGTCAGTGTATGATGTGTGAGTGAGTCAGTGCATGGTGTGTGAGTGAGTCAGTGTATGATGTGTGAGTGAGTCAGTGTATGATGTGTGAGTGAGTCAGTGTATGATGTGTGAGTGAGTCAGTGTATGATGTGTGAGTGAGTCAGTGTATGATGTGCGAGTGAGTCAGTGTATGATGTGTGAGTGTGTCAGTGTATGATGTGTGGGTGAGTCAGTGTATGATGTGTGAGTGAGTCAGTGTATGATGTGTGAGTGAGTCAGTGTATGATGTGTGAGTGAGTCAGTGTATGATGTGTGAGTGAGTCAGTGCATGATGTAAGTGAGTCAGTGTATGATGTGTGAGTAAGCCAGTGCATGGTGTGTGAGTGAGTCAGTGTATGATGTGTGAGTGAGTCAGTGTATGATGTGTGAGTGAGTCAGTGTATGATGTGTGAGTGAGTCAGTGCATGGTGTGTGAGTGAATCAGTGTATGATGTGTGAGTGAGTCAGTGTATGATGTGTGAGTGAGTCAGTGTATGATGTGTGAGTGAGTCAGTGTATGATGTGCGAGTGAGTCAGTGTATGATGTGTGAGTGTGTCAGTGTATGATGTGTGGGTGAGTCAGTGTATGATGTGTGAGTGAGTCAGTGTATGATGTGTGAGTGAGTCAGTGTATGATGTGTGAGTGAGTCAGTGCATGATGTGAGTGAGTCAGTGTATGATGTGTGAGTGAGTCAGTGTATGATTCGTTGAGTATTGAGTATAATAAATTAACTTTGAGTTAAACAGTTGCGTTTTGAATTTCATAGTTGATCTTTGAGTGTAATGGTTGAGTTTTGAGTGTAATAGTTGTGTTTTGAGATTAATAGTTCAGTTTTGAGTTTGATGGTTGAGTTTTTAGTTTAATCGTTGAGCTTTGAGTTTAATAGTTGAACGTTGAGTTTAATAGTTGAACTTTGAGTTTAATAGTTAAGCTTTGATTTTAATAGTTGTGCTTTGAGTTTAATAATTGATCTTTGAGTTTAATAATTGAGCTTTGAGTTTAATAGTTGAACGTTGAGTTTAATAGTTGAGTTTTGAGTTTGTTAGTTGAACGTTGAGTTTAATAGTTGAGTTTTGAGTTTATTAGTTGAACGTTGAGTTTAATAGTTGAGCTTTGGGTTTAATAGTTGAACTTTGCGTTTAATCGTTGACCTTCGAGTTTAATAGTTGAACTTTAAGTTTAATAGTTAAGCTTTGATTTTAATAGTTGGGCTTTGAGTTTAATAGTTCAGTTTTGAGTTTAATAGTTGAGTTTTGAGTGTAATGGTTAAACATTAAGTTTCATAGTTCAGCTTTGAGAATAATCATTGAGCTTTGACCTTAATAAATGAGCTTTAAGTGTAATAGTTTGGTTTTGCGTGTAATAGTTGACCTTTGAGTTTAATCGTTGAGCTTTGAGTTTAATACTTGAGCTTTGAGAGGAATAGTTGAGTTCTGAGTTTATTAGTTGCGTTTTGAGTTCAAAGGTTGAACTTTGAGTATAATTGTTGAGCTTTGAGTTTAACAGTGGCTTATTGAGTTTCATATTTGAGTTTTGAGTGTAATAGTTGAGCTTTAAGTTTAATAGTTGAGCTTTGAGTTTAATAGTTGAACTTTGAGTTTAATCGTTGACCTTTGAGTTTAATAGTTGAACTTTTAATTTAATAGTTAAGCTTTGATTTTAATAGTTCAGTTTTGAGTTTAATGGTTGAGCTTTGAGTTTAATAGTTGAGTTTAATGGTTGAGCTTTGAGTTTCAAATTGAGATTTCAGTGTAATAGTTGAACTTTGAGTTTAATCGTTGAGCTTTGAGTTTCATAGTTGAGCTTTGAGTGTAACAGTTGAGCTTTGAGTTTAATAGTTCAGCTTTGAGATTGATCGTCCAGCTTTGAGTTTACTGGTTGAGCTCTGAGTTTAATAGTTCAACGTTGAGTTTAATAGTTGAGTTTTGAGTTTAATAATTGTATTTTGAGTTTGATGGTTGAACACTCAGTTTAATACTTGAGCTTTGAGTTTAATAGTTGAGCTTTGAAAATTATCGTTGAGCTTTGAGCCTAATCATTGAGCTTTAAGTGTAATAGTTGAGTTTAGCGTTGAATAGTTGAGCCTTGAGCTTATTAGTTGAGCTTCGAGTTTAATCGCTGAAATTTGAGTTTAATAATTGAGTCATGAGTTTAATGGTTGAGCTTTAAGTTTATTAGTTGAGCATTGAGTTTAACAGTGGCGTGTTGAGTTTTATAGTTGAGCTTTGAGTGTAATAGTTTAGTTTTAAGTGTAATGGTTGAACTTTGAGTTTAACAGTTGAGCGTTGAGTTTTTTCAAGTTGAGTGTTGATTTTAATATTTGAGCTTTGAGTTTCATAGTTCAGTTTGAGTTTAATGGTTGACCTTTGAGTTTATTCCTTGAGCATTGAGTTTAATAGCTGCACTTTGAGTTTAACAGTTGCGTTTTGAGTTTCATAGTTGAGCTTTGAGTTTAAAAGTTGAACTTTGAGTTTAATCGTTGACCTTTGCGTTTAATAGTTGAGCTTTGATTTCAATGGTTGAGCTTTGAGTTTAATAGTTGAACTTTCATACTCTTTGGTTCTATTCGGTAAAAAAATTCACGACGTTTCGGCCACAATACAAGTGGCCTTCATCAGGTGAAGGGACCAGACTGACGTTTCTGGCACTCCAGCGCTGTCCTCTAGACAGTCTGGTCCCTTCACCTGATGAAGGCCACTTGGGTTGTGTTTTTTGTTGTTTTTTTACGTGACTTTACCGAATAGAACCAAAGAGTATGGATCCTTGCAGTCACGAAAGCTTCAAATCTACAGTTGAACTTTCAGTTTAATAGTTGGCCTTTGAGTTCAATAGTTGAGTGTTCAGCTTCATAATTGAGCTTTGAGTGTAAAGGTTGAGCTTTGAGTTTAATCGTTGAGCTTTGAGTTTAACAGTAGCTTATTGAGATTCATAATTGAGCTTTGAGTGGAATAGTAGAATCTTGATTTGAAGCTTTCGTGACTGCAGGAATCCATACTCTTTGGTTCTTTTGGTAAAGTCACGTGGGTATAAAATAAATCACGACGTTTCTGGCTCAACAAAAGCGTTCGTCATCAGGTTTGAAAGCGTGGTCTGCTGCTGAGGTGTAATTCAAGGGTCATAACGATTTGGGCGGGGCTTGTTATGTTAATGTGAGAAATTAGCATTGCAACTGTAAGACAGGAGGAGAGCGGCCTCCTCGATGAGGGCACGGAAGTGGCTATGTTAATGTGAGGGATTAGCATGTTAATGTAAGATCGAAGAATGGTACAATCCAAAGGCATGCGAGTGCAACCCAAAGGGCACGTGAGCATGAGAGTGTGATCCAAAGGGCACGTGAGCATGAGAGTGTGATCCAAAGGACATGTGAGCATGAGAGTGTAATCTAAAGGCATGAGAGTGCAACCCAAAGGGCATGTGAGCATGAGAGTGTGATCCAAAGGACATTTGAGCATGAGAGTGTAATCCAAAGGACATGCGAGCATGAGAGATCTGAGAGAGAGGCATAGAGAGAGAGAGACACACAGAGAGTCGGAAATAACAGCTGACATAGGTAGGTAGGATGGAAACATCACAGTCAGTTAAGGCTATACCTGGTTAATAACGTCCTTCCAATGATAGCTCAGTTTGTACCCATCCTCTCGCGTGAAGTTGTCTGTGTTTATATATCTGGATGGCTTCATGAACAAGTCTCTGAAGGTAGCAGGTAGGTTTGCAGAGTACCTCTGTCTTGGAAAAATCAATTTCGTGTGAACCCACAGCGTTAAAACAATGATCAGCAACATGTCATTTCGTTTCCCCAACGTACCTGCTGCCACAACCACAACTCAGTTTGTAGACACCAGGGTATTGCATGTCAGGAATAACATCCCTTACAGATGGGATTAAATCACGGGTTTTGTGTACTTTGTTGAAACGAACCTGGATCTTGTGTTTGTTTAAGATTTAGGAAATATTTTGGTAACCCCTGCTATGTAAGGTAAAGTGATGGTTTTGGTTGGCTCCTGAAGACGATTGTCTCCGCATAGCTTGGGAGACCGCTTTGTGGATTGTATAGTCCGAGTATCCGTTCATCCTGAGGGCTTGGAGTACGTGCTCCAACTCACTGGCTAGGTGGTGCTGGTTAGAGATGTAATGGGCCCGATGTTGTAGTGTTTTGATGAGGGAATTCTTCTGGGCTGGATGGTGGTGGGAGTCAGGCTTTAGATAGGCATCCGTGTGGGTGGCTTTCCTGTAGACCGAATGTCCCAACGAGCCATCGGGTCTCTTCTCGATCAAAACATCCAGGAATGGTAGCTTGCCATCCTTTTCCACTTCTATGATGAATTTGATAGACGGGTGTATGGAATTGATGTGGTTTAGAAATTGGTTCAGTACTGGCAGGCCATGTGGCCAGAAGACGAATGTAGGGTGGATGTCTGGATGGCATCTGTCTCAAATTTCTCCTAGAAAAGATTTGCTACCACTGGCGATAAGGGAGAACCCATTGGGGTTCCCCCATTTTGTTTGTAGAATGTACCATTCCAGGTGAAGCATTTGTTGGTAAGGCAGTGCCTTACCAAAGTTTGTACATCTGCATTCAGTCCTTGTTGGACCAAGTCTTCAATGATAGCAATGGTCTCAGGTACAGGTACATTGGTGAACAGAGAGACTACATCGAAACTGACAAGCAAATCATCTGGAGACAATGAGATGTCCTTGATTAGAGAAACCAAGTGAGCTGAGTTAAGTACAACTGAGGTGGACTTGCCCGTGAAAGGAAGCAGGTTCTCAGACATAAATCGGGCCAGTTTGTAGGTGGGTGAGTAAATGGTGGAGACGATAGAACGGAGCGGGGTGCCTTCTTTGTAGATTTTTGGAAGGCCATAAAATCTGGGTGGTCTAGCAGCCGAAGGTTTTAGGGAGCTCTGCTTGGTCTGGTCGATTAGAGAAGTCGATTTAGTGATGATATTGTTGGTTTTTGTAGCTAGGCAGTTGGTGGGATCTCTGTTGATTTTGGTATAGCTGCCATCATTAAGAAGGTCCTGGATTTTGTTGTTGTATGTGGTTTTATCCAGGATGACAGTGGCATTGCCCTTGTCGGCTGAGAGGATGACTATGTCATCTCTGTTTTTTTAAATGGAGCGAGTTCAGAACGCTCGTCCTTGCTGATGTTACTAATGGGTTTCTTAGCGTTTTTGAGGATAGCAGCGAGTTCAGATCTAGCAACGTCTGCCGGGATGTGTCCCAAGCCTTTGAGGGCTACGTCGACCTGGGAAATTATATCATCCACTGGGATATGTTTAGGGGTGACTGCGAAATTCAACCCTTGAGCTAGTACCGATTTTAGGGTGTCGGAAATTGGGATGTTACTATGCTCTTTGGTTCTTCCGGTAAAGTGACGTAGGTATAAAATAAAATAAATTTGTGATTTAATTTATTGAATTTATTTAATTTTCTACCTATGTCACTTTACCGAAAGGACCAAAGATTATGGATCCCTGCAGTCACGAAAACTTCAAATCTAGATGATACTCTGATTGATGACAATCTTGTTAACATCTAACTTCCTCATCATTAGACCTCCTTTGCCAGTACCAAAATGTAATAATAGGGTTTTTCCCCTTTTTTTCTGGCAGCAAAACTGAAACCTTTTTACAAGGATTCATGTCTGCATTAGCCACAATACCTGCAGTCAAAATGCAAACAAAAAACACACACTATGATAATATATGTGGCATTGTGCTTAAAAGTGATTGGTCCACACCAAGGGACGGCTTTCTTTCGAGCCTCGACCCAATTGGTGCTCGACCAGATGACGCCAAAAGGCGTTACACAGCTCAAAGACAATGCACAATCAAAGTAATGAGGGCTCGGGGTGAGCATCTACATCATTAGACCTCCTTTGCCAGTACCAAAATGTAATAATAGGGTTTTTCCCCTTTTTTCTGGCAACAAAACTGAAACCTTTTTACAAGATCTTAGAGAGAGGCATAGAGAAAGAGACACACACACAGAGAGTCGGAAATAACAGCTGACATAGGCAGGTAGGATGGAAACATCACAGTCAGTTAAGACTTTACCTGGTTAATAGCGTCCTTCCAACGATTGCTCAGTTTGTACCCATCCTCGTGGTTGAAGTTGTGTCTGTGTTTATATATCTGGATGGCTTCATGAACAAGTCTCTGAAGGTAGCCGGTAGGTTTGCAGAGTCTGCCTCAGCAGCAGATCATGCTTTCCCACCTGATGACGGACGCTTGTGTTTCGCTCAAGACGTCGTGATTTATTTTATTTTATGCCTACGGGACTTTACCGAAAGAACAAAAGAGTATGTAATAGTTGAGTTTAAAAGTTGAGCTTTGAGTGTTATAGTTGAGCTTTGGTTTAGCTTTTATTTTAATGGTTGAGTTTTGAGTTTAATGGTTGTGCTTAGAGTCTAACGGTTTAGCTTTGAGTTAAAACGATTAATTTTGAGTTTAATTGTTGAGTTAAGAGTTTAAAAGTTTAGATTTGAGTATAATAGTTCAGTTTTGAGTTGAATAGTTGATGTTTTAGTTCAGTGGTTGAGCTTTGATTTTAATGGTTTAGCTTTTAGTTTATAAGTTTAGCTTTGAGTTTCATTGTTGTGATTAGAGTTTAATTATTCTTGGTTCTTTCGGTAAAGTCACGTAGAAGGGAAACAATAAAATAATAAAAATATAAAACAATACAATTCTCATGACGTTTCGACTGCAACACAAGCAATCATCATCAGGTGTGAAAACCACATCAAGAAAATTTGAAAAAGTGGTGGTTTTTTAACGTTAGCACCACGGAGAGCGATTTGGCAGTTCTTCAGATGGACGAGTCCATCTATGTTCGGAAAAGAGGAGGGTGGAGACAAAAATAATGGATGAGGTCTGAAAGCCACCGTAAGCGTGAACAATAAATTAAGACCCGAAATGGTTGATCAAATCCTTCCAATGATAGCTAAGCCAGAATCCATCTTCTTGGTTGAAATTGTCTCTGTGTTTGTATATGTGGATAGCATCATGAACTAATCTCTCGTGGTAGCCAGATGGCTTGCAAAGAACCGCTGTCTTGGAGAAGTCAATGTCATGTGAGCCTACTGAATTATAACAGTGATCTGCCACGGCCGAGGTGTTGGTCCTACCGTGTTTTAGGTCATCATGGATAAAATAGAATATAACAACAACATTCAAGAACTATTCAACGATGGCAGCTTTACAAAAATAAAAAGAGATCCCACCAACAGCCTCGTCATACAAACCAACAAAATCATTTCTGATTCAACCGCATTAATTGATCAAACCAAACAGTTCTCGTTGAAACCTTCTGCTGCCAGCCCACCAAGATTATACGGCTTACCAAAAATACATAAAGTAGATACACCCCTTCGTCCCATCGTCTCTACTATCAACTCCCCCACCTACAAACAGGCTCGTTTGCTGTCTGAAATCCTGCGACCTTTCACTGGAAAAACCACCTCTGCGATACAAAATTCTACTCACCTGGTATCGACATTCACGGGTATTTCCCTGTCCCCAGACGACCTGCTTGTCAACTTTGATGTGGTTTCCTTATTCACCAAAGTTCCTGTACTTGACACCATCGCAATCATTGAAGACTTGGTTCATCAAGAACTAAACACTGAGGTACCCCCCCTGGTGAGACACTGCTTAACCAATACATACTTCCCTTGGAATGGAACTTTCTACAAACAAACTGAGGGCACCCCAATGGGCTCCGCCCTATCTCTGGTTGTAGCCAACATTTTCATGGAGAAATTTGAGACTGACGCCATCCAGACTGCCACTCTGCGCCCAACCTTATGGAAGAGGTACGTGGATGACACTTTTGTCATCTGGCCACATGGCCGGCCTGCTCTAGACCAATTCTTCGACCACATCAATTCCATACACCCAGCCATCAGATTTACCATGGAAGTCGAAATAGATGGCAAGATACCTTTTTTGGATGTCCTAATAAAAAAGAGACCTGATGGTTCAATGAGCCACTCTATCTACAGGAAAGCTACCCATACGGATGCTTACCTGAAACCGGATTCCCACCACCATCCATCCCAGAAGAATTCCCTCATCAAGACTCTGCACCATAGAGCCCAATGCATATCCGACCAGGAACACATAGCCAGTGAACTCAAGCACGTACAACAAGCTCTTAAGGCTAATGGTTACTCCGACTACACAATCCGCAAAGCTATCACTCCAACCATGAAGAAGGACCCTCTTGAGCAGCCTTTCAAAACCATCACTTTACCCTACATCACGGGGATCACAAAAAAGATCTCCAAAATCTTGAATAAACACAAGATCCAGGTCTGATTCAACACATTACATAAAATCCGTGATCTGGTGCCGTCTGTAAAATATGTGATTCTGGACATACAGTACCCTGGTGTCTACAAACTAGTAGTATTTTGATTTAAAGCTTTCGTGACTGCAGTGATTCATATTCTTGGTTCTTTCGATAAAGTCACGTTGAAAGGAAACAATAAAATAATAAATATATATAAACCAATAAAAATTCTCACGACGTTTCGACTGCAACACAAACAGTCATCATCAACGTGACTTTACCGAAAGAACCAAGAATATCTGTGGTAGTAGTTACATTGGAGAAACCAAACGACATGTCTCGGACCGCATTCATGAACACAAAGCAGACCTAAAACACGGTAGGGCCAACACCTCGGCCGTGGCAGATCACTGTTATAATTCAGTAGGTTCACATGACATTGACTTTTCCAAGACAGAGGTTCTTTGCAAGCCATCTGGCTGCCATGAAAGATTCGTTCATGAGGCTATCCACATATACAAGCACAGAGACCATTTCAACCGAGAAGATGGATTCTGGTTTAGCAATCATTGGAAGAATTTGATAAACCATTTCTGGTCTTAATTGATTTTTCACGCTTATGGTGGCTTTCAGACCGTATCCATTATATTTCGTCTCCCCCTCCTCTTTTCCGAACATAGATGAACTCGTCCATCTGAATAACTGCCAAATCGCTCTCCGTGGTGCTAACGTTAAAACAAACCCGCCACTTTTTTCAAATTTTCTTGCCGTGCTTTTCACACCTGATGATGATGGCTTAGTGTTGCAGTCGAAACGTCGTGAGAATTTTATTGTTTTATATTTTTATTATTTCATTGTTTCCCTTCTACCTGACTTTACCGAAAGAACCAAGAATATGAATCCCTGCAGTCACGAAAGCTTTAAATCCAAATTTAGAGTTTAATTGTTTAGCTTAGAGTTTAATAATTTACTTTGAGTTTAACAATTGAGTTTTGAGTTTAATAGTTGAGCATTGAGTTTAATAGTTGGGTTGATTAGTTGAGCTTTGAGTTTAATTGTTGAGCTTTGAGTTGATTAGTTGAGCTTTGAGTTTAATGGTTGAAATTTGAGCATAATGGTTGAGCTTAGAGTTTTATAGTTGAGTTTTTTAGCTTAGTAATTGAGTTTTGAGTTGAATAAGTTAGAGATTCTGCCGGAGCCCAATGTCGCAGATTCGTTCCTGGTGATGCGGCTGATGCTGGGTGCCTCCGTCTGACGCCAGCTCTGCGCGTCTCACGCTCGCTCAAACCACCACTGTCACGTGCTGCAGTTGGTGATTATTGTTTATTGTTGTTTGTTGTTATGGTTGATGGTTGTTGTTGTTGTAGTTGATTGGTGTTGTTGATTGTTGTTGATTGTTGTGGTCAGGCGATGTTCGTCCACTCTGGGTTCTTGGGCCCCACCACACCAAGCAACTGGAGGTGAGTAAATTATTCCTCTAATAAAAAAAATACTTTTCTATAAACTGTTTTGTCTTCTTGGTTATTTCGGTAAAGTCACCACGTAGAATGAGAATAAAAACAATAAAACAAAATAAGACGATAAAATTCTCACGACGTTTCGGCCACAACACAAGTAGCCTTCTTCAGGTGAAGGAACAGAACTGTCGGGACGACAGCGCTTCACCTGAAGAAGGCTGCTTGTGTTGTGGCCGAAACGTCGTGAGAATTTTGTCTTATTTTGTTTTATTGTTTCATTCTCATTCTACGTGGTGACTTTACCGAAAGAACCAAAGAAGATGAATCCTTGCAGTCACGAAAGCTTTAAATCGAAATTTAACTGTTTTGTTTATTAAAAAAAAAAAAGATGTAATGGTTCTTTCAACGTGAATCATCTAATGAAGTTAACATTGTACGTTTTTCGTATATTAGAAACAGCTGCAACACCACAGTCTAATTTGTGGCCTCGGGGCGGCTGTGAAGGCGTCTGAGTGAGAGATTTTCCCTTCGTTCATTGCCATTAGCCTCGCACTTTTGCCACGCCGTTTGAGCTCCATTCAGGGCAGTGGAAAGGGGAACCCATGGCTGTAATGAGACTGTGTCACAATGCGAGTTTGCACTCTGCAGACATAGCAGGTCCCGGCTCTATGGGGCCGTCCATAAATGACGTCACGCGATTTTGGACGATTTTTGACCACACCCCCCGCGCCCCCATCGTCACACGGCGTCGCAAAAAGCCAGACCCCCCCCCTCAAATATGACGTCACAAAGCTCTGCCCCCATCCCCCCTCCAAAATAAATAAATAAAGCATGCTTCAAATCGCTTTAAACTATTTGTCATTGTAGTGCGTGTTTAATGTGGCGCTGCACTCTGATGTTGTAGGAGAAAACATTTATTGAAAAAAGTATATTTAATTAAGTAGAACGTGTTGTCTATATTTATTTAAAGTTGCGCATTATTGATGTGACGTCACATTACTCACCCCCCCCCCCCCCTCGTCACAAATCGTCACAAATGTCTCACCCCCCCACCACCCCCCCTAGGTGCGTGACGTCATTTATGGACGGCCCTTAGGTTGTGTAGTGTGCTTTATTGTTTTATTGTTGCGTATCTCAATATATATAAAAGGCAAAGTTGTGATTATGTGTTTCTGTTCAAAATGTTTAGCGTACCTCCCGACATGCAGCTAATTTGTGGGTACTTTCCAGAGTGTACACCATGCAAAAATTATAAAAATTACACTTTTTTGGGGGGGAGTGGGGGAGGAGCTCAATAATTAAGATATTGTTTGCACGGCAAGCGAGCTGTCACGTCAAATCTGTCACGTGACCTGCGCACGTGGAAGCGTAACGCATTGTAGTATAGTGGTTAGCGCGATGTGTGTGTGTGTCTGTGTGTGTGTATGTGTGTGTGGAAGCGTAACGCATTGTAGTGTAGTGGTTAGCGCGCTGTCTGTGTGTGTGTGTCTGTGTGTGTATCTGTGTGTGTATCTGTGTGTGTGTGGAAGCGTAACGCATTGTAGTGTAGTGGTTAGCGCGCTGTGTGTGTGTGTCTGTGTGTGTGTATGTGTGTGTGGAAGCGTAACGCATTGTAGTGTAGTGGTTAGCGCGCTGTCTGTGTGTGTGTCTGTGTGTGTATCTGTGTGTGTATCTGTGTGTGTGTGGAAGCGTAACGCATTGTAGTGTAGTGGTTAGCGCGCTGTGTGTGTGTGTGTCTGTGTGTGTGTATGTGTGTGTGGAAGCGTAACGCATTGTAGTGTAGTGGTTAGCGCGCTGTCTGTGTGTGTCTGTGTGTCTGTGTGTGTATCTGTGTGTGTATCTGTGTGTGTGTGGAAGCGTAACGCATTGTAGTGTAGTGGTTAGCACGCTGTCTGTGTGTGTCTGTGTGTCTGTGTGTATGTGTCTGTGTATCTGTGTGTGTGTGGAAGCGTAACGCATTGTGGTGTAGTGGTTAGCACGCTGTCTGTGTGTGTCTGTGTGTATGTGTCTGTGTGTGTGTCTGTGTGTGTGTGTCTGTGTGTGTGTCTGTGTATCTGTGTGTGTGTGGAAGCATAACGCATTGTAGAGTAGTGGTTAGCGCGCTGTCTGTGTGTGTGTGTGTATGTCTGTATGTGTGTTTCAATTAATTACCACTAAACCACGAGTTAAACTGAAATATGTAACTAATAAGCTTGTGCCGGAGGCCCCGGGGGGACAGGCGTCTATGACGTCTCCTGGCCAAACCCCAATTGGCGGAGCCAGGAGATTGAATCTCTACCCTCGGGGCTCCTCCATAAACAACGAAAAGCTCTACGGATGGCCACGTGGAATGTTCGAACGCTCACTGCGGAGAAGAGGCTGCCACTCCTCTGTCGGGAGCTGGACCGGTACCACCTGGATCTCTGTGGCATTCAGGAGGTCCGGTGGACCGGTTCTGGTTCCTGCCACCATGAGGGGTGGACAGTCCTCTAATCGGGGCAGCAGACTGCCAAACAACAGAGTGTGGCTCGTCTTTTGAACAAAAGAATGAAGGGGGCGTGGGAGCGTGACGGTGAGGTGTGGGAAGCTGTAAGCCCCTGGCTACTTTGGGCTCGCCTTTCCATCAACCGGAGGCGAGGAGTGGTGGTCGTGGTTACTTATGCCCCCACCGAATACGAACATCTGTGGAGGGATGCAGGCAAAGCCGATGAGTCGGATGCCTTCTATGACCTCCTGTCACAGGTGCTGGCTAAAGTGGCACCTCGGGATAGAGTCATCATGTTGGGTGACTTCAATGCCCGAGTTGGTCATGATGCTGGCACCTGGTCTGGAGTGATTGGAGGGCATGGGCCAGATCAGCTCAATAACAACGGTAGGAGGCTGCTAGATTTTTGTGCAGCCCATGGGCTTGTAATTACCAACACGCTGTTCCCGCATCGGCGCATCCACACAACATCTTGGATGCATACCGGGTCCAAGCAAGAACATCTGCTGGACTACATAGTGACGGACCAGCGGATGCGAGCCCATGTCCTTGACACCAGGACCTAGCGTAGAGCTGATCTGCCCTCTGACCATCGACTAGTCAACTGTAAGATGCATCTGCCATTCTTCCACTCCGGTGGTGGGTGTACACCCAGGACCCCATTCCTACCTAATGTGGCCTGGTCTCAGTTATCTGATGAAAGTTGCAAGCGAGAATGTCATCATCGCTTGCGGCTGGGATTGGTATCGTCCCCCACTCCTCCTGATGTCGAGGTTAAATGGGCGAGGTTTAGGACTGTGACTCATGCAGCTGCAATGGCTGCTTTGGGTACGCGGTCCAGACCTCCCCAGAGACCCTGGCTGACAGAGGAGATGTTCAGGATGGTTGAGAAAAAGCGACAAGCCCACTGTCATCGGCGACAGAATCCCACGTCAGAGAATGAGGAGGCTTACCGCAGCCTTCGCTCGGAGGTTCGGAGAGCCGTGAAGCGCTGCAAGGATGGGTGGTGGTCGCGGGTTGCTGAGGAGATGAAGTCTGCCTCAGTGGCCCGCGATCACAAATCTCTATTTAACTCCATCAAAAAAGTAACCTGCAGCGCCACACCTATTACCATCATTAGGGGAAAAAAACGGTGATCCAATCTCCAACCCCCAGGAACAGGTTTGCAGATATGCTGAGCATTTCTGTGAGGTCCTGGGGGAGGGAAAATCTCTTAGCCAGGAAAACATCGTGGCACAAAGTGAGGATGACCCTGCTGAGGCTGCGGTGCCTCAAATATTGGAAGAAGTCACCCCCTATGAGTGGCTGGCTGAAGTACCATCTGTTGAAGAAGTACTGAAAGCGATCCGGAGTCTGAGACCAGGAAAGGCAGCGGGCAGAGATGATCTCCCAAGCGAAATGCTGAGGGAGGGTGGCGTTTGTGCACAGACTGCCCTATATGACATCATAACAACAATCTGGACCACTGGACGGGTTCCGCAGGATTGGAAGGATGCACTGGTTGTCCCCCTTTCAAGAAGGGGGACCGCACAGACTGTAACAACTACAGGGGCATCTCACGCCTCAGTGTGCCGGGAAAGGTCCTGGCAAGGATTATTCAACATCGCCTCGCCAGGCACGCTGATGAGAGGCTTGCGGAGCCCCAATGCGGTTTCAGGAAAGGGCGGTCCTGCACAGATTCCATATTTTCTGTCCGTCTGCTACAGCAGAGGTGTAGGGAATTCCAATAAGACCTACATCTCTGCTTTATTTACCTGGTCAAGGCCTAGGATACCATCCAGTAGGCCTGGGCTCTGGGTTATTCTTCGTGCTTTTGGAGTCCCTGACCCTCTGCTCACGATCATTAAGGACCTTTATGATGGTGAGCGGGCCCGGGTAAAACTACGTGGCCGGGAGTCAGAGCCATTCCCAGTACACCTTGGGGTAAGACAGGGATGTCCTCTGGCTCCAACATTATTTAACATCTATTTTGACCACGTAGTTCGTGAAGCCTTCAATAGCTGTACCGGGGGAATCTCTATTTGGTACAGATATAATGGGAGGCTGATCGAAGCCCGGGTGCGGTCAAGGGATCGCTCCCTATAGCTGCTCATTCAGAGGAGGAGTTTGAGACGCTGCTGCTGAGACTGGAGCGTGCCACTAAGAGGTAGGGCCTTACCATCAGCCCCACCAAAACTAAGCACCTGCCTGGATATTTTGTACCATCGGACACTACACCCCCACAATTCCCAATCAGTGATGGGGCAGTTGTGGAGCGAGTGGAGAGTTTCCCATACCTGGGCAGTGTGCTTATGACCGGCTCCAGTTTAACAGCAGAGGTCTCACTCTCAATCAGTCGAGCGGCAATATCTTTTCATCGGTTGCGTAACGCTGTGTGGAAGCTACCTGGTCTGTCGCTCCGCACTAAGCTTAAGGTCTTCTCGGCCACGGTCATTCCCTCCCTTCTCTACGCTTGCGAAACGTGGACCCCCCTAATGGAACATCTTCGCCGGTTAGAAACATTTAGGCTGGCCTGCCTACGATCCATCCTGGGTTTAACCAGACTGGATTGTGTGAGGAGCTCACAAATCCTTGAAAGATTTGGGCAAGGTCCCATCGGTGAGCTCCTCCGGCGGGCAAGGCTACGATGGCTGGGTCATGTAGCCCACATGCCCAGCCACCGCATGCCGAAACAGCTTTTGTTCGGCCGGATTGAGGGGGCTAAACGGGCGCGGCACGGGCTAGAGAAGAGATGGAGTGATGTGGTACAGGAGGACGTGGAGCTGAGTGGACTTGCCGATGACTGGTTCCAGCGGTGTCAAGATCGGCCTCTGTGGAGGAGGCTCGTGAAGGACGCTACTGGGCAGTTGGAGGTAGTCGCCCTCTAACAACAACGGAGGGCGGAGGAGCGACGCTCAGAACAACGAGCGGAGCGCCGGGTGGCTAAAGCACAGCAGGTTGGCACAGTAGGGGGCACAGGTGGTGCATCAGCCAGTCATCTCAGTCAGTCGACCCGTGGCACCTGGGTCTGCCCCGTCAACTCCTGCCAGCGGGCGTTCGACACTTCACGTGGCCTCAAGGTGCACATAGCCTGACACAAGCGTCGTGGTGATGTCACCGCTACTTAGCGGCGAATGGCGGTTGTTGTTGTTGTGACTGTGTGTGTGGAAGCGTAACGCATTGTAGCGTAGCGGGTAGCGCGCTGTCTGTGTGTGTGTGTCTGTGTGTATGTGTGTGTCTGTGTGTATGTGTGTGCATCTCTCTGTGTGTGTCTGTGTGTGTGTCTGTGTGTGTGTGTATCTGCGTGTGTGTGTATATCTGTGTGTGTATGTGTGTGTGTATCTGTGTGTGTGTATCTGCGTGTGTGTGTGTGTATCTGTGTGTGTATGTGTGTAGTGTAGCTGTTACTGCTACGCCACGCTACGAACCCGGCGACCCGAGTTCGTTTCTCGCTCACGGCCACCACCAGTGACGATTATTTGAACCGGTCCTGGGCCTCCCCTAGGTCGACTCGGCCTCAAACGAGCAACTGGTGTGGTGTGTGTGAACATCGCCACTGGGGAGACAAAGGCGGCCGGGCGTGGTGAATCCAAGTCCCGGGCGAAGCCGGGTAGTTAAAGCTAGTTGTTTATAAATCTCTACCGTCGGTAGATAAGACGATATCACTTTCACGGGAAGGCCAATAACGTGACGACGTTTCTCTCAATGAGAACGCCTTCTTTTCACGTCACTCACAACAGCCACACCGAGTGTAAATCATAAAGCACCGGTTGTGTTTGTCAATTGTTGTTTCTATTATTATTACACTCTTTTATTTAACTCAGTCTGTTCTTGTTGTTGTATCCTCAAATCTTGTAACTCAATGTTTACCCACTTCCCAATGTGGTATCGACTACAAACTTGGTATACTTATGTCACACTGATGACAACACTATATTCTATCATAAAAAAAAATATTTTTAAACAATATTTTTTTCCACGTTATGTTTCGGCTTGGCCTCTAATTGTCCACGCTCAACTGACGTTGTTGGCTGTAAATCACCACGCGTCCCCCTTACGTTGTGGCAAGCTTCATGGTCACTTCCTGGAGTCGTGGAGTTCTGCCACTACTAGTACGGTACATTTCATTAAAGCGTGTTTAAAAATAAAGTTTTTTTTAAATTGAAATATTACTAATTTAGATGTTGACGATGATGCTGGGTGGCTCCGTCTCCCCGCCGCTTACACCACCACCACCTTCAACGTGAGACAGTTGAAGTTGTTGTGAATTGTTGTTGTTGTGAATTGTTGTTGATTGTTGTTGATTGTTGTTGTTGACAATGATGCTGGGTGTCTAAGTCTCGCCGCCGCTCACACCACCACCACCACCACCTTCAACGTGAGACAGTTGAAGTTGTTGTGAATTGTTGTTGTGAATTGTTGTTGATTGTTGATGTTGACAATGATGCTGGGTGTCTCCGTCTCGCCGCCGCTCACACCACCACCACCACCACCTTCAACGTGAGACAGTTGAAGTTGTTGTGAATTATTGTTGTTGTGAATTGTTGTTGATTGTTGTTGATTGTTGTTGATTGTTGTTGTTGTTGACAATGATGCTGGGTGTCTCCGTCTCGCCGCCGCTCACACCACCACCACCACCTTCAACGTGAGACAGTTGAAGTTGTTGTGAATTATTGTTGTTGTGAATTGTTGTTGATTGTTGTTGATTGTTGATGTTGACAATGATGCTGGGTGGCTCCGTCTCCCTGCCGCTTACACCACCACCACCACCACCTTCAACGTGAGACAGTTGAAGTTGTTGTGAATTGTTGTTGTTGTGAATTGTTGTTGATTGTTGTTGATTGTTGTTGATTGTTGATGTTGACAATGATGCTGGGTGGCTCCGTCTCCCCGCCGCTTACACCACCACCACCTTCAACGTGAGACAGTTGAAGTTGTTGTGAATTGTTGTTGTTGTGAATTGTTGTTGATTGTTGTTGATTGTTGTTGATTGTTGATGTTGACAATGATGCTGGGTGTCTCCGTCTCGCCGCCGCTCACACCACCACCACCTTCAACGTGAGACAGTTTAAGTTGTTGTGAATTGTTGTTGATGTTGTTGATTGTTGTTGATTGTTGTTGATTGTTGTTGATGTTGACAATGATGCTGGGTGTCTCCGTCTCGCCGCCGCTCACACCACCACCACCACCACCTTCAACGTGTGACAGTTGAAGTTGTTGTGAATTGTTGTTGATTGTTGTTGATTGTTGTTGTTGATTGTTGTTGACAATGATGCTGGGTGTCTCCGTCTCGCCGCCGCTCACACCACGACCACCACCACCTTCAACGTGAGACAGTTGAAGTTGTTGTGAATTATTGTTGTTGTGAATTGTTGTTGATTGTTGTTGACAATGATGCTGGGTGTCTCTGTCTTGTCTCTCGGCGTCGTCTCCTGCTCACATCACCACCACCGTCACTAGCACCACCTTCGCTACAACCACCAACCACCACCGTCACTACCACCATCGTCACTACAACCACCACCACCGTCACTACCACCACCTTCGCTACAACCACCAACATCACTACAACCACCACCACCGTCACTACAACCACCACCACCGTCACTACAACCACCACCGTCACTACAACCACCACCGTCACTACAACCACCACCACCGTCACTACAACCACCACCACCGTCACTACAACCACTGTCACCACCACTGTCACCACCACCGTCACCACCACCGTCACTAACTTACCACCAACCACAATCACGTCACTACCGCCAGTTGCATGGCTGGTGATCGTTGTGGTGTTGATTTTTATGGTTGAGAATTGTTGTTGACAATGATGCTGGGTGGTGCCTCTATCTCACCTCTTCATGCCTCACACCACCACTAACTACCACCACCACCACCAACAACCACCAACAACCACTAACCACCACCGTCACCACCACCAACGTCACAACCGCCACCAACCACCACCAACCACCACCGTCGTCACCACCACTACCGTCACCACCAACGTCACAACCGCCACCAACCACCAACAACCACTAACCACCACCGTCGTCACCACCACCAACCACCACCACCAACCACCACCGTCACCACCACCACCAACCACCATCACCACCACCACCAACCACCACCGTCACCACCACCAACCGTCACCACCACCACCAACCACCGTCACCACCACCACCAACCACCACCGTCACCACCACCAACCGTCACCACCACCACCAACCACCACCGTCACCATCACCAACCACCACCGTCACCACCAACCACCACCGTCACCACCACCAACCGTCACCACCACCAACCACCAACCACCACCGTCACCATCACCAACCACCACCGTCACCATCACCACCAACCACCACCACCAACCACCACCGTCACCACCACCAACCACCACCGTCACCACCAACCACCACCATCACCATCACCAACCACCACCGTCACCACCGTCACCACCACCAACCACCACCGTCACCATCACCAACCACCACCGTCACCATCACCACCAACCACCACCACCAACCACCACCGTCACCACCACCAACCAACCACCAACCACCACCAACCACCACCGTCACCATCACCAACCACCACCGTCACCACCACCACCACCACCAACCACTACTGTCACCACCACCACCACCAACCACCGTCACCACCACCACCACCAACCACCACCGTGAGCGGTCACGTGAGTGACTACGTCACCGTTTTCCCGCAGCCTTTGTTCCGCCCGCCCGCCCTGTCGCCCCTACGGCGGCTGCCGCCACCACCACCGCCGCCTCCTCCTCCCTCCTCCTTCCTCCCTCCTCCTCCTCCTTCCTCCTCCCTTGCTTTCACGGGGGCGGGGGGGGAGGCAATCAGAGGCCGGAGAAGCCATCGCGAAGAGAGAGAGAGAGGCGAGAGAGAAAGGGGACAGCTCCCTCCCACCTCACCACCTCCTCTACCCCATCGCTGGTGGCCGCTCTTTCGCCATTGTTACTCACTACCGCTGCTATCGCTCATGGAGGGGGTGGTTTATATTATTATTGTTGTTGCTGCTGCTGTTGTTTCGGTGCGGAAAGCTGTCGCTCTCCTCTCGCGTCAATTAAATAACAGCCTCGATTAAAATCGTCCCCCACAACGCCTTAGCCCAGCGTAGAAGGCGTTCGTCTTGCGTGGAGGGAGACGATTTGGGGGGTGGGTGGGTGAGTGAGTGAGCGGGCGAGTGGCTGCCTGGCCTGGGTGGTGGGTGGCCAAATTTTGTAAAAACGTGGGAGTTGAATGCGCGACTTCTCCCGTCTACGTTTGAGATTTTGAGGTGGTAGTGGTGGTGGGGGGAGGGCTTTGTTTTATTTTGTCTGCTTTGCTGCGTTTGGAAAGGCGGAAGAATACAAATCGCTGTGACACACGAGGACGAGGAGGAGGACGAGGAGGAGGAGGGAGCCGTTCCCAGTCCCGCTTGGGGCCGACTCGCCCCGACTCGGTAAGTCGGCGCAGAGGCCCAGGTGTGGTCGAGGCTTTAATTCGTTTTTTTAAACATTTTTTTGTGTGTGTCGCTTTAAAGCGCTGCTGTTAATGCGGCGGCGGTGAGGGGGGGGTAAAAGAAGTATCGCCGGGGTTTGTAAAGTGAAGATTAATTAAGAAGCGACGTCAGTTTTATTTATTTATTAATATTCTCAACATTACTACCGCCGATTAAAAGAGGCGATGGCAGTTTTATTTAAACGTTGATACCCTCCCCACCACCACCGACAAAATATATACGCACAACAATCTGCGAGGAAAGGAGTAGGGGAATTAAAGTATAAAGCGATTATAACAGACGCACAGGAGAGAAATTAAACCCCCCCCACCTCCGAACCTCGAGGTCGAGGCCTCGACCTCGCCTAGCTCCCAGTGCCCGGTCTCGCGCTCGCCCGGCGGTGGCGTTCTAGGCAAGGGGGGAGGGCGCGCGGAGTAGACGGGCCTAGGCCTTGTGTTTGACACAAAACGCCGAATATACAAAGCCCCCCTCCCCTTCCATCTATCGATAGAACGCGACCTCGCCTCCCCTCGTTTTAAAACGTTTATAGTTGTGCGTTTCGTTTGTCTCCCACGGCGCCGGGTTTTCGCCGCGGCGTTTGCTATCTGTGTCGAAGTTGTCGTTGGCTTTCGGCTGCGTTAAAGTGGCGGGATAGCTCGCCTGGATTGGGCCCAGGAGGCTTCGGCTGGCGCTGACGGCGCCTTGAGAGTGGAAAAATTTTTGTTGTTAAAATTCCACCCCAAATTTTGTTTTTTGTTATTCGATGTTTTTTTTCTCTCTCTCCTTCCAAGACCTTAATTTGTATTAATCTACGACTTGGGGCGTCGTTCACTCTCCTCACGATTTTTGTTATTCCACCCCCTTATTCGGAGCGCGCCACTGGCTCCGATATGCCCATAATTACTCGTAATGTAGTAAATGTATAATATAGGTTGTTCTTTAGGTTAGATAAATAGTAATGTATAGTTAAAGGTTTAACCGCAACCTCCTCAGCCTTACCTCACTCATGGGCCCGACATGCTAATGCATACTCGTAAACGTACGTAACTTATAATGTAGTTTTTTTGTTTTTAGGTTTGATCGCGTAAATATGAATGTGTCGTTGATGCCGCCACCACCCGACTTAAACAAAACGTGCCAATTCGTTGCTAATTTGATCTCCAACACAGCGGTTGTGTTGGAGATCAAATCGACAGCATAGTACAGCAGCACATCGGTGTATTGGAGAGTAAATCCACAAACATTGTACAGCACAGCGGTGTATTGGAGAGTAATTCCACATACATTGTACAGCAGCACATCGGTGTGTTGGAGAGTAATTCCACAAACATTGTACAGCACACCGGTGTGTTGGGAGAATAATTCCACAAACATAGTACAGCACACCGGTGTATTGGGAGAGTAATTCCACAAACATTGTACATCACACCGGTGTATTGGAGAGTAAATCCACAAACATAGTACAGCACAGCGGTGTGTTGGAGAGTAATTCCACAAACATTGTACAGCAGCACATCGGTGTATTGGAGAGTAATTCCACAAACATTGTACAGCACATCGGTGTATTGGAGAGTAATTCCACAAACATTGTACAGCACACTGGTGTATTGGAGAGTAATTCCACAAACATTGTACAGCACACTGGTGTATTGGAGAGTAATTCCACAAACATAGTACAGCACATGGTGTAGTGGAGAGTAACTCCACAAACATTGTACAGCACACCGGTGTGTTGGGAGAGTAATTCCACAAACATTGTACAGCACACCGGTGTATTGAAGAGCAATTCCACAAACATTGTACAGCAGCACATCGGTGTATTGGAGAGTAATTCCACAGTACAGCACATCGGTGTATTGGAGAGTAATTCCACAAACATTGTACAGCACACCGGTGTGTTGGAGAGTAATTCCACAAACATTGTACAGCACACCGGTGTGTTGGGAGAATAATTCCACAAACATAGTACAGCACACCGGTGTATTGGGAGAGTAATTCCACAAACATTGTACATCACACCGGTGTATTGGAGAGTAAATCCACAAACATAGTACAGCACAGCGGTGTGTTGGAGAGTAATTCCACAAACATTGTACAGCAGCACATCGGTGTATTGGAGAGTAATTCCACAAACATTGTACAGCACATCGGTGTATTGGAGAGTAATTCCACAAACATAGTACAGCACACCGGTATGTTGGGAGAATAATTCCACAAACATTGTACAGCACAGCGGTGTGTTGGGAGAGTAACTCCACAAACATTGTACAGCACACCGGTGATGTTGGAGAGTAATTCCACAAACATTGTACATCACAGCGGTGTGTTGGAGAGTAATTCTACAAACATTGTACAGCACACCGGTGTATTGGAGAGTAATTCCACAAACATAGTACAGCACACCGGTGTGTTGGAGAGTAATTCCACAAACATTGTACAGCACACCGGTGTGTTGGAGAGTAATTCCACATACATTGTACAGCAGCACACCGGTGTATTGGAGAGTAATTCCACATACATTGTACAGCACACCGGTGTATTGGAGAGTAATTCCACATACATTGTACAGCACACCGGTGTATTGGAGAGTAATTCCACAAACATTGTACAGCAGCACATCGGTGTATTGGAGAGTAATTCCACATACATTGTACAGCACACCGGTGTATTGGAGAGTAATTCCACAAACATTGTACAGCACATCGGTGTATTGGAGAGTAATTCCACAAACATTGTACAGCACACCGGTGTGTTGAAGAGCAAATCCACAAACATTGTACAGCAGCACATCAGTGTATTGGAGAGTAATTCTACAAACATTGTACAGCACACCGGTGTGTTGGAGAGTAATTCTACAAACATAGTACAGCACATCGGTGTATTGGGAGAGTAAATCCACAAACATTGTACAGCACACCGGTGTATTGAAGAGCAAATCCACAAACAGTACAGCACACCGGTGTGTTGGAGAGTAATTCCACAAACACTGTACAGCACAGCGGTGTATTGGGAGAGTAAATCCACAAACATTGTACAGCACACCGGTGTATTGGAGAGTAATTCCACAAACATAGTACAGCACACCGGTGTTTTGGAGAGTAATTCCACAAACATAGTACATCACAGCGGTGGGTTGGAGAGTAATTCTACAAACATAGTACAGCACACCGGTGTGTTGGGAGAGTAACTCCACAAACATTGTACAGCACAGTGTATTGGAGAGTAACTCCACAAACATAGTACAGCACAGCGGTGTGTTGGAGAGTAATTCCACAAACATAGTACAGCACACCGGTGTATTGGAGAGTAATTCTACAAACATAGTACAGCACATCGGTGATGTTGGAGAGTAATTCCACAAACATTGTACATCACAGCGGTGTGTTGGAGAGTAATTCTACAAACATTGTATAGCACACCGGTGTATTGGAGAGTAATTCCACAAACATTGTACAGCAGCACACCGGTGTGTTGGAGAGTAATTCCACAAACATTGTACAGCACACCGGTGTGTTGGGGAGTAATTCCACAAACATTGTACAGCACACCGGTGTGTTGGTAGAGTAATTCCACAAACATAGTACAGCACACCGGTGTATTGGGAGAGTAATTCCACAAACATTGTACAGCACAGCGGTGTGTTGGAGAGTAACTCCACAAACATTGTACAGCACATCAGTGTATTGGAGAGCAAAGATGATGCTAGTTGTAATTACTGACGAAATGTTGTACTCTGTAAATGTTGTGGATTTGCTTTCCAACACACCACGGTTGGTTTAACACGTAGGCTTTCGCGACCAATATTATTCATAATAAAGTTTTTTTTGGGTTAGATCGCGTTTATTTATAAATGTGTCGTAACCAAACTGAAAATGTTGTGGATTCACTCTTCAACACACTGGTGGGCTGAAGTAGTGAATTATTTGTCTTTTGTCAGCGTGACACTTTTTTTTGTTGATTGGCCGTGTCGGGTGGTGGAGGGTTACGACACATTTATAAATAACGTGATCTAACCCACAAACCTTTAATACGAACACAACGGTTGTTTTGTACTAATAACGAATTGGCACGTTCTGTTTCCGTGACAAAACCTTGCAAAATTGTCTTGTCCGGGTGGTGGTGGCGGGTTTCACGACACTTTTACATTTACGCGATCTAACCCAAAAAAAAACCTATACTATGGATCATATACAACATCGCGTAGGCCTTCTGTACACGATAGTGGTGTAGCAGTTAGCGCTGCGCTACAAACCTGGCCCACCCGGGTTGAATTCCCGCTCACGGCCACCAACACCACCAGGTAACGATTTATCTGAACCTGTCCTGGCGCCTCCCCCGTGAGGTCCTCTCGGCCTCAAATAAGTAGCTGGTGTAGCGATGGCGGTGTGTGTAGTAAACATCCCTAATGGGTAGAGTCGAAGGCGACCGGGCGTGGTGCTGGCCACCCACCCCCTCGTGTGCCACGGTGTGCCGCTCTTCCTAGGTGCCGCTACTCGATAACAGCACTTGCCCCAAGTATGTTAGAGGCTACACGGGGGGGAGCTTTGTCTTGGTCTTTGGTGTTTACTAAATGTGCGCGTATATTGCTCTGCTGTTGTTGTTGTTGCTGCTGGTGTGTGTGTGTGTGTGCGCGCCACATTGTGTATTGGCAGACCGTGCCGAAGAAGGCAATAATTGACACTGCGTGTGAGTGAATTTAGATTAAATATGCTGCTGTTGCTCTCAGAGCATTTAAGATTACTCTTGTACCGCTTGCCTGCTGGAAATGCGTTTTTCCTACCGGCTCCATGGGGGGGGGGGGGGGACGGTGCGTATCTTGTGCCCTGGGATTCTGAAACTGCAATTGTAAATACGCCACGCTCACTGTCAACACGCTGAGCATACGCCTGCCGTTACCTTGCGAGGTTCCTTTTAAAATGCCGCATGCGGTTTTAGTTTGCAGTGCCAGTCGAATGTTACCGGTTTCCCCCCAAAAGAAACGTTTGCTCAGTCTTTGCAACATATGCCCGGCCCTCTGTGCACTCGTGATGGACTGAAACTCATAATAAGAGTGTGCAATATAAGATGTTCTCGCGACAAATGTTGCGCCTGCGGTGCTGCTAACAAATGCATTACAGTGGATCGGGGAGCGGTGGCGCCCCGAACCCCGACCGGGCCCGAGTTCGATTCCCGCTCACGGCCAACATCGGTGACGGATTTATCTGAACTGGTCCTGAGTAATCCCCTCGGTCAGACTGGACATCTGTGAGAGAAGGGCTTTTTGTAGCTCGTCGGATTGCGCCAGTATGAACCAACTTTCGGATTCTGAAATGAGGTACGGTGCCAAGTGCGGTGTGTTAGTGAACATCGCCACGAGGGAGACAAAGGCGGCCGGGCGTGGTGCTGGCCACCCACCCCCCCCCCCGTGTGCCGTGGCGGCCTTCATAGGTGCTGCTCGCTAACAGCACTTGCCGCGGCAGTCTGTTGAAGGCTACACTGGGGATCGTTGTCTATCTCCCACAGCTATATATACACACACACACAAAACATAGATCTCTCCCCCCCATGTTAGCCTTACACTGCAGGGACAAGTGCTGTTAGCGAGCACCTATTAAGGTCATGACATCACACAGGTATTACGGAGTATGGTGAGCCCCATCCTTGGCAGCATACGCGCACACCGTTTTATAGGCGTTGACGAGGTCATCATTGGTTTTACGGTAGAGAGACCCGGGGTCTGCCTGAGGGTTTGACTCTCGCTTCTCTCTGGTTTCAGCAAAGAGGACGCCGTTCGTTACCTTTTGACTTGCGGTGTTCCGTCTATGGCGTCTGCACCACGTGCGGACTCTTGACGGTGTCCAGAAACCTCGCTTGTCGCGAAAGCCGTTTATCAGCGATGAAAGTCAGAAAATTATCCCGCTCAACAAAATGCAAAGAAGACTGCGGAGGTGCGTGCCTGGAAGGATATTGACAGACTGGATCACGTACTTTTAGCGTTTAATATTTTTACGTGACCGAGTTAAGGCCCGCCGAGCCTAGTGGCTCTTTTTCATAAGTGACCTGGCGAGCACAAATGATAGCTTAACGATGTGGCCTCTGGTGTGGAAACTTCTATCGGCCAAACACTCTGAATCCCATGTTTCTAAATGTGAAGGGGAAAAACTGGCGGACCTGGAGAAAAATCCATGCGACCACGAGGAGAGGACACCGCAAACTCCAAAATGCACAGGCAACAAACTTGGGAATGAACTCGCAATCTACTGAATTCCAGGCGAGGTAGTTAACATATCACCATCGATTAGGGAACAGATTAATCCCTTCCGATGACGTGAACGGAACGGTAGTTCATCGGAATAGAATAGGAATGAAAACTGAATTTAACTCTTTTATATTATGAGACCTCCTTTGCCAGTAACCAGATATAGAAATAGGTTTAACCTATATCTGGTTACTGGCAAAGGAGGTCTCATAATATAAATGCTCACCCCGAGCCCTCAATACTCTGATAGTGCGCTGTTTTTGAGTTGTACGCCTTTTGGCGTCTTCTGGTCCAACACCAATGGAGACTAGGCTCTAAGAAAAGCCGTCTCGGGTGTGGACCAATCAAATTCAAGGACAGTGCACATTATTATCAGAGTTGTCTTTTTTGTTTGCGTTTTGACTGCTTGTGTTGTGGTTATTGCAGACATGATGCCTTGAATAAAGGTGTCAGTTTTTGTGCCAGTTAAAAGGGTTAAACCTATTTCTATGAATTTAACTCATTTCGTCGGTACGGAGGCTCCCACAAGGCCATGCGGGAGGGTGCTACTACCACTGCCACTACTGCTGCCACAGCTAATGCCGCTACTACTACGCCTCCCGAAATAAAACTAACGCCGAGCCGCTCGCACGCTCCGAGATTCGGCGGGTGATCGGGACACACCCCCGGGCCCATCCTGGAACTTGCATCAGACGTCAAACGTCTCGGACACGGGAGAAGGTCAAAGGCGCTCAAATAGTTGCGGGCAAACAGTAGTAAGTGGGCTCGTGCAGGATAACACGTCCACGGTCTGGAGGGACGGTGCGCCGGTGGTCGAGACTAAGCGCGGAGTGGCAGCCGAGGGAGGGAACGCGTCCCGGAGGATGTCCACCACGGAGATGGGGAGCGGGATATATCCCCCGCTCGGCAGTTTCCAGATCCCGGAACGCAGAGCGACTAATCGCTGCGCCACCGCTCCTCCGCCCCAGTTGTACGTACAATGCACGATATGGGTAGGGGTTTTCCTTGGCACGAGCGACTCTTTAACGCATTTTATCGACCGCCTTAAGGCGCTTTACAGAGAATTAACAGTGGTACAACAACGGCATGTGTGATTGTATAACGGTGGAGGTGAGGTGGACGAAATAAATGAGAGGAAGCAATGGTGGGGGGGAGGGGGGGCGGAGGGGGTGCGAATCTGTGATGATGCGTGAATTTGGTGAAAATTGAAATTGATGACGGTAAATGATGATGAATTGATTGAATGAATGGGGGTTGATGAGTGATAGCCGCGTAATGAGAATATGAAGGGGGAACAGGAATGGCGGTGGTCGTTATGAGGGGGAGATTAAGGGGAGGGTCGTGGGGTGTGCTGGGGGGGGGAGGAGTATCAAGAAGTGAGTTTTGAGTGAGCAGTGGAAAATTATTGGGCGAAGGTGACTGCTTATTAATGCGGACGGGGGAAGTTTGTTCCAGTGGAGGAGGGGGTGGATAGCGACGGCGTGGATTGAGCACAAGGAGGAGGGACCGAGAGAGAGAGAGAGACGGCAAAGCTTGAGAAAGGTTAGGCAGTGGTTCTTAACATGGGGGGTGCATGATGCCCTTTCTGGGGGGTGGCGAGACACGGCCAGATTCTTTTTTAGAAGGTGAATCGTCGAAACACAAATGAGAAGCCACGGTCACGTAAGTTACAACGTACTTTTGTTTAATCAAACCCTAGTGTGTGTGTGTGTGTTTGTTAACATGTGTTACATTGTTGTTAACAATTGAGAAGGAAAGGGAGTTTAGGTTAAGAACCGCTGGGTTTAGGGCCTTTGGTTCTTGGTTGAGGCAAAGAGCGAAACCTGTCCGGGATTATTTTTAATTTAACATCCCCGCCCCGCCGCCCCGCCGCCCATCCCAAGTGGACGAGATTCGTCGCAGGAATGCCGACACCTCGGTGTGGGGTTTGGGGGGAGCGTTTCAATCGCAGCAGTGGATTGATAGCTGCCGATAATGATTGACGATGATGACTATGATGATGATGATGATTATAATAGTTTGTTGTCCTTCCGCCCGCACCTCCGATTTAGCACGGTTGGCTACTTACGGCTGCGAAGGAAAGTTCTACATACATACTAAACTATAACTACACACGCTACACTGTACTCTACTATGCATTATACTACATGGAAAACGAATTTCTTTACAACTGCTTTTTATGTTTAGTTTGTCCTTCCCCCCCCCCCTCTCACCTCCAACTGAGCCCGCGGTTGGCTTCGTACGGTGCAAAAGAAGTCCCAACAATAGATCCATAGACCCATAGAGATGCGTTGCGGTGGCAGAAATGGCTCGGTTTGAGCGAGGGAGTGTCGCTCCCGGGCCCACGATCACCCCCGTCCCCTACGCGATTAGTGCGGCTCAAGCTGGCGGTTGTGATGGTGGACCTTAACTGCCCTCGCCCCCGGGTATACGTTACATACGTGCGCGTCACGTACGCATGCACGTTACGTACGTGATCCCTCCCTCCCCGACCTTCCCGCTAGTGCCCGTCCTCGCAAGGCCGACAATGGACGAATTCCAGGCGGCGGCGGCGCAGTTCCTGCCGGACGACCCGACGGCCCTGCGCGAAGCAGCACGCAACCACAACCTCTACCACATGTGGCGGGAGATCTGGGCCCGCAGCGGACGCGTCACCAAGGAGTGGAACCCCTGTGAGTACGGCGGCGACGGCGGCGGTGTGGTGGTGGTGGTGTGTTGCGGGTGTGGGCGGGTGGTGGTGGTGTGTGTGTGTGTGTTGCGGGTGTGGGTGGGTGGTGGTGGTGTGTGTGTGTGTGTTGCGGGTGTGGGTGGGTGGTGGTGGTGTGTGTGTGTGTGTGTTGCGGGTGTGGGCGGGTGGTGGTGGGGTCCGGCGTAGAGCCCGCAGGTGGATTCCGTGACACCTGACGACAATGCAGGAGTTTGAACTTATTTCAGCCAGAGAGACACGGGGGGGGTTTTCAAGGATTCCCTTCACTCCCGGACGTCCCGAACCTCCCTTGCTTTCCCCCCCCCGCCCGCCCGCACTCGCACAAACCTGCGAGAACCCCCTCATCAGTGCCCTGACTTATTACAGACCAATTCAGACTTTGTTGGTCACCCAGTGCCCTTCTAAATCTCAAAACGTTCATCGGCCACAAAGTCCCATCGCCCTTCTAAATCTCAAAACGTTCATCGGCCACAAAGTCCCATCGCCCTTCTAAATCTCAAAACGTTCATCGGCCACAAAGTCCCATCGCAAGTGAGAAACACAGATTTTTTTTTTTAAAAATGGACGCGTTCTTTTGCCCGTATTGAAACGGCTGTTCTCGCCGTATGGACCTGAAAACTAAATTTCCCTGTACAAAGAAAATGGGTAATAAAACCTCGTGGGTTGACACGTATGCTGATGCATTCCTGAAGCTCCTTTTCCCGTAGCTTCCTTGACCTTTCCGCTTTCCCTCCAGCCCAACCACCTTCCCACATTCTCTCACGGATCCCAGCCAGCTTCGCCTGGTAGGAGGAGGGGGGGGGTTGGTTTAGTGTTTGTATTTGTATTAGTTTGGGCAATTTGTTTACCATTTACTTTGCAGTACTATCGTGTTTGTGTAACTGTTTGTTGTTGTAACGTTCTTACCCCCATGCCCCGACCTGGACATCTGTGAGTGAAAAGAGCCTTGTAGCTCATAGGATTCGTCCTGCAGTATAAATATTTTGATTCTGGATCATCCTCCGCTTTCCCGCGCTCTTTCCATTTTGAATTTCTCCCTCCAATCTCTTCAATGTCCCCTGCCCCAACAGTTTCCCCCTTTTCAGGCCCCGTTGAGTAACCAATCGGAGGGCTTGTGTTTTCCTCCCTACTCTCGGCGTCATGCACGCTGCGTCTGCAACGTTGCGGTGAGCATTCTCGCCTGTGAATGAATCATTGCAATTGGCTCTTTGGAAGCTGGATTAGAGGGCGTGCCATCATAGAACTGAAACAATCTTTTGTTATTGTTACCAGGTTAGTTAGTTATTAGTTATTTTTCAGAAGCGAACCTGGCCCCCGCAAGTGATAGCGGCCCAACAAAGTGCCTACCGTCGTCATGAACATTGCGTGGAAATTATAGCAGCAGACAAATAATCAATAAACGCATAGATTTACATAGAGACTCATAGAGATACATAGACTCATAGAGATACATAGATTCATAGAGATACATAGACCCATACAGATACATAGAGACCCCATACAGATACATAGAGACCCATACAGATACATAGAGACCCCATAGAGATACATAGAGACCCATATAGATACATAGAGACCCATATAGATACATAGAGACCCATAGAGATGCATAGAGACCCATAGAGATACATAGAGACTCATAGAGATACATAGACCCATAGAGATACATAGACCCATAGAGATACATAGACCCATAGAGATACATAGACCCATAGAGATACATAGACCCATACAGATACATAGAGACCCATAGCGATACATAGAGACCCATAGCGATACATAGACCCATACAGATACATAGACCCATACAGATACATAGACCCATAGAGATACATAGAGACCCATAGAGATACATAGAGATACATAGAGACCCATAGAGATACATAGACCCATAGAGATACATAGAGACCCCATAGAGACGCACAGATGGATATAGAGATACATAGAGACCCATAGATCTACAAAGGGACCAATAGAGATACATAGACCCATAGAGATACAGAGACCCATAGAGATACATAGAGACCCATAGAGATACATAGAGACCCATACAGATACATAGATACCCATACAGATACATAGACCCATACAGATACATAGGCCCATAGAGATACATAGAGACCCATATAGATACCTAGGGACCCATAGAGATACAAAGATACCCATACATATACATAGATACCCATACATATACATAGAGACCCATAGAGATACATAGAGACCCATAGAGATACAGAGACCCATAGATACACACAGAGACCCATAGATACACACAGAGACCCATAGAGATACACAGAGACCCATAGAGATACACAGAGACCCATAGAGATACAGAGACCCATAGAGATACACAGAGACCCATAGAGATACACAGAGACCCATAGAGATACACAGAGACCCATAGAGATACACAGAGACCCATAGAGATACACAGAGACCCATAGAGATACATAGACCCCCATAGAGATACATAGAGACCCATACAGATACATAGAGACCCATACAGATACATAGAGATACATAGAGACCCATACAGATACATAGAGACCCATACAGATACATAGAGACCCATACAGATACATAGAGATACATAGGCCCATGGACTAAACTCAACTATGTATTTATTTACCAGGTAAGGCCCTGACTTAGCCGTTCTGTAGCCCTTTTTTCAGAAGCCACACTGGCCATCACAAGTGATAGCTCAACCAAGTGGCTCATCATCATCATCACGTGGAAATGTATTGCAGCAGCCACTTACTCTTGAACGTGTATACACAGTAAGTAAACCCTTGTTAGTTCGACACATGGGGCCTCTGGCCTTGCCGAATTATCCAATATTACGAATTGTGCACAACGGTGACTCCCGCAGTGCCTCCCGCCCCAATAAAAACATCCAAATTTGATCGGCAAAAAAGTAGCGCCATCAGTAGGCAGCGCCGCAGGCGACGGAAGAGGGATGAGCGGGTAGGTTCCATGTGCTAGGTGCCCGAGGTTGTGGAGGGGGGGCTTAATGCACTTACTGAAACGCCAAACTGCACTCGCTTAAACTTCACATTTTTTTTTTCCGCCTGGCGATTAATGTTTACTCAAAGACGACGGGTCTGCACGAGCGCTCGCCACGTGAGCCGCCATTAATGTTTACTCAAAGACGACGGGTCTGCACGAACGCTCGCCACGTGAGCCGCGATTAATGTTTACTCAAAGACGACGGGTCTGCACGAACGCTCGCCACGTGAGCCGCGATTAATGTTTACTCAAAGACGACGGGTCTGCACGAACGCTCGCCACGTGAGCCGCCATTAATGTTTACTCAAAGACGACGGGTCTGCACGAACGCTCGCCACGTGAGCCGCCATTAATGTTTACTCAAAGACGACGGGTCTGCACGAACGCTCGCCACGTGAGCCGCCATTAATGTTTACTCAAAGACGACGGGTCTGCACGAGCGCTCGCCAGGCGAGCCACCACCCGGCAGAGTCGCCGTCGTTCTGGTCGTGTCGCGCGGGGTCTCTCCGCGCGACACGCCGAAATTGGACCATTCGGCACGGCTGTTCGGCCCGTGGCGGATTGCTAATACACCGTGCATACGCCGAAAGCGCAGCCGTGCGGACATATTCCCAATTACGAATGATTAAATGCCAAAATAACGGGCTTTTACTGCACGTATAATTTACACGTGACGAGCCACATGGGTGAACGTTTATTCGTGAAAAGCCAGGTCGCTTTTGTGGAATAAGAAAATAGCTCAGTGGGCTCTTGCCCGGTAAAATAAAACTAAGCTGTATATATTTTTGTTATTTTTCGCAGGTAAGGCCCCACTGACCTATGCAGCTCTTGTTCAGAAGCGACGCTGGTTACCACGAAAGATAGCTCAACGAAGTGGCTTGTCAAGTGTACATTTATAGCAGCAGACAAATATTCTAAATTATAAACGCACGTTGCTGAATATAGAGGGGAGGGACCCATGCAATCACGGGGAGAATGTGCAAACTCCGAAACAACAGGCATGAGGGTCGGGATCGAACCCGCGACCTCCTGTAGACCAGGCAAGGTGGTTAACATCTCATAGCCACCGTGATGATGATGATGAGAGAGAGACACAGACCTGTATACCAGGCGAGGTAGTTAACATCTCATAGCCACCGTGATGATGATGAGAGAGAGACACAGACCTGTCGACCAGGCGAGGTAGTTAACATCTCATAGCCACCGTGGTGATGATGAGAGAGACGCAGACCTCCTGTATACCAGGCGAGGTAGTTAACATCTCATAGCCACCGTTGTGATGATGATAAGAGAGAGACAGACCTCCTGTAGACCAGGCGAGGTAGTTAACATCTCATAGCCACCGTGGTGATGATGATGATGATGAGAGAGACACAGACCTCCTGTAGACCAAGCGAGGTAGTTAACATCATAGCCACCGTGATGATGATGAGAGAGAGAGACACAGACCTCCTATAGACCAGGCGAGGTAGTTAACATCTCCTAGCCACCATGGTGATGATGATGATGAGAGTGACACGCAAACCCCAAATATACAGCAGGCGTCAGGGTCGGGATCGAACCCACGACTTCCTGTATACCAGGCGAGGTAGTTAACATCTCATAGCCACCGTGGTGATGATGATGATGATGAGAGAGACACAGACCTCCTGTATAACAGGCGAGGTAGTTAACATCTCATAGCCACCGTGGTGATGATGATGAGAGAGACACAGACCTCCTGTATACCAGGCGAGGGAGTTAACATCTCATAGCCACCGTGGTGATGATGATGATGATGAGAGAGACACGCAAACCCCAAATATACAGCAGGCGTCAGGGCCGGGATCGAACCCACGACCTTCCGTATATCGCCACCGCGGCGCCAGGTGGCACGGTAGTGGTGCGGCAGGCAGGCACGCGATTCAAAAGGTTTGCACGATCAACTTCTCGTTAAACCTTTCCCGTTCCGATGACGTTCATGTACATGCGTGTACATGCACATTGTCTCGAGGAGGGGAAGCTCTGCTAACTTTTTCCGCGTTTTCAAAATCAGATTTAAGGGTCATAAAATGCAGATTTTTTTTTTCCGTTCAAAACCGTTTGAATCCGAAATATCTCAAACAATCAAAGATGGAACACAATCAGTTCCCCCTTTAAATTTATTTGCCGTCTAATGCTCTATCAAACGTAAAAAAAAACGCACTCTTATATTTTGAACGGTTTCTGAATGACATCAGGCACAAATGTGTTTATGGGGCACTTAAACATCGATATTTGATGGCCTCTAAATGAAATATCTCAGATTTGTCAGATTTCTCTCCCTGTTTGTGTCCTAAAAGCTACCTGCGTAACAAATTGCAGCTTTTTACCTTGTCGGGAAGTACCCTCGGGGGTTTTTGAGACACAAATTAAGGTCTTCTCCATATATATAAAAGGCAAAGTTGTGATTGTGTGTGTCTGTTCAAAATGTTTAGCGTACTTCCCGACATGCAACAAACTTGAAATTTGCCATGTGGGTACTTTCCAGACTGTACACCATGCAAACATTATAAAATACAATTTTGTGGGGTTTTTTTTTGGGGTGGGGCAAGCTCAATAATGCAGATACTTTTTGCACGGCAAGTGAGCTGTGACGTCAGATCTGTCACGTGACCCGCGCACGTGGAAGCGTAACGCATTGTAGTGTAGTGGTTAGCGCACCTGGGTCTGCCCCGTGACCTCCTGCCAGCGGGCGTTCGACACTTCACGTGGCCTCAGGGTGCACATAGCCTGGCACAAGCGGCGTGGTGACGTCACCACCACTTAGTGGCGAATGGCGGTTGTTGTTGTGTCTGTGTGTGTGTATCTGTGTGTGTATCTGTGTGTGTATCTGTGTGTGTGTATCTGTGTGTGTGTATCTGTGTGTGTATCTGTGTGTGTGTGTGGAAGCGTAACGCATTGTAGTGTAGCGGGTAGCGCTACGCCGCGCTAGGAACCCGGCGACCCGAGTTCGATTCCCGCTCACGGCCACCACCGGTGACGATTATTTCACCCGCTCCTGGGCCTCCCCTAGGTCGACTCGGCCTCAAACGAGTAACTGGTGTGGTGTGTGTGTGAACATCGCCACTGGGGAGACAAAGGCGGCCGGGCGTCGTGAATCCAAGTCCCGGGCGAAGCCGGGTAGTAAAGCTCATTGTTTATAAGATGCACAGGATACAGCGAAGTGTAACATGGTACAGCGATGATGCTAACTCTCAACTTCTCTGTGAGTCTCTGGTTCTCCGTGTCTCTGGTTCTCAGAGTCTCTGCGTCTCAGAGTCTCTGAGTCTCTGAGTCTCTATGGGTCTCTGTCCATCTCTATGGGTCTCTGTGAGTCTCTATGTTTATCTGAGTCTCTGTGCGTCTTTGAGTCTGGACCTTTATGGGTGTCTGTGAGTCTCTTCTGAACGGCTGCTGATGCAGTAGATGCGGAGCAACGACTACAATTGTCACATTCAGGTGGTCAAGCGCGTATACTTCGGCCGCGAGGTTCCGTCAGTGTTCATTTGGAGGATCCTTGTCCCAGGACCTGTCTGGCACGCTGTTTGACCCTGAAGAGGGCCGTTGGCGCGGCTTAGCGTTGTTGTTGCACTTTATATCGGTAGAGATTGATGATCGATGTTGTTGGTGATGGTAGTGGGGATGGTGGTAGTGCGTGTGTGTTGTTGCTCTGGCGACCGGTAGAGATCAATGATCGATGTTGGTTGTGGTGTTGGTGGTGGGGATGGTGGTAGTGCGTGTGTGTTGTTGCTCTGGCGACCAGTAGAGATCAATGATCGATGTTGGTTGTGGGGATGATGGTAGTGCGTGTGTTGTTGTTGCTCTGGCGACCGGTAGAGATCAACGATCGATGTTGGTTGTAGTGTTGGTTGTGGGGATGGTGGTAGTGCGTGTGTTGTTGTTGCTGTTCTGGAAACCGGTAGAGATCAACGATCGATGTTGGTTGTGGTGTTGGTTGTGGGGATGGTGGTAGTGCGTGTGTAGTTGCTGTTCTGGAGACCCGTAGAGATCGATGTTGGTTGTGGTGTTGGTGGTGGGGATGGTGGTAGTGCGTGTGTGTTGTTGCTCTATCAACCGGTAGAGATCAATGATCGATGTTGGTTGTGGTGTTGGTGGTGGGGATGGTGGTAGTGCGGTGTGTAGTTGCTGTTCTGGAGACCGGTAGAGATCACCGATCGATGTTGGTTGTGGTGTTGGTGGTGGGGATGGTGGTAGTGCGGTGTGTAGTTGCTGTTCTGGAGACCGGTAGAGATCACCGATCGATGTTGGTTGTGGTGTTGGTGGTGGGGATGGTGGTAGTGCGTGTGTAGTTGCTGTTCTGGAGACCGGTAGAGATCAACGATCGATGTTGGTTGTGGTGTTGGTTGTGGGGATAGCGGTAGTGCGTGTGGTGTTGTTGCTCTGGCGACCGGTAGAGATCAATGATCGATGTTGGTTGTGGTGTTGGTTGTGGGGATGGTGGTAGTGCGTGTGTTGTTGTTGCTGTTCTGGAGACCGGTAGAGATCAACGATCGATGTTGGTTGTGGTGTTGGTGGTGGGGATGGTGGTAGTGCGTGTGTTGTTGTTGCTCTGGCGACCGGTAGAGATCAACGATCGATGTTGGTTGTGGTGTTGGTGGTGGGGATGGTGGTAGTGCGTGTGTAGTTGCTGTTCTGGAGACCGGTAGAGATCAACGATCGATGTTGGTTGTGGTGTTGGTTGTGGGGATAGCGGTAGTGCGTGTGGTGTTGTTGCTCTGGCGACCGGTAGAGATCAATGATCGATGTTGGTTGTGGTGTTGGTTGTGGGGATGGTGGTAGTGCGTGTGTTGTTGTTGCTGTTCTGGAGACCGGTAGAGATCAACGATCGATGTTGGTTGTGGTGTTGGTGGTGGGGATGGTGGTAGTGCGTGTGTTGTTGTTGCTCTGGCGACCGGTAGAGATCACCGATCGATGTTGGTTGTGGTGTTGGTGGTGGGGATGGTGGTAGTGCGTGTGTAGTTGCTGTTCTGGAGACCGGTAGAGATCAACGATCGATGTTGGTTGTGGTGTTGGTTGTGGGGATAGCGGTAGTGCGTGTGGTGTTGTTGCTCTGGCGACCGGTAGAGATCAATGATCGATGTTGGTTGTGGTGTTGGTTGTGGGGATGGTGGTAGTGCGTGTGTTGTTGTTGCTGTTCTGGAGACCGGTAGAGATCAACGATCGATGTTGGTTGTGGTGTTGGTGGTGGGGATGGTGGTAGTGCGTGTGTTGTTGTTGCTCTGGCGACCGGTAGAGATCAACGATCGATGTTGGTTGTGGTGTTGGTGGTGGGGATGGTGGTAGTGCGTGTGTAGTTGCTGTTCTGGAGACCGGTAGAGATCAACGATCGATGTTGGTTGTGGTGTTGGTTGTGGGGATAGCGGTAGTGCGTGTGGTGTTGTTGCTCTGGCGACCGGTAGAGATCAATGATCGATGTTGGTTGTGGTGTTGGTTGTGGGGATGGTGGTAGTGCGTGTGTTGTTGTTGCTGTTCTGGAGACCGGTAGAGATCAACGATCGATGTTGGTTGTGGTGTTGGTGGTGGGGATGGTGGTAGTGCGTGTGTTGTTGTTGCTCTGGCGACCGGTAGAGATCAACGATCGATGTTGGTTGTGGTGTTGGTGGTGGGGATGGTGGTAGTGCGTGTGTTGTTGTTGCTGTTCTGGAGACCGATAGAGATCAACGATCGATGTTGGTTGTGGTGTTGGTGGTGGGGATGGTGGTAGTGCGTGTGTAGTTGCTGTTCTGGAGACCGGTAGAGATGGATGATCGTCGGTCGCCGCGTTGACGCCATTCGTTGCGAATTCTCACTTAACAGAGTGGGGGCCGCTTGACGCTTGCCCGGTTCCACTCCTCGTCTTGAACAGCACAGCAGCTACACAAAAGCAATCTTCACCAAAGTAATAGATTACTACTCGCGTCAATAACCATCAGTAAGAAAATCACAAAGAAGAACACTATATCCAGTAAAACCATTTGATCATTCGTAATTGAGGATTTTTTGGCACGGCCACGCTTTCGGCCTATACCCATCGATTTGAACTTTACCACCTTATTTGTGCACTCTGTGCAAGCCAACCGTCTCAGAAATTTCGTCTACACCTACGGTGAGGGAAAAAAGTATTTGATCCCCTGCTTATTTTGTATGTTTGTCCACTGACGAAGAAATGATCAGTCTATAATTTTAATGGTAGGTTTATTTGAACAGTGAGAGACAGAATAACAACAACAAAATCCAGAAAAACGCATGTCAAAAATGTTATAAATTGATTTGCATTTTAATGAGGGAAATAAGTATTTGACCCCTCTGCAAAACATGACTTAGTGCTTGGTGGCAAAACCCTTGTTGGCATTCACAGAGGTCAGACGTTTCTTGTAGTTAGCCACCAGGTTTGCACACATCTCAGGAGGGATTTTGTCCCACTCCTCTTTGCAGATCTTCTCCAAGTCATTAAGGTTTCGAGGCTGATGTTTGGCAACTCGAACCTTCAGCTCCCTCCACAGATTTTCTATGGGATTAAGGTCTGGAGACTGGCTAGGCCACTCCAGGACCTTAATGTGCTTCTTCTTGAGCCACTCCTTTGTTGCCTTGGCCGTGTGTTTTGGGTGATTGTCATGCTGGAATACCCATCCACGACCCATTTTCAATGCCCTGGCTGAGGGAAGGAGGTTCTCCCCCAATATTTGACGGTACATGGCCCCGTCCATCGTCCCTTTGATGCGGTGAAGTTGTCCTGTCCCCTTAGCAGAAAAACACCCCCAAAGCATAATGTTTCCACCTCCATGTTTGACGGTGGGGATGGTGTTCTTGGGGTCATAGGCAGCATTCCTTCTCCAAACACGGCGAGTTGAGTTGATGCCAAAGAGCTCCATTTTGGTCTCATCTGACCACAACACTTTCACCCAGTTGTCCTTTGAATCATTCAGAGGTTCATTGGCAAACTTCAGACGGGCATGTATATGTGCTTTCTTGAGCAGGGGGACCTTGCAGGCGCTGCAGGATTTCAGTCCTTCATGGCGTAGTGTGTTACCAATTGTTTTCTTGGTGACTATGGTCCCAGCTGCCTTGAGATCATTGACAAGATCCTCCCGTGTAGTTCTGGGCTAATTCCTCACCGTTCTCATGATCATTGCAACTCCACGAGGTGAGATCTTGCATGGATCTCCAGGCCGAGGGAGATTGATAGTTCTTTTGTGTTTCTTCCATTAGCGAATAATCACACCAATTGTCACCTTCTCACCAAGCTGCTTGGCAATGGTCTTGTAGCCTATTCCAGCCTTGTGTAGGTTTACAATCTTGTCCCTGACATTCTTTGAGAGCTCTTTGGTCTTGGCCATGGTGGAGAGTTTGGAATCTGATTGATTGCTTCTGTGGACAGGTGTCTTTTATACAGGTTAACAAGCTGAGATTAGGAGCACTCCCTTTAAGAGTGTGCTCCTAATCTCAGCTCGTTATCTGTATAAAAGACACCTGGGAGCCAGAAATCTTTCTGATTGAGAGGGGGTCAAATACTTATTTCCCTCATTAAAATGCAAATCAATTTATAACATTTTTGACATGCGTTTTTCTGGATTTTGTTGTTGTTATTCTGTCTCTCACTGTTCAAATAAACCTACCATTAAAATTACAGACTGATAATTTCTTCGTCAGTGGGCAAACGTACAAAATCAGCAGGGTATCAAATACTTGTTTCCCTCACTGTACATCAATCCCTCGGTGTGTGCGAGACAAATCCAACATTTCGGATATAATTTATGCAGGGTGTTTGTCAATGCATACACGGTGTGTGAAGAGTTTTGGAAAACAAATTAGGATTTTTTTTTTATTGGGGCAGGAGGCGCTGGGTAGGCACCGTTGTAGATAATTCTGGAATAGTGGATAATTTGGCCAGGCCAGAGCCCCATGTTTGTGTCGAATTAACCAAGGTTTGGTGTATATTTAAAAAGAATGGTGAGAATATAATGTAGACAGACGTATTCGCAGTAGGTACTATTTATGCTTGCGTGGGAGAAAGGGATGCAAGTGTGAAGGGAATGAAGTGACTTGATTGAGCAGTGGGGGGCATATCGTGATAAATAGTAGCAGCAGCAGTAGTGGTGGTTGTGTGTGTGGGGGGAGCGGTAGTGTAGCGGTGAGCGCGTTGCACTACGAACCCGGTCACCCGAGTTAGATTCCCGCTCACGGCCGACACCGGTGACGATTATCTGAACCGGTCCCGGGCCTCCGCGAGGTCGACTCAGCCTCAAATTGAGTACCAGGTGTGGTGTGTAAACATCGCCACTAGGGAGACAAAGGCGGCACGGGGGTGGTGTTGGCCACACACCCCCTCGTTTGTCGTGCCGGCCTTCATAGACGCTCGCTAAAAGCACTTGCCCCTACAGTCTGTTAAGGCTATATGGGGGATCTTTTTGGCTTCTTTGGAGTGTGTATTTGGTAGGTGCAGAGAGTCAGTGGACAGTGATGTGTGTGTGTGTGGTAAGGTACAGAGAGTCAGTGGACAGTGATGTGTGTGTGGTAAGGTACAGAGAGTCAGTGGACAGTCTGGTGTGTGTGTGTGTGCTAAGGGGCAGAGAGTCAGTGGACAGTCTGTGTGTGTGGTAAGGTACAGAGAGTCAGTGGACAGTCTGTGTGTGTGGTAAGGTACAGAGAGTCAGTGGACAGTCTAATGTGTGTGTGGTAAGGTACAGAGAGTCAGTGGGCAGTCTGATGTGTGTGTGGTAAGGTACAGAGTCAGTGGACAGTCTGATGTGTGTGTGGTAAGGTACAGAGAGTCAGTGGACAGTCTGATGTGTGTGTGGTAAGGTGCAGAGAGTCAGTGGACAGTCTGATGTGTGTGTGGTAAGGTACAGAGAGTCTGGACATTCTGATGTGTGTGTGGTAAGGTACAGAGAGTCTGGACATTCTGATGTGTGTGTGGTAAGGGGCGCAGAGCGAGTGCTCAGTCTGATAAGATTCAGCCAGGGTTCAGCTGTACAACATTCGTATTGCTTGGATGGAGGTTAAAGCTGTCCGATTATCATCTGGTCCCATCTGTTTGGGATCGAACGTTGCCCCCCCTCACACGCCTGGGTTATCCCTTCGAGTGCTCCGGTTCTCCTCCCGCGAATGTGTGAACACGCTCGCCAATTTGGCCGAAAACACCTCGATGTTGCGTTCGGCTCCATGCTTTGTGCACCACATGGCCACCACTGCGAGAAGGAGAGAGAGAAGGAGAGAGAGAGAGAAGGAGAGAGAGAGAAGGAGAGAGAGAGAGAAGGAGAGAGAGAGAGAAGGAGAGAGAGAGAGAAGGAGAGAGAGAGAGAAGGAGAGAGAGAGAGAAGGAGAGAGAGAGAGAGAAGGAGAGAGAGAGAGAAGGAGAGAGAGAGAGAAGGAGAGAGAGAGAGAGAAGGAGAGAGAAGGAGAGAGATGGATTTTCGCCAAAGCACCACGACATCGTTGCGCGCCCGACCGTCAGTGCCGTCGTCGGTTGCGGCCCATCGGCACCCCTCGCTTATTCTCTCCTTCCCCCAGCTCCAGATGTTTTTTTCTCCGCTTTTGAGAAAGTCATGACACCTCCCCCACCCCACCCCACCTCAACTTTGCAAACCGCGCGATGAACGCGAACAAAAAAGCAAAAGCTTGCCCACGGCAGTGGGGGGGGGGGGGGCTCGAAGGGCACGGGCGCAGAGTGCTCGCTCTCCGCTCTAAACTAAAACTGTTTAAGCTATGTTTATTCTACCAGGCAAGGCCCCACTGAGCCGTACAGCTCTTGTTCAGAAGCCCTGTCCGGGCCATCACAAATTGACAGGTCAACGGAAGTGGCTTATCGCGTGGAAATTGATTGCAGCGACAAGTTCGAAACCAGTGTGGTTCTTAACTGTTTCTCCAGCCTTGCACCGCTTTGGTTCTCGGAAAAGGAATCTCGCACCCCCAGGGGGGTGCGTGCGTGCGCTCCAGGTTAAGAACCACTGCTCTAAACGTGCGATGTCGATTCTAAATACGGAGAGAAAAATCCACGCGACCACGGTGTTCGAGAGGGAGACGCAAACTCCAGATAGACGGCAGCAGCAGGCGTCGTCGGGGTCGGGAGATCGAACCCACAACCTCCTGTGTGTACCAGGCGAGGTAGTCAACATCTCCTAGCCACCGTGGCGCCCTTTGAGGGCGCTCGAGAGACCAACACTACCCAGCGGGTATTTCTTCCCACGAAGTCTTGGTGGAAAGTGCCCCGTGCTTTAGCCCCACCGCATGTGACCTTGCGACCGTGGACCAACCGTGGTGAACTCATTTGCACGGCTGGTTGGATAGAGGGGGTGGCGGCGGCGGGGTGGGGGTGGGGGGTCCTGAGGGGGGGGGGGGCTGTGGGGCGGGGTTTTAGCGAGGTCGTGGGTTCGATCCCGACCCTGACGCGTGGTTTACCGAAGGCTTGAACTGATTGAGAGATCGTAGAAATTGTACCACTGCCAACGATACTCAACTTACCTGGTGGTCACCGCGTGACACGGATAATCAGGAAGTAAAAACAAGCCCTCTGATTGGTTACTTAAACAGGCCTGGAAGGGGATTTTGTGGTTTGCAGGGAATTGAAGGGATTGGAGGAGAAATACAAAATGGAAAGAGCGGGGTAATGGAGGGTGATTGGGATTCGTTAGGAAAAGTTGGAATTTGAATGGCTGGAGGGAATGCGGAAGTTCAAGGAACCTTCGGGAGAAGGGCTTGAGGCATATATAAGCATATACGTGTCAACCGATAGGGTTTGCCCATATTCTTGTGCAGGGAAATTTAGTTTTTGGGTCCATACGGCGTACGGCCGTTTCAATACGGGAAATTTGTTTTTGTCTCTTTGTTTGCGTTTCTCCCTTGTGATGGGACTTTATAGGCTGAACGTTGAAATTCTTAAGGCACGGGGTGACCAATAAGGTCTGACTTGGTCTGTAATAATGTAGGGCACTGATAAGGGGGTTGACAGGTGTGCAGTGGTGACTGTAGTAGTGGTGATCGTCTGTTCGTGTCTTGTGATGGGACCTTGTAGGATGAACCTTGAGATTTACAAGTGGCGCGGGGGTGACCAATAAGGTCTGCATTGGTCCTGCAATAAGTTAGGCACTGATAAGTGGGCGGAAGCGAGATAGTTCTGTACGCTTGGGGTGAAGGGAATCCTTGAAGACCCCGCCGCGTGTGGCTCTTGCTGAAAGAAGTACAGACTCTTACTGTTGACGACCGCTGCGTCGGCTGTCACTACAGATCTACAGATAAGAGTTGGGGGTGGCCACACGGGGGGTCACGTGGCTTCAGCTGGTTAGAGAGAGAGAAGAGAGATGGAGATCTGTTGATGAGAAAGGGCGGGGAGTGGTTCAGAGTCGGGCGGGCCACGTGATGTGTGTACGTGCGTTGAACTTCTATCGCTCCGTGCTTAACCCAGAACCGTGATAATCGGGGGTCACGTGCTTCACAGGGGGGGGGGGGCGAGTCTTTAGCCAACTTTAAACGGCGAGTCTTTGCCTTTTGCCAGCCACGTGTTAACCGCGAAATTTCACCGGTGGCGGCCGTTATTTTTTCTCCATTTTCCCACCGTCACGTTTGGTGAGAAAACGGACCGCGGGGTTCTTCTGACGCAGCACGGCAAGAACCCTTCTGAGAGGGGGGCGGCCTTTGAGACTCCGCGAGGTTTAAGGACATTATACATTGCACTGGACATCCGTGGTGGGGGTGGGGGGTGGGGGCGGGAAGAGCTTTATAGCTCGTCAGATTCCTGCAGGATATAAATATTCGAATTCTAAACAAATATTCTAATGCGTAGGCTTTTGCGACCAATATTATTCATAATAAAGGTTTTTGGGTTAGATCGCGTTTATTTATAAATGTGTCGTAACCCTCCACCACCCGACACGGCCACTCAGCAAAAAAAAAGTGTCACATTGACAAAGGACAAATAACCAATGACTGATTACTAATCGATTATATAATTACAATACCCCCCCCCTCTGCCTCTAATCACTGCACCTGATATGAGTTAAGTGATGACGTCACCCTGCTGCTCTATATAAAACCGGGAGCAAGCGAGGGCTTTACCATTCTGGCGAATTGCCCGATGATGCTGGATGTATTTACCAGCGAAACGTCGTACTCAAACTGTAAATGTTGTGGATTCACTCTTCAACACACCGGTGGGCTAAAGCAGTGAATTATTTGTCCTTTGTCAACGTGACACTTTTTTTTTGCTGATTGGCCGTGTCGGGTGGTGGAGGGTTACGACACATAAATAAACGCGATCTAACCCAAAAACCTTTATTATGAAAAATATTCTAATAACAATAACAAACATGCCCTGTGCCTCCTTTTGTTCGGCGTTCTTGGTTAGTCCACTGCTGGTTGTGAGGGCCTTGTAATGCCATGCGAGTCTAGGTTAGGTGCCCCCCCCCCCCCCGTGTAATAAAAATGTTTTCTTAACCTCTCATCTCTCCCCTCCCACACCCCCTCCCCTATGCCACCCTGTGTTTGTACTGTCCCCAACCTCCCGTGTCTCAATACCTCCCCATGCCAACATCTCATCTCCCCCATGCCACGCCATTCCTACTCGCACCACCACCACCTCCACCGCCCACCTCTGTGCCACGCGACCCCCGCGTATGTGTCGCCCATCCACCTTTGTGGTCACCGCCCGCCCTTCCCCGCGCACCCCTTCCCGTGATGCCACCGCCCACTGTTTTATGCCCACGCCCGCTTGCCCTGTGCTCCCATCGCGACCTCCTCCTGCCTGTGCCAACCGCCCTGCGCCACCGCCACCACCACTTCTCCATGCTGCCACCTCCACATTTCCCTGTGCGTCTCCCTCTTCGTACAACCGCGCCCCATGTCTGTACCCACTCCCCTCGCACCTGTGCCACCACCACCACCACTTCTCCATGCTCCCACCTCCACATTTCCCTGTGCGTCTCCCTCTTCGTACAACCGCCCCATGTCTGTACCCACTCCCCTCGCACCTGTGCCACCGCCACCTCCACCTCCCCATGTTGCCACCTCCACATTTCCCCCCTCGTATCAACAACCCCATCTTCGTGTGCCTCCCACCTCGCCGCGCCATCACCACCACCCCCCTCCCCCTCCACTGACCCCCCCCCACCACAGATGGGCTGGAGAGCCCCCAGGCCGACCCCATGCCCAGCATGCCCAAGGGCCCCGGGCCCGGACCGGGCGCCCCCTGCGTGGCACAGATGGGCAAGGAGAGCCCCATGTCGGCGGGCGTCCACGGCATGCAGCCGCCGCCTCCGCCGCTCAGCGTCGGCATGGACAAGGCCAAGGACCCCGGTAGGTCGTCGTCGTGATGGGTGGTGCCGCTGTTAGCCACCCACGCGACCACCGCCTTCTTCAGTCTGCGTCTGCAGTTCTAAACAAATTCGTTTTTTTATTTTGGTAAGAGTATGGTGTAGTGTATAATGTCATGTATTGTGAAGTGTATTACAGTGTGTGTATTGTCTTTGTAGTGTGTCGTGTCGTATGTATGTGCGTTGACCTTCTTTTGCACCATACGTAGCCAACCGTGCTCATCGGTGGTGAGGGGGACGACAAACGGAACACAACAGGCAGTTATAAAGAATGCGTTTTCAATTTAGTAAAGTGGTGTAGTGTATAGTGTAGTGGATTGTGCAGTTCAGTGTGTAGTGTTTAGTAGTGTATAGTGTCATGTCTAGTAGTGTATAGTGTAGGATGTGTGTATGTTGAGCTTGGTAAATACTCTCCGCGGTATTAACCAGGGCAGCTGTGGGGCTTGAACCATGAACATCTGCAACACCGCGGGGCCACGTTACCACTATCACCTGTCCCACGTTACCACCACCACCTGTCCCACGTTACCACTACCACGTGTCCTACGTTACCACTACCACGTGTCCTACGTTACCACTACCACCTGTCCCACGTTACCACCACCACCTGTCCCACGTTACCATCACCACCTGTCCCACGTTACCACTACCACCTGTCCAACGTTACCACCACCACCTGTCCCACGTTACCACCACCACCTGTCCCACGTTACCACCACGACCTGTCCCACGTTACCACCATCACCTGTCCCACGTTACCACCACCACCTGTCCCACGTCACCACCACCACCTGTCCCACGTTACCATCACCACCTGTCCCACATCACCACCACCACCTGTCCCACGTTACCACCACCACCTGTCCCACGTCACCACCACCACCTGTCCCACGTTACCACCACCACCACGTGTCCCACGTTACCACCACCACCTGTCCCACGTCACCACCACCACCTGTCCCACGTCACCACCACCAGTCCCACGTTATCACCGCCACATGTCCCACGTTACGACCACCACCTGTCCCACGTTACCACCTCCACCTGTCCCACGTTACCACCACCACCTGTCCCACGTTACCATCACCACCTGTCCCACGTTACCACCACCACCACCTGTCCCACGTCACCACCACCACCTGTCCCACGTTACCACCACCACCTGTCCCACGTCACCACCACCACCTGTCCCACGTTACTACCACCACCTGTCCCACGTCACCACCACCACCTGTCCCACGTTACCACCACCACCACCTGTCCCACGTCACCACCACCACCTGTCCCACGTCACCACCACCACCTGTCCCACGTCACCACCACCACCTGTCCCACGTTACCACCACCACCACGTGTCCCACGTTACCACCACCACCCGTCCCACGTCACCACCACCACCTGTCCGTCTGTGTGGTCCGTCCGCCTGTGCGTCAGTTCGTCAAGTCTCACAGCGATCGCCTGAGATGCTCGCTTGGGCCGACAACCCTCATTGGCTGTGCCGGCTCATCTCGGGCCTTTGATCTCAAATTTGCTGCATCTGGCGCCGACTGGGCAGCGTAAAGCCGTCCGTGGAGTGGCAGTGCTGGGCTCGGCCACGTGGATGGGAGCCAGTAAAAGCGAATGGGGGGGATTCTCGTGTCCCATCCACGCGGAGTTTGGGTCGTCGTACCCATGGCAGGTCTTTTTTTTTTATCTGGTTGGCCAAACGTCCAATTGTAGCACGGTGATGATGAGTCTTGTGACCTGCTTTGGCCAGTGGAACGCCCCCCTCTCCCTTCGGATATTCGGAAACTGCCAATGGGAGCTGCGATGCACTTTTAAATCATCATTTACATTGACAAACTCAGTTCTTTAAGAACGAACATGCATAAGTACGTAGTCGTAATGATACCGCGGGAGCCAAGCCACAGCTGGGAATGCGACTCTCACTCAACCCGGTCACCATTATACTTCACAGACAGCAACTGAAAGTGTGTTTTTGTTTCATTTTGGCAAAATTCCAGCTCTGGGCTTATTAGTTCTGGGTGTGCTAGTTAATGTTGGTCGTCTTTACCTCGCCACGGTGGCTTGGAGATGTTAACTACCTCGCCTGGTATGCAGGACGTTGTGGGCTTGATCTCGACCCTGACGATGCCTGCTGCTGTATATTTGGAGTTTGTGTGTCTCTCTCATCGTCATCACGGTGGCTAGGAGATGTTAACTACCTCGCGTGGTCTACAGGAGGTCGTGGGTTCGATTCAGACCCTGACGATGCCTGCTGCTGTATATTTGGAGTTTGTGTCTCTCTCATCGTCATCACGGTGGCTAGGAGATGTTAACTACCTCACGTGGTCTACAGGAGGTCGTGGGTTCCATTCAGACCCTGACGATGCCTGCTGCTGTATATTTGGAGTTTGTGTCTCTCTCATCGTCATCACGGTGGCTAGGAGATTTTGACTGCCTCGCCTGGTATGCAGGAAATCTTGGATTCAATCCTGACCCCTGATAACTATATATTTGGAGTCTGTGAGCCTCTCCCCGTGGTCGCGTGGATTTCCACTCGACATTTCAAATCCGCATCGCTATGCGTTTAGAGTATTTGGCTGCTTGTATAAATTTCCGCAAGCCACTCCGTTGTTGAGCTGTTGCTTGTGGCCAGTTCGCTTCTGAATAAGAGCTATATAGCAGCTACAAAGCAGTTAAATAGTAGTTTGTCCCAAGATGTTAACTACCCCGCCTCGCATACGGAGGGTTGTGGGTTCTATCCCGGCCCTTACGAAGCCTCCCGCTGGGTATTTGTAGTCTGCGTGTCTCTCCCCGTGGTTCGCGTGGAATTCTCTCCGGGGGGACCTCCGGTCTTTCCCCTCCACGTGTAGAATCGACATCGCCACGCGTTTTGGGGTACTTGGTTGCTGCTACAAATTTCCGCGCGATAATGCCGCTGTGTTGTTGAGCTCCCGTTTGTGGCTGGCGTCGCTGCTGAAAAAGAGCTGTATGGCGTGTCTGTGTGTCTCTCCGTGTCTGTGTTTTGTCTCTCTCTCGCTCTCTCTCTCTCTCAAATTGAGCAATCTTTGGAAGAACGTAATCAACCAGGTAGGGTGTTGACCGTGACGTTAGCCGACGCCTTCCTCTGTGTTGTATTGCATTGTATTTCTAAGTCCGCTGGGTTTATTTTCTCTTTCATTTGAACCTGATGATGATGATTGCTTGTGTTGCAATCGAAAATGTCGTCTGCGATTATTTAATTGCTTATTTTCTCTCTTTCTACGTGACTTTACCGAGATAACCAAAGCGTAATTTCCGTGGTCACTGAAGCCCCAAATCAAGTTTGAGCTGTATAGCAGTTCAGCGGGCCCTGACCTTGACTGTAAATGTAGTTTAAGCGTCGTTTGTCCTGAGCGGCAAGATTTTCTCGTGGACCTCGCACCGCGAGCAACGCGCGCTTCCGTTTGCGGCCGATAGCAAGTGGAAAAATTCCCCCCGGTCTTAGAAATTTGGTCAATTTACAATTTGCTTTCTTGAACGACTTCTAACCGACAGATGGCGCCAATGCCTCCCAATGTTTACTACACACCACACCAAGTGCTTATTTGAGGCCGAGGCGAACTGATTATACAAAAACGAAGATCCCCCGTGTATAGCCTTAACAGACTGTTGGGGCAAGCGCTGTTCGCGAGCACCCTATGAAGGCCGGAACGGTACACGAGGGGGTGGGTGGCCAGCACCACGGCCGGCCGCCTTTGTCTCTCCAGTGGCGATGTTTGCACACCGCGCCAGCTACTCATTTGAGGCTGAGTCGACCTAGGTGAGGCCCAGGACCGGTTAAAATAATCGTCACTGGTGTTGGCCGTGAGCGGGAATCGAACTCGGGTTACCGGGTTCGTAGCACAGCGTAGCGCTCACCGCTACACTACCCCCACACACACACACGTACACAACCACCGCTACTGCTGCTGCTGCTATTTATCACGATATACCCCCCACGGCTCAATCAAGTCACTTCATTCCCTTCACACTTGTATCCCTTTCCCCCACACAAGTAATAAATAGTTTTTTTAAATATACGGTAAACCATACTCTTTGGTTCTATTGGGTAAAGTCACGTAGGTGAAAATAAAATAACAAAAAATCACGACATTTCGGCCACAACTCAAGCGGCCTTCATCAGGTGAAGGGACGAGACTTGTCTGGAGGACACCTACGTGACTTTACCCAATAGAACCAAAGAGTATGGATCCTAGCAGTCACGAAAGCTTTAAATCTAGAATACGGTAAACCCTTGTTAATTTGACGGTTTCATAGTGCAGCGCGCTAACCGCTACACTACTGCTGATACGCACAGATGATGGAGATGATATACTCCGTGCCAATGTATTTATGACCTATCGCTCACCCACTCACTATCCCTCTGCATCTCTCACCGTACCACAATCTCTCTTACCATCTGTATCTTCCCCTGCACCTCCGATTAGTGAGGTGCGCTATGTATGGTAGTGCGAATAAAAAGTATACATACATACGACACTATACACTACTAGACACTACACTGTACACCACCACTACTACATTTCTTTAGAACAACATTTTGTGTTTAGTTAGCCATAGTTAATAATACGACCCGATCATCAATGACTGCATAATTGAAGTATTTATTTTTTTCCATTTTGGCTAAATCCCAGCTCTGGGGTTATTAGTTCTGGGTATTGTATTCTAGTTAATGTGATCGTCTTTAGCTCACCACAGCGACCAGGAGATGTTAACTACCTCGTCTGGTGTACAGGAGGTCGTGGGTTCGATCCCGACCCTGACGCCTGCTGTGTATTTGAAGTTTGTGTCTCTCTCATCATCATCACGGTGGCTATGAGATGTTAACTCCCTCGCCTGCTATACAGGAGGTCGTGGGTTCGATCCCGATGCCTGCTGCTGTATATTTGGAGTTTGCGTGTCTCTCTCTCTGCCCGTGGTCGCGTTGGATTTTTCCCCTCCACATTTATTATATAATCAACATCACTCGTTTAGAGTTATATGACTGCTGCTATACATTTCCACGTGATGATGATCATGATAAGCCACTTCGTTGAGCGTCTATCGTTTGTGATAGCCAGAAATAGTTGAGTTCAGTCTATGTGTCTCTGTGGGGTCTCTGTCTTTCTGGATCGGTATGTATCTCTATGGGTCTCTCTGTATCTCTCCGTTCAGAGTATTTGGCTGCTGCTATACATTCCCATGTGAGGATGATGATGATAAGCCCACTACTACATTTGTGTTAGCGTTTGTCACTTGTGAGCTACACAGCAGCTCCGTGATGGGTCCCTTACCTGGTCAAGTAACAGAAATAGTTTTGCTTAGTAGGCAGCGGTGCGAGGTTGACTGTTACTGGGGTGTGGGAGCCCCGATCGGTCGACAAGACGCCTGTCCGGGCGAGCCAAGCTCGCTCGTCTTTGAAGAAGCTGACAACAAACGCGCTAAAAATACTCGTCGGTAGCGGCTCGTGTAAATTATAAATAGAGCGCATTGACAGAGACGCACACACTGGCGCTGGGACACACGGATCGCGAGTGGCGCGGCTGGGAGCCACTCGCTCCTCAAGTTTGTGGTTTTCAAGGTCATGCCTCCCAGTCGCACTCTCATTCACTCGCTCGCTAACTCGCCCGCTCACTCAGCCACTCGCCCATTCACTCACCCACTCATTCACTCACTTACCTGCTCGCTCACCCGCTCACTCGCCCACCCACCCACCCATTCACTTTTCCACTCACCCATTCACTAATCCACTCACCCAGTCACTCATCCACTCACCCAGTCACTCACTGGCGCACTGACTCACCCACTCACTGACCCACTCACTGACCCACTCACTGACCCACTCACTGTGACCCACTCACTGTGACCCACTCACTGTGACCCACTCACTGTGACCCACTTACTGTGACCCACTCACTGACCCACTCACTGACCCACCCACTCACCCACCAATGCTAAAACTCCGGTCGTCATCCTCGCAGCAGCGGGTGGGCGGCTTTTGGCCCGCCGTCAAAACAAAGGCGGCTGTCAATGCATTCTGCGCGTTCACATGCGCTGCTGTGGCTGTCTGGAATGCTCTTCCTTCTGATATTAGGAATCCACTGGAGCTATGATGCACTTTTAAATCATCATCCAGATTGACAGACTAATTTCTTTGGAACTGCTTTGAGTGTGTTCGTTGCGGTCGGCTACGTGCGGTGCAAAATGTGTTAAACGTACGTGCGGTACGTGAATTCGCCCGTTAAACTGAACCACGTGGACTTGAGGGAGAACCGCTCGTTATTTAGCGGTTACTCGGCGGAAATGGGTAATGCAATTACGGTCAATACACGCACAGATTCACAGCGGATGTAACGCATGTACGCAGAGATTAAAAGGGGATCGTGAGTGGGTTGGTGAGCGTGGGTGAGCGTGGGTGAGCGTGGGTGAGCGTGGGTGAGCGCGTTGGCGAGCGGGTCGATGAGTAATGGTGCCACAGAAGAATTCAAGTTTGTGATTTTAAAATCCACTCCTCCTGGAAGAATTCAAGTTTGTGATTTTAAAATCCACTCCTGGATTTATTCGTTTCCCTGCCAAACTGAATCTCATTGCGAGTGTAATCCGCATGGTCGTCGGTACACAGACAGAGAGAGAGAGTCACCGTGTAGAGGCGTTGGCACAGAGAAGGAGGTGGTGGTGGGGATGAGTAGAATGAGATTCTCAGCTGTCGAATTTTACACCCAGAGGGGGGAGGGAAGGATGGAGGGGGGGGGGATGAAGACTGGGTGGGAGGGAGGGATCCCAGCCAGCTTCAGCTTGGGGCCCACCCGGTCACGCGCGCTTTAAGTGGCCGATTCCACTGCTGGATGAAGGGGGGTGGGGGGTTGGTTTGTGTCCGACCGTACTTCACCACTACGGTCAGCGCGGGTTGGCCACGGCGAGTGGCGCACAGGACGGGCTCGCCCAGGGATCTTTGCGTATTCAAATGCTATTGAAATGTAAAAGTGGGCAATTCACTTTAGCTGAGCCTTGTTTTTCAAGTGCTTATTAAGGCATCGTTTAACGTGTCATGACGTCCGGGGACGCCTGGGCCGTCTCGTGCTAGGAAGCCGCTGGGAGCTGTGCTGCACTTGTAAATCATCTAGATTGACGAACTAATTTATTTAGGACTGCTCGTTGTTGTTGTGGTTGTGGTTAGTGTGTTGTCCTCCCCCCTCCCCCCCCCCGCGCGCGCGCCTCCGATTGGCACGGTTGGCTACGTACGGTGCGAAAGAAGTTAAATATACATACTACACTATGCGTCACACTACACACACTATACACTACACACACTATACACTACACACACTATACACTACACTACTATACACTACACTATATACTACACACACTATGCACTACACACACTATGCACTACACACACTATGCACTACACTACTATACACTACACTACTGTACACTACTGTACACTACACTACTATACACTACACTAGTATACATTACACTACTATACACTACACTACTATACACTACACTACTATACACCACTACTATACGCTACACTACTATACGCTACACTACTATACACTACACTATACACTACACTATACACTACACTACTATACACTACACTATACACTACACTACTATACACTACACTATACACGACACTACTATACGCTACACTATACACTACACTATACACAATACACGACACTATACACTACACTATACACTACACTATACACTGCACTACTATACACTACACTATACACTACACTATACACGACGCTATACACAACACTACACTATACACTACACTATACACTACACTGCACTATACACTACACTATACACTACACTATACACTACACTATACACTACACTATACACGACACCACTATACTTAATTGAAAACTCATTTCTTTAGAACAGTTTTTTGTTTAGTTAGTTGTCCTACCCCCCACAGCTCGGATGAGCACTTGTTGGCTACGCACGGTGCGATAGAAGTTCAACATATGTGCTGCACTAATACACACGGCACACTGAGCTACACAACCGTAGTGGTACTGAGTTGAGCTTCATAGAGTCGCCTTCCTTTACGCCACCCAGGAACATTAACATCCCGTAGAAAGGTCCCCCCCGTGTATCCCACACAGACTGTTGGGGCAATCTCCGTTAGCGAGTAGCAGTGCCTATGGAGGCCGGCACAGCACACGAGGGAGCGGGTGGCCGGCACCACGCCCGGCCGTCTTTGTCTCTCCCGGTGGCATCGTTTTTTTCTTTTAGAACGCACCAGGTACGCATTTTAGGGGTTCAGATAATCGTCACGGCGCGCTGTAAACCGCTACACTTATTCCCCCCCCACACACACACACAAGGGTACTCTCACTTTAAGCACAGCCACACAGACTTGCATTCACTCTCACTTGGCATCACCACTACTACCGCACGCACGCACACACACACGGACCATTTACACACACACACACAGACGTACAAAGATACCATTCACGAACGTAGACGATATGCACACACGCACACAACCACTCGTCACCTGCTGTGCACAAACTTCACACATTCACGCACGCACACTTAACGAGCTCCGTCACCCACCCTGCCCCACACACACACACACACGTTGTTGCTGATCGCTTCAAGGAGCAATAAACCATCGTCACGGTCGTCATCTTTGCAGCAGCGGCTGTTGGCGAACCGTTGAACAAAGACGGTGGCCAACGCATCATCGCCGCTATGCTCCTATGGCCATCTGGAACACTTCCGATATTAGGATGCCACAGACTAATTTCTTTTAGAACAGTTTTTTTTGTGTGTTTAGTTTGGCCGTGCCACGCACCCCCACGATTAACACGGTTGGCTGTGTTAAGATGTGAAAGAAGTTCAGCATGCATACTAAACTTTACACTGCTATACGCTGCACCATAATAGGCGATACTATACACTACACATACTATACACCACTACTGTACTAAATTGTAAACTCATTTCTTTAGAGCCGCTTCTTGGGTGTTTAGTTTGTTATCTTTCGCCCGCACCTCAGATTCGCGCAGTTGGCTATGTACGGTGCGAAATAAGTTTGCCATACATACACACGCGCTTTCGCAAATAACACATGGTTTCAGTCTCCACCACCCGCCCCTCTCAGACACACACACACACGTACTCACACTCACCCCTCCCAGACACACACACACGTACTCACACCCACCCCTCCCAGACACACACACACCCTTCCCAGACACACACACACGTACTCACACTCCCCCTCCCAGACACACACACACGTACTCACACTCACCACCCACCCCTCTCAGACACACACACACGTACACACACTCACCCCTCCCAGACACACACACACGTACACACACCCACCCTTCTCCCAGACACACACGTACTCACACCCAACACCCACCCCTCTCAGACACACACACACGTACTCACACCCACCCCTCCCAGACACACACACACACGTACTCACACCCACCCCTCCCAGACACACACACACACGTACTCACACTCACCCCTCCCAGACACACACACACGTACTCACCACCCACCCCTCTCAGACACACACACACGTACTCACACCCAACACCCACCCCTCTGAGACACACACACACACACGTACTCACACCCAACACCCACCCCTCCCAGACACACACACACGTACTCACACTCACCACCCATCCCTCTCACACACACACACGTACTCACACTCACCACCCACCCCTCTCAGACACACACACACGTACTCACACCCACCCTTCTCCCAGACACACACACACGTACTCACACCCAACACCCACCCCTCCCAGACACACACACACGTACTCACACCCACCCCTCCCAGACACACACACACGTACTCACACTCACCACCCACCCCTCTCAGACACACACACACACGTACTCACACCCACCCTTCTCCCAGACACACACGTACTCACACCCACCCTTCTCCCAGACACACACGTACTCACACCCAACACCCACCCCTCCCAGACACACACACACACGTACTCACACTCAACACCCACCCCTCCCAGACACACACACGTGCTCACACCCACCCCCCTCCCAGACACACACACACGTACTCACACCCACCCTTCTCCCAGACACACACGTACAGTGAGGGGAAAAAAAGTATTTGATCCCCTGCTGATTTTGTACGTTTGCACACTGACAAAGAAATGATCAGTCTATAATTTTAATGGTAGGTTTATTTGAACAGTGAGAGACAGAATAACAGCAAAAAAATCCAGAAAAAACGCATGTCAAAAATGTTATGAATTGATTTGCATTTTAATGAGGGAAATAAGTATTTGACCCCTCTGCAAAATTTGACTTAGTACTTGGTGGCAAAACCCTTGTTGGCAATCACAGAGGTCAGACGTTTCTTGTAGTTGGCCACCAGGTTTGCACACATCTCAGGAGGGATTTTGTCCCACTCCTCTTTGTAGATCTTCTCCAAGTCATTAAGGTTTCGAGGCTGACGTTTGGCAACTCGAACCTTCAGCTCCCTCCACAGATTTTCTATGGGATTAAGGTCTGGAGACTGGCTAGGCCACTCCAGGGCCTTAATGTGCTTCTTCTTGAGCCACTCCTTTGTTGCCTTGGCCGTGTGTTTTGGGTCATTGTCATGCTGGAATACCCATCCACGACCCATTTTCAATGCCCTGGCTGTGGGAAGGAGGTTCTCACCCAATATTTGACGGTACATGGCCCCATCCATCGTCCCTTTGATACGGTGAAGTTGTCCTGTCCCCTTAGCAGAAAAACACCCCCAAAGCATAATGTTTCCACTTCCATGTTTGACGGTGGGGATGGTGTTCTTGGGGTCATAGGCAGCATTCCTCCAAACACGGCGAGTTGAGTTGATTCCAAAGAGCTCCATTTTGGTCTCATCTGACCACAACACTTTCACCCAGTTGTCCTCTGAATCATTCAGATGTTCATTCACAAACTTCAGACGGGCATATATATGTGCTTTCTTGAGCAGGGGGACCTTGCGGGCGCTGCAGGATTTCAGTCCTTCACGGCGTAGTGTTACCAATTGTTTTCTTGGTGACTATAGTCCCAGCTGCCTTGAGATCATTGACAAGATCCTCCCGTGTAGTTCTGGGCTGATTCCTCACCGTTCTCATGATCATTGCAACTCCACGAGGTGAGATTTTGCATGGAGCCCCAGGCCGAGGGAGATTGACAGTTATTTTGTGTTTCTTCCATTTGCGAATAATCGCACCAACTGTTGTCACCTCACCAAGCTGCTTGGCAATGGTCTTGTAGCCCATTCCAGCCTTGTGTATGTCTACAATCTTGTCCCTGACATCCTTGGAGAGCTCTTTGGTTTTGGCCATGGTGGAGAGTTTGGAATCTGATTGATTGCTTCTGTGGACAGGTGTCTTTTATACAGGTAACAAGCTGAGATTAAGAGCACTCCCTTTAAGAGTGTGCTCCTAATCTCAGCTCTTTACCTGTACAAAAGACACCTGGGAGCCAGAAATCTTTCTGAGAGGGGGTCAAATACTTATTTCCCTCGTTAAAATGCAAATCAATTTATAACATTTTTGACATGCGTTTTTCTGGATTTTGTTGTTGTTATTCTGTCTCTCACTGTTCAAATAAACCTACCATTAAAATTATAGACTGATCATTTCTTTGTCAGTGGGCAAACGTACAATATCAGCAGGGGATCAAATACTTTTTTCCCTCGCTGTACTCACACTCACCACCCACCCCTCTCAGACACACACACGTACTCACACCCACCACCCACCCCTCCCAGACGCACACGTACTCACACCCACCACCCACCCCAGACACACACGTACTCACACCCACCCACCCCAGACACACACGTACTCACAACCACCACCCGCCCCTCCCAGACAAACACGCGTACTCACACCCACCCCTCCCAGACACACACACGTACTCACACCCACCCACCCCAGACACACACACACACACGTACTCACACCCACCACCCACCCACCCCAGACACACACACACGTACTCACACCCACCACCCACCCACCCCAGACACACACACGTACTCACACCCACCCACTCCAGCCACACACACGCGTACTCACACCCACCCACCCACCCCAGATACACATGCGTACTCACACCCACCCACCCCAGACACACACACGTACTCACACCCACCCACTCCCAGTCACACACACGCGTACTCACACCCACCCACCCCAGACACACACACACGCGTACTCACACCCACCCACCCCAGACACACACACACGTACTCACACTCACCCACCCCAGACACACACGTACTCGCACCCACCCACCCACCCCAGACACACACACGTACTCACACCCACCCACCCCAGACACACACACACGCGTACTCACACCCACCACCCACCCACTCCCCCGTGTGTCTGCTGGCTGGGCCTTTGTGCGCTGGCAGCCCTTAGCCGCCTCCCACAGCAACCCGAGCAACCCAATCCCGCGGTAGCGCCCAGACGCTTGCTGCAGGACTTTGTCAATGCTCAAAGCACCCCGCGCGTGCGTGCGTGCGTGCGCGTCTCAGTGCCTGTCGGTGCGTGTCAATGCAACGCGCACGGAGGCTTTCGCGACGAATAATATCGGTCGCGAAGGTTTTTGGGTTAGGCCGCGTAACATGTAAATGTTGCCGTTAAGCCATCACCAGCACCACCACCACCACCACCCGACACAGCCAGTTTTAGTAAGGTTCGTCACGTGAATAAGTGCGTGTTGGTGCTTGTGTGTGGGGGGGGGGAGTGGTAACGGTTGGCACGCTGCGCTATGAACCCCGGCGACCGGAGTTCAATACCCGCTCGCCGCCGCCACCACCACCAGCGGCGATTATGTGAACCGGTCCTGGGCCTCCTCCCCTAGGTCAACTCAAATGAGTAAGCAGATACGGTGTGTAGTGAACATCGCCGCTAGGGGAGACGAAGGCGGCCGGGCGTGGTGCTGGCCGCCCACCCCCTCGTGTGCCGTGCCAGCCTTGATAGTGTGTTAATGCTATACGGGAGATCTTTGTCTTTGGTACAGGCTCGCAAAATGAGCTTGGCTCAACTCGAATGTTGTTTTGGGCATCAGTGGAAAGGCCCCGTACCCGTGGCAGGGAGCGGCGGGTATTGTCATTGTACAAAGGCGTGGGCGCCTACTCCTCTCGGTTGAACTTGAGGAATTTTATTTTGCCCATCTCCGGTTTGGGCGAGAATAAAACGATAAATTATTTCACCAGTTAAGGGCCCCACCTGAGCTGTGTGTAGCTCTCTAAACAGAAGCCTTGACCTGGCCATCACGTGATAGCAGCTCAACGAAGTGGCTTATCATCATCGTCATCACCGTCACGTGGAAAATTATAGCAGGAGCCAAATACTCTAAACGCATAGACCCATGCAGAGACACACATGCAGAGACACGCACGCAGAGACACGCACGCAGAGACACGCACACAGAGACACAGAGAGACACACAGGGACGCACGCACACAGAGACACAGAGACACGCACACAGGGACGCACGCACACAGACACACACAGAGACGCACGCACACAAACGCACACAGAGACGCACGCACACAGAGACACACACAGAGACACACACAGAGACACGCACACAGAGACGCACACAGAGACTCACGCACACAGAGACGCACGCACACAGAGACACACACACACAGACACACACACACAGAGACACACACACACACAGAGACACACACACAGACACACACACACAGACAGACAGACACACACAGATACAGCCACAGAGACGCACGCAGGTAGAGTTAACATCTCCGAATGTAGGAATGTTGAACTTCTTTCGTACCATACGTAGCCAACCGCGTTAATCGGAGGTTCGAGTGGAAGGGCAACAAACTAAACACAACCCTAAAGAAATAGATTTTCAATCTAGATGATGATGTGAAAGTGTAACAGCTCCCAGTGGCTTCCTAATATCGAAAGGAAGAGCATTCCAGACGGCCGCAGAAGCTCGTCTAAAAGCGCTGCGCGATGCATTGTGTGAGTCTGTGGGTCTCTGTGTGATGGGTCTCTGTGTGGTGAGTCTATGGGTCTCTGTGTGATGAGTCTATGGGTCTGTGTGGTGATCACGATATAATTTTCTCCGACACCAAGGTTCTTTGCAAACCCACGGGTTTTTATCAGAGATTTGTTCATGAAGCAATTCAGATCTACAAACACAGACACAATTTCAACCGAGAAGATTGTTTCAAATTAAGCAACCATTGGAAAGATGTTCTAAATCGAACTAAACATTAAACTAATTTCAATGGTACAGTATATTTTTTCAAGTAGTGGTACCCCAAACTTTCGCAGCTCTTATAAATTCCCTTTTCACACCATCAATAGGTAAACTCCCCCTCCCCCCGCGCCAAACGGCAAGTCCACCGGCACGTACACCACCTCTTTTCTAAAATCCGCCAATCAAATGCTAATTTTTATGCTAATTTCTTTGTCAGGACACCTTGTTTGCTCGCACACAGTTTAAAGTTCCGCGGTCTGAGCGTGGTTGTGTTTCGCTAAATTCTCCTGTTTGATTTGTACTAGGTGCCTCGGTGAATGTATATGCTCTGACTTTAACATAGCTATATCTGTGACCAGTTACAAGCTAATCACTCAGCTATTTCAATGCTAAATTCTATGCTAATTCCTTTGTCAAGGGGTGCTTCTGCGGATGTGTATACTTTAACTTAGCTATTTCAATGAGCCATTTCAATGCTAAATTATGTGCTAATTCCTTTGTCAAGGCGCTTTGTTTCTTCTCACACAGCTTAAAGGTCGTGATCTAAGCGTGCCTTTTCTCACTCCAGCGCTGTCCTCCAGACAGTCTCGTCCCTTCACCTGATGAAGGCCGCTTGTGTTGTGGCCGAAACGTCGTGATTTTTTGTTATTTTATTTTCACCTACGTGACTTTACCCAATAGAACCAAAGAGTGGATCCTAGCAGTCACGAAAGCTTTAAATCTAGAATTCTGTGTGGTGAGTCTATGGGTCTGTGTGGTGAGTCTATGAGTCTGTGTGGTGAGTCTATGGGTCTCTGTGTGATGAGTCTATGGGTCTGTGTGGTGAGTCTATGGGTCTCTGTGTGTGTATGTTCAACTTCTTCTGCACCTTACGTAGCCAACCAAAGTGTAGCCTATCGAATTAAAATAAAAAAAATTTAAACTCGCGCTGCATTGAAGAGTGATATTAAGTCATGATGGTGTGGTGTGGTGTGTGTGGTGTGTGTGTGGTGTGTGCTGTGTGGTGTGGTGTGTGTGCGCTGTGTGTGCGGTGTGTGTGTGTGTGTGGGGTGTGTGGGTGGTGTGTGTGCGGTGTGTGTGGTGTGTGTGCTGTGTGTGTGGTGTGTGTGTGTGTGGTGTGTGTGTGCTGTGTGTGGTGTGTGTGTGTGGTGTGTGTGTGTGGTGTGTCTGTGGTGTGTGTGGTGTGTGTTTGTGGGGTGTGTGGTGTGGTGTGTGTGGTGCGTGTGTGGTGTGTGTGTGGTGTGTGTGTGTCTCCCCCCCTCCCCACCCCCGCCTTGGGTTGCCGTCTGCAGACCCCATGCCGGAGTTCCCGGCCGCCAGCCCCCCCAGTTTCCCGAGCATCATGGGCGGCCTGCGCCTGACGCAGAGCCCCCGCGCCCGCAAGACCCGCTCGGAGCAGCAGGTGCCACTCGGGGAAGAAGCCGGTGAGTGGTGCCAGCGGCCTGCCAGTGAGTGGTGCCAGCGGCCTCCCAGTGAGTGGTGCCAGCGGCCTGCCAGTGAGTGGTGCCAGCGCCCTGCCGTGCCCCTGCCAACGCCTGAAGCTGCTTCCGCGTTTGCGGTAGAAGGTTTCTGGGCACCGTGTTCTATGTTCCCCCCCCCCCCTCCTTCCGGAAGTTGGTGATGTTGACTACCTCGCCTGGTACGCAGGACGTCGTGGGTTCGATCCCGACCCTGACGATGCCTGCTGCTGTATATTTGGAGTTTGCGTGTCTCTCTTGTCATCATCACGGTGGCTATGAGATGTTGACTACCTTGCCTGGTCTGCAGGAGGTCGTGGGTTCCATCCCGACCCTGACGATGCCTGCTGCTGTAGATTTGGAGTTTGCGTGTCTCTCTTGTCATCATCACGGTGGCTATGAGATGTTGACTACCTCGCCTGGTCTACAGGAGGTCTGTGTCTCTCTCTCATCATCATCATCACGGTGGCTATGAGATGTTAACTCCCTCGCCTGGTCTACAGGAGGTCGTGGGTTCGATCCCGACCCCGACGATGCCTGCTGCTGCTGCTGTATATTTGGAGTTTGCGTCTCTCTGTCACCCCGTGGTTTTGTGGGATTTTTCTCCTGGTCCTCTGGGTTTTCCCCTCCGCATTTGGAATCATCATCACCACACGTTCAGAGTATTTGGCTGCTCTACATTTGCACGATGCTGATGATTACGACAATCCACTTCACTGAGCCACTCTAGCTCAGTGGCCCTTACCGGGTAAAATGAAAATAGCTTTAGTTTAGACTGTTTGGGCAAGGAGGTGGTGTGGCCTTTGTCTCCCTAGCGGAGAAGTTTATACGAAACACATCCTCCCGTTTGGTTCTTTCAAATGAGGATATCGTAACATATCCTAAATTTGAGGCTAAGTCGACCTCGGGGAGGTCCGGGACCAGTGCAGAGAGAAGTGTCGCTACCGGTGTTGGCCGTGAGCGGGAATCGAACTCTGTTCACTCGGCTCGTAGCTTTGCTGGCTAACCACTGCATTACCGCTGCCCACACTCTAAACTACTAAAAACTATTTTTTATTTCACCAGGTAAGCCACACTGAGCTTAGTAGCTTTTTTTTTTTCCGAGCTACCTGGCCATCACAAATGTTCGAAATTCGGATGCGCTTTTGCGGCTGTCTGGAACGCTCTTCCTTCAGATATTAGAAAACCATTGGGAGCTGTGCACTTTTAAATCATCTAGATTGACAAACTAATTTCTTTATGACCGCTTTGTTTAGCTTGTTGTCCTTCCCGCCCCCCCCCGCACCTCCGATTTGTGCGGTTGGCTACGTACGGTGCGATAGAAATTCAAAGTACACACACACACAAGCGCGTACATCGTGACAGCTGTCTGTCGTTCAACGTTTGCCGCAGGCTCTCACGTCATGTCAAGCTGCCCGGCCCCTGATCCGCAACAACAACAACAACAGCAGCAGCAGCAACAGCAGCAGCAGCAGCAACAGCAACAGCAACAGCCGACGCAGACCGGCACCCCGGGGCCCACGGTCGAGCCCCTCGACTGCGGCGCCGACACCGGAGCCGGCCCAAACGGCGGCGTGGACGGCCCCGGCGGCCCCGGCGGGGGAGGCGCGGGAGTGGTGGGCGGGGGCGGCGGCGGCGGCGGCGGCGGCGCGGTGGGCGGAGTGGTGGGCGGAGTGGTGGGCGGGGGCGGCGGCGGCGGCGGCGGCGGCGGCGTGCTGGTGACCAAGGACGGCGGGGGAGCGGCGGCCTGTGAGCTGCTGCCGCGCCGCTCGTCGCACGTCAAGGAGAAGCGCTACAAGTGCGCCGACTGCGGCAAGCTCTTCCGCCAGTCCACCGACCTGTTCCGCCACCAGTCGCTGCACACGGGCGAGCGGCCCTTCCAGTGCGACCAGTGCGGCAAGAGCTTCGCGCTCACGCGGGACCTGGCGCGCCACCAGCGCACGCACACGGACGAGCGCCCCTACGTCTGCGAGCAGTGCGGCAAGAACTTCCGCCTGCCCGAGGATGTGCTCAAGGTGAGGGGGAGCGGGGGGGGGTGGGTGGGTGTCACGGGGATATCACGGTGGTGACTTGAAATCAGGTTGGTGGTGGTGGTGGTGGTGATTGATATCGGGGGTGGTGGTGGTGAGATTAGAGTGGCCGTGGTGGTAACTTAAATGAGGGTGGTGGTGGTGATTGAGATCGGGGGTGGTGGTGGTGGTGGTGAGATTATAGTGGTCGTGGTGGTAACTTAAATGAGGGTGGTGGTGGTGATTGAGATTGGTGGTGAGATTATAGTGGTCGTGGTGGTAACTTAAATCAGGGTGGTGGTGGTGATTGAGATCGGGGGTGGTGGTGAGATTATGGTGGTCGTGGTGGTAACTTAAATCAGGGTGGTGACTTGAAATCAGGGTGGTGATGGTGATTGAGATTGGGGGTGGTGGTGGTGAGATTTTAGTGGTCGTGGTGGTAACTTATATCAGGGTGGTGACTTGAAATCAGGGTGGTGGTGGTGAGATTAGAGTGGTCGTGGTGGTAACTTAAATCAGGGTGGTGGTAGTGATTGAGATCAGGGGTCGTGGTGGTAACTGAAATCAGGGTGGTGGCTGCGAAATTAGGGTGGTGGTGGTGGTGACCGGAATGAGGTTGGTGGTGATCACTCGGATAATGACAATAAATAATTTGGTGCTTTTCGCACGGCACTATCGCCGTTCTTCACGCTGCAGAGCTATCGGCACGTAGAAAGGCATTATCGAGACGCCCCAGTAGTGGGCCACGCTGCTGCCGTGTAACGTGTTCACCTTTGTAAACGAAAAACAATTTATATTTTACCGGGTTAGGCTGCGTGGCTCTCTTTTCAGAAGCGAACCCTGGCCATCGCAAAAGATAGCCCAATGAAGTGGCTTATCATCACGTGGAAATGTATAGCAGCCAAATACTCGAAATACATGTTTGTTAAATGTGGAGAGAAAAAAACGGAGAGAAATCTACGGGACCACGGGGGGGGAGAGAGAGAGACATGCAAACTCTAAATATACTGCAGGCGTCAGTCGGGATCAAACCCAAGACCTCCTGTATACCAAGCGCGGTAGTTCACGTCGCCTAGCCACCGTGATGATGAGAGAGAGAGTATTTAAAATTCCTTGTGTTCTTTTAGTCTCTTGCTTATTATTCATGCTGTCTACCCAACATACTCCCAAATGCAACTGTCGGCAGTGGCAGAACACGCGTGCCAACAGGGACAGTCAATTGATTTTTACAATGTTGAAGTTCTGTGCAAAACTAGTTACTGCTGGCCAAGACTAATTAGAGTATCTATCGAAATTGAGAGAAGGACAAATTATCTTCACCGTTCGGATAGCTACAGACTTAGTGCTGCTTGGAAGCGAATCATCAAATAACACATTGTTTAAATGCATGCCTATACAGGTCACCATACATCAGTGGGGATTACCTGTGAGCAGACAATAAAGCAGTTAGTGCTTGGTGTAGCGGTAGTGAGTGATTGGGTTAGTGCTTGGTGTAGCGGTAGTGAGTGATTGGGTTAGTGCTTGGTGTAACGGTAGTGATAGGGGTAGTGATTGGGTTAGTGCTTGGTGTAGCGGTAGTGATTGGGTTGGGGGTTGGTGTAGCGGTAGTGAGTGATTGGGTTAGTGCTTGGTGTAGCGGTAGTGAGTGATTGGGTTAGTGCTTGGTGTAGCGGTAGTGAGTGATTGGGTTAGTGCTTGGTGTAGCGGTAGTGATAGGGTTAGTGATTGGGTTAGTGCTTGGTGTAGCGGTAGTGATTGGATTAGTGCTTGGTGTAGCGGTAGTGAGTGATTGGGTTAGTGCTTGGTGTAGCGGTAGTGAGTGATTGGGTTAGGGGTTGGTGTAGCGGTAGTGATAGGGTTAGTGATTAGGTTAGTGCTTGGTGTAGCGGTAGTGAGTGGTTGGGTTAGTGCTTGGTGTAGCGGTAGTGAGTGATTGGGTTAGGGGTTGGTGTAGCGGTAGTGATAGGGGTAGTGATTGGGTTAGTGCTTGGTGTAGCGGTAGTGATAGGGGTAGTGATTGGGTTAGTGCTTGGTGTAGCGGAAGTGAGTGATTGGGTTAGTGCTTGGTGTAGCGGTAGTGATAGGGTTAGCGATTGGTGTAGCGGTAGTGAGTGATTGGGTTAGTGCTTGGTGTAGCGGTAGTGATAGGGTTAGTGATTGGGTTAGTGCTTGGTGTAGCGGTAGTGATTGGGTTAGTGCTTGGTGTAGCGATAGTGATTGGGTTAGTGCTTGGTGTAGCGGTAGTGAGTGATTGGGTTAGGGGTTGGTGTAGCGGTAGTGATAGGGGTAGTGATTGGGTTAGTGCTTGGTGTAGCGGTAGTGATAGGGGTAGTGATTTGGTTAGTGCTTGGTGTAGCGGAAGTGAGTGATTGGGTTAGTGCTTGGTGTAGCGGTAGTGATAGGGTTAGCGATTGGTGTAGCGGTAGTGAGTGATTGGGTTAGTGCTTGGTGTAGCGGTAGTGATAGGGTTAGCGATTGGTGTAGCGGTAGTGAGTAATTGGGTTAGTGCTTGGTGTAGCGGTAGTGATTGGGTTAGTGCTTGGTGTAGGGGTAGTGAGTGATTGGGTTAGTGCTTGGTGTAGCGGTAGTGATTGGGTTAGTGCTTGGTGTAGCGGTAGTGAGTGATTGGGTTAGGGGTTGGTGTAGCGGTAGTGATAGGGGCAGTGATTGGGTTAGTGCTTGGTGTAGCGATAGTGATTGGGTTAGTGCTTGGTGTAGCGGTAGTGAGTGATTGGGTTAGGGGTTGGTGTAGCGGTAGTGATAGGGGTAGTGATTGGGTTAGGGCTTGGTGTAGCGGTAGTGAGTGAATGGGTTAGTGCTTGGTGTAATGGTAGTGAGTGATTGGGTTAGTGCTTGGTGTAGCGGTAGTGATTGGGTTAGTGATTGGATTAGTGCTTGGTGTAGCGGTAGTGAGTGATTGGGTTAGTGCTTGGTGTAGCGGTAGTGATTGGGTTAGTGATTGGGTTAGTGCTTGATGTAGCGGTAGTGATTGGGTTAGGGGTTGGTGTAGCGGTAGTGATAGGGGTAGTGATTGGGTTAGTGCTTGGTGTAGCGGTAGTGAGTGATTGGGTTAGGGGTTGGTGTAGCGGTAGTGATAGGGGTAGTGATTGGGTTAGTGCTTGGTGTAGCGGTAGTGATTGGGTTAGTGCTTGGTGTAGCGGTAGTGAGTGATTGGGTTAGTGCTTGGTGTAGCGGTAGTGATTGGGTTAGTGATTGGTGTAGCGGTAGTGAGTGATTGGGTTAGTGCTTGGTGTAGCGGTAGTGAGTGATTGGGTTAGGGGTTGGTGTAGCGGTAGTGATAGGGGTAGTGATTGGGTTAGTGCTTGGTGTAGCGGTAGTGAGTGGTTGGGTTAGTGCTTGGTGTAGCGGTAGTGAGTGATTGGGTTAGGGGTTGGTGTAGCGGTAGTGATAGGGGTAGTGATTGGGTTAGTGCTTGGTGTAGCGGTAGTGATAGGGGTAGTGATTGGGTTAGTGCTTGGTGTAGCGGAAGTGAGTGATTGGGTTAGTGCTTGGTGTAGCGGTAGTGATAGGGTTAGCGATTGGTGTAGCGGTAGTGAGTGATTGGGTTAGTGCTTGGTGTAGCGGTAGTGATAGGCTTAGTTATTGGGTTAGTGCTTGGTGTAGCGATAGTGATTGGGTTAGTGCTTGGTGTAGCGATAGTGATTGGGTTAGTGCTTGGTGTAGCGGTAGTGAGTGATTGGGTTAGGGGTTGGTGTAGCGGTAGTGATAGGGGTAGTGATTGGGTTAGTGCTTGGTGTAGCGGTAGTGATAGGGGTAGTGATTTGGTTAGTGCTTGGTGTAGCGGAAGTGAGTGATTGGGTTAGTGCTTGGTGTAGCGGTAGTGATAGGGTTAGCGATTGGTGTAGCGGTAGTGAGTGATTGGGTTAGTGCTTGGTGTAGCGGTAGTGATAGGGTTAGCGATTGGTGTAGCGGTAGTGAGTAATTGGGTTAGTGCTTGGTGTAGCGGTAGTGATTGGGTTAGTGCTTGGTGTAGGGGTAGTGAGTGATTGGGTTAGTGCTTGGTGTAGCGGTAGTGATAGGGGTAGTGATTGGGTTAGTGCTTGGTGTAGCGGTAGTGATTGGGTTGGGGGTTGGTGTAGCGGTAGTGAGTGATTGGGTTAGTGCTTGGTGTAGCGGTAGTGAGTGATTGGGTTAGTGCTTGGTGTAGCGGTAGTGAGTGATTGGGTTAGTGCTTGGTGTAGCGGTAGTGATAGGGTTAGTGATTGGGTTAGTGCTTGGTGTAGCGGTAGTGATTGGATTAGTGCTTGGTGTAGCGGTAGTGAGTGATTGGGTTAGTGCTTGGTGTAGCGGTAGTGAGTGATTGGGTTAGGGGTTGGTGTAGCGGTAGTGATAGGGTTAGTGATTAGGTTAGTGCTTGGTGTAGCGGTAGTGAGTGGTTGGGTTAGTGCTTGGTGTAGCGGTAGTGAGTGATTGGGTTAGGGGTTGGTGTAGCGGTAGTGATAGGGGTAGTGATTGGGTTAGTGCTTGGTGTAGCGGTAGTGATAGGGGTAGTGATTGGGTTAGTGCTTGGTGTAGCGGAAGTGAGTGATTGGGTTAGTGCTTGGTGTAGCGGTAGTGAGTGATTGGGTTAGGGGTTGGTGTTGCGGTAGTGATAGGGGTAGTGATTAGGTTAGTGCTTGGTGTAGCGGTAGTGAGTGATTGGGTTAGGGGTTGGTGTAGCGGTAGTGATAGGGGTAGTGATTGGGTTAGTGCTTGGTGTAGCGGTAGTGATAGGGGTAGTGATTGGGTTAGTGCTTGGTGTAGCGGAAGTGAGTGATTGGGTTAGTGCTTGGTGTAGCGGTAGTGATAGGGTTAGCGATTGGTGTAGCGGTAGTGAGTGATTGGGTTAGTGCTTGGTGTAGCGGTAGTGATAGGGTTAGTGATTGGGTTAGTGCTTGGTGTAGCGGTAGTGATTGGGTTAGTGCTTGGTGTAGCGATAGTGATTGGGTTAGTGCTTGGTGTAGCGGTAGTGAGTGATTGGGTTAGGGGTTGGTGTAGCGGTAGTGATAGGGGTAGTGATTGGGTTAGTGCTTGGTGTAGCGGTAGTGATAGGGGTAGTGATTTGGTTAGTGCTTGGTGTAGCGGAAGTGAGTGATTGGGTTAGTGCTTGGTGTAGCGGTAGTGATAGGGTTAGCGATTGGTGTAGCGGTAGTGAGTGATTGGGTTAGTGCTTGGTGTAGCGGTAGTGATAGGGTTAGCGATTGGTGTAGCGGTAGTGAGTAATTGGGTTAGTGCTTGGTGTAGCGGTAGTGATTGGGTTAGTGCTTGGTGTAGGGGTAGTGAGTGATTGGGTTAGTGCTTGGTGTAGCGGTAGTGATTGGGTTAGTGCTTGGTGTAGCGGTAGTGAGTGATTGGGTTAGGGGTTGGTGTAGCGGTAGTGATAGGGGCAGTGATTGGGTTAGTGCTTGGTGTAGCGATAGTGATTGGGTTAGTGCTTGGTGTAGCGGTAGTGAGTGATTGGGTTAGGGGTTGGTGTAGCGGTAGTGATAGGGGTAGTGATTGGGTTAGGGCTTGGTGTAGCGGTAGTGAGTGAATGGGTTAGTGCTTGGTGTAATGGTAGTGAGTGATTGGGTTAGTGCTTGGTGTAGCGGTAGTGATTGGGTTAGTGATTGGATTAGTGCTTGGTGTAGCGGTAGTGAGTGATTGGGTTAGTGCTTGGTGTAGCGGTAGTGATTGGGTTAGTGATTGGGTTAGTGCTTGATGTAGCGGTAGTGATTGGGTTAGGGGTTGGTGTAGCGGTAGTGATAGGGGTAGTGATTGGGTTAGTGCTTGGTGTAGCGGTAGTGAGTGATTGGGTTAGGGGTTGGTGTAGCGGTAGTGATAGGGGTAGTGATTGGGTTAGTGCTTGGTGTAGCGGTAGTGATTGGGTTAGTGCTTGGTGTAGCGGTAGTGAGTGATTGGGTTAGTGCTTGGTGTAGCGGTAGTGATTGGGTTAGTGATTGGTGTAGCGGTAGTGAGTGATTGGGTTAGTGCTTGGTGTAGCGGTAGTGAGTGATTGGGTTAGGGGTTGGTGTAGCGGTAGTGATAGGGGTAGTGATTGGGTTAGTGCTTGGTGTAGCGGTAGTGAGTGGTTGGGTTAGTGCTTGGTGTAGCGGTAGTGAGTGATTGGGTTAGGGGTTGGTGTAGCGGTAGTGATAGGGGTAGTGATTGGGTTAGTGCTTGGTGTAGCGGTAGTGATAGGGGTAGTGATTGGGTTAGTGCTTGGTGTAGCGGAAGTGAGTGATTGGGTTAGTGCTTGGTGTAGCGGTAGTGATAGGGTTAGCGATTGGTGTAGCGGTAGTGAGTGATTGGGTTAGTGCTTGGTGTAGCGGTAGTGATAGGGTTAGTTATTGGGTTAGTGCTTGGTGTAGCGGTAGTGATTGGGTTAGTGCTTGGTGTAGCGATAGTGATTGGGTTAGTGCTTGGTGTAGCGGTAGTGAGTGATTGGGTTAGGGGTTGGTGTAGCGGTAGTGATAGGGGTAGTGATTGGGTTAGTGCTTGGTGTAGCGGTAGTGATAGGGGTAGTGATTTGGTTAGTGCTTGGTGTAGCGGAAGTGAGTGATTGGGTTAGTGCTTGGTGTAGCGGTAGTGATAGGGTTAGCGATTGGTGTAGCGGTAGTGAGTGATTGGGTTAGTGCTTGGTGTAGCGGTAGTGATAGGGTTAGCGATTGGTGTAGCGGTAGTGAGTAATTGGGTTAGTGCTTGGTGTAGCGGTAGTGATTGGGTTAGTGCTTGGTGTAGGGGTAGTGAGTGATTGGGTTAGTGCTTGGTGTAGCGGTAGTGATAGGGGTAGTGATTGGGTTAGTGCTTGGTGTAGCGGTAGTGATTGGGTTGGGGGTTGGTGTAGCGGTAGTGAGTGATTGGGTTAGTGCTTGGTGTAGCGGTAGTGAGTGATTGGGTTAGTGCTTGGTGTAGCGGTAGTGAGTGATTGGGTTAGTGCTTGGTGTAGCGGTAGTGATAGGGTTAGTGATTGGGTTAGTGCTTGGTGTAGCGGTAGTGATTGGATTAGTGCTTGGTGTAGCGGTAGTGAGTGATTGGGTTAGTGCTTGGTGTAGCGGTAGTGAGTGATTGGGTTAGGGGTTGGTGTAGCGGTAGTGATAGGGTTAGTGATTAGGTTAGTGCTTGGTGTAGCGGTAGTGAGTGGTTGGGTTAGTGCTTGGTGTAGCGGTAGTGAGTGATTGGGTTAGGGGTTGGTGTAGCGGTAGTGATAGGGGTAGTGATTGGGTTAGTGCTTGGTGTAGCGGTAGTGATAGGGGTAGTGATTGGGTTAGTGCTTGGTGTAGCGGAAGTGAGTGATTGGGTTAGTGCTTGGTGTAGCGGTAGTGAGTGATTGGGTTAGGGGTTGGTGTTGCGGTAGTGATAGGGGTAGTGATTAGGTTAGTGCTTGGTGTAGCGGTAGTGAGTGATTGGGTTAGGGGTTGGTGTAGCGGTAGTGATAGGGGTAGTGATTGGGTTAGTGCTTGGTGTAGCGGTAGTGATAGGGGTAGTGATTGGGTTAGTGCTTGGTGTAGCGGAAGTGAGTGATTGGGTTAGTGCTTGGTGTAGCGGTAGTGATAGGGTTAGCGATTGGTGTAGCGGTAGTGAGTGATTGGGTTAGTGCTTGGTGTAGCGGTAGTGATAGGGTTAGTGATTGGGTTAGTGCTTGGTGTAGCGGTAGTGATTGGGTTAGTGCTTGGTGTAGCGATAGTGATTGGGTTAGTGCTTGGTGTAGCGGTAGTGAGTGATTGGGTTAGGGGTTGGTGTAGCGGTAGTGATAGGGGTAGTGATTGGGTTAGTGCTTGGTGTAGCGGTAGTGATAGGGGTAGTGATTTGGTTAGTGCTTGGTGTAGCGGAAGTGAGTGATTGGGTTAGTGCTTGGTGTAGCGGTAGTGATAGGGTTAGCGATTGGTGTAGCGGTAGTGAGTGATTGGGTTAGTGCTTGGTGTAGCGGTAGTGATAGGGTTAGCGATTGGTGTAGCGGTAGTGAGTAATTGGGTTAGTGCTTGGTGTAGCGGTAGTGATTGGGTTAGTGCTTGGTGTAGGGGTAGTGAGTGATTGGGTTAGTGCTTGGTGTAGCGGTAGTGATTGGGTTAGTGCTTGGTGTAGCGGTAGTGAGTGATTGGGTTAGGGGTTGGTGTAGCGGTAGTGATAGGGGTAGTGATTGGGTTAGGGCTTGGTGTAGCGGTAGTGAGTGATTGGGTTAGTGCTTGGTGTAACGGTAGTGAGTGATTGGGTTAGTGCTTGGTGTAGCGGTAGTGATTGGGTTAGTGATTGGATTAGTGCTTGGTGTAGCGGTAGTGAGTGATTGGGTTAGTGCTTGGTGTAGCGGTAGTGATAGGGTTAGTGATTGGGTTAGTGCTTGGTGTAGCGGTAGTGATTGGGTTAGTGCTTGGTGTAGCGATAGTGATTGGGTTAGTGCTTGGTGTAGCGGTAGTGAGTGATTGGGTTAGGGGTTGGTGTAGCGGTAGTGATAGGGGTAGTGATTGGGTTAGTGCTTGGTGTAGCGGTAGTGATAGGGGTAGTGATTTGGTTAGTGCTTGGTGTAGCGGAAGTGAGTGATTGGGTTAGTGCTTGGTGTAGCGGTAGTGATAGGGTTAGCGATTGGTGTAGCGGTAGTGAGTGATTGGGTTAGTGCTTGGTGTAGCGGTAGTGATAGGGTTAGCGATTGGTGTAGCGGTAGTGAGTAATTGGGTTAGTGCTTGGTGTAGCGGTAGTGATTGGGTTAGTGCTTGGTGTAGGGGTAGTGAGTGATTGGGTTAGTGCTTGGTGTAGCGGTAGTGATTGGGTTAGTGCTTGGTGTAGCGGTAGTGAGTGATTGGGTTAGGGGTTGGTGTAGCGGTAGTGATAGGGGTAGTGATTGGGTTAGGGCTTGGTGTAGCGGTAGTGAGTGATTGGGTTAGTGCTTGGTGTAACGGTAGTGAGTGATTGGGTTAGTGCTTGGTGTAGCGGTAGTGATTGGGTTAGTGATTGGATTAGTGCTTGGTGTAGCGGTAGTGAGTGATTGGGTTAGTGCTTGGTGTAGCGGTAGTGATTGGGTTAGTGATTGGGTTAGTGCTTGATGTAGCGGTAGTGATTGGGTTAGGGGTTGGTGTAGCGGTAGTGATAGGGGTAGTGATTGGGTTAGTGCTTGGTGTAGCGGTAGTGAGTGATTGGGTTAGGGGTTGGTGTAGCGGTAGTGATAGGGGTAGCGATTGGTGTAGCGGTAGTGAGTGATTGGGTTAGTGCTTGGTGTAGCGGTAGTGATAGGGTTAGTTATTGGGTTAGTGCTTGGTGTAGCGGTAGTGATTGGGTTAGTGCTTGGTGTAGCGGTAGTGAGTGATTGGGTTAGTGCTTGGTGTAGCGGTAGTGATAGGGTTAGCGATTGGTGTAGCGGTAGTGAGTGATTGGGTTAGTGCTTGGTGTAGCGGTAGTGATAGGGTTAGTTATTGGGTTAGTGCTTGGTGTAGCGGTAGTGATTGGGTTAGTGCTTGGTGTAGCGATAGTGATTGGGTTAGTGCTTGGTGTAGCGGTAGTGAGTGATTGGGTTAGTGCTTGGTGTAGCGGTAGTGATAGGGTTAGTTATTGGGTTAGTGCTTGGTGTAGCGGTAGTGATTGGGTTAGTGCTTGGTGTAGCGATAGTGATTGGGTTAGTGCTTGGTGTAGGGGTAGTGAGTGATTGGGTTAGTGCTTGGTGTAGCGGTAGTGATAGGGGTAGTGATTGGGTTAGTGCTTGGTGTAGCGGTAGTGATTGGGTTGGGGGTTGGTGTAGCGGTAGTGAGTGATTGGGTTAGTGCTTGGTGTAGCGGTAGTGAGTGATTGGGTTAGTGCTTGGTGTAGCGGTAGTGATAGGGTTAGCGATTGGTGTAGCGGTAGTGAGTGATTGGGTTAGTGCTTGGTGTAGCGGTAGTGATAGGGTTAGCGATTGGTGTAGCGGTAGTGAGTAATTGGGTTAGTGCTTGGTGTAGCGGTAGTGATTGGGTTAGTGCTTGGTGTAGGGGTAGTGAGTGATTGGGTTAGTGCTTGGTGTAGCGGTAGTGATTGGGTTAGTGCTTGGTGTAGCGGTAGTGAGTGATTGGGTTAGGGGTTGGTGTAGCGGTAGTGATAGGGGTAGTGATTGGGTTAGGGCTTGGTGTAGCGGTAGTGAGTGATTGGGTTAGTGCTTGGTGTAACGGTAGTGAGTGATTGGGTTAGTGCTTGGTGTAGCGGTAGTGATTGGGTTAGTGATTGGATTAGTGCTTGGTGTAGCGGTAGTGAGTGATTGGGTTAGTGCTTGGTGTAGCGGTAGTGATAGGGTTAGTGATTGGGTTAGTGCTTGGTGTAGCGGTAGTGATTGGGTTAGTGCTTGGTGTAGCGATAGTGATTGGGTTAGTGCTTGGTGTAGCGGTAGTGAGTGATTGGGTTAGGGGTTGGTGTAGCGGTAGTGATAGGGGTAGTGATTGGGTTAGTGCTTGGTGTAGCGGAAGTGAGTGATTGGGTTAGTGCTTGGTGTAGCGGTAGTGATAGGGTTAGCGATTGGTGTAGCGGTAGTGAGTGATTGGGTTAGTGCTTGGTGTAGCGGTAGTGATAGGGTTAGTTATTGGGTTAGTGCTTGGTGTAGCGGTAGTGATTGGGTTAGTGCTTGGTGTAGCGATAGTGATTGGGTTAGTGCTTGGTGTAGCGGTAGTGAGTGATTGGGTTAGGGGTTGGTGTAGCGGTAGTGATAGGGGTAGTGATTGGGTTAGTGCTTGGTGTAGCGGTAGTGATAGGGGTAGTGATTTGGTTAGTGCTTGGTGTAGCGGAAGTGAGTGATTGGGTTAGTGCTTGGTGTAGCGGTAGTGATAGGGTTAGCGATTGGTGTAGCGGTAGTGAGTGATTGGGTTAGTGCTTGGTGTAGCGGTAGTGATAGGGTTAGCGATTGGTGTAGCGGTAGTGAGTAATTGGGTTAGTGCTTGGTGTAGCGGTAGTGATTGGGTTAGTGCTTGGTGTAGGGGTAGTGAGTGATTGGGTTAGTGCTTGGTGTAGCGGTAGTGATAGGGGTAGTGATTGGGTTAGTGCTTGGTGTAGCGGTAGTGATTGGGTTGGGGGTTGGTGTAGCGGTAGTGAGTGATTGGGTTAGTGCTTGGTGTAGCGGTAGTGAGTGATTGGGTTAGTGCTTGGTGTAGCGGTAGTGAGTGATTGGGTTAGTGCTTGGTGTAGCGGTAGTGATAGGGTTAGTGATTGGGTTAGTGCTTGGTGTAGCGGTAGTGATTGGATTAGTGCTTGGTGTAGCGGTAGTGAGTGATTGGGTTAGTGCTTGGTGTAGCGGTAGTGAGTGATTGGGTTAGGGGTTGGTGTAGCGGTAGTGATAGGGTTAGTGATTAGGTTAGTGCTTGGTGTAGCGGTAGTGAGTGGTTGGGTTAGTGCTTGGTGTAGCGGTAGTGAGTGATTGGGTTAGGGGTTGGTGTAGCGGTAGTGATAGGGGTAGTGATTGGGTTAGTGCTTGGTGTAGCGGTAGTGATAGGGGTAGTGATTGGGTTAGTGCTTGGTGTAGCGGAAGTGAGTGATTGGGTTAGTGCTTGGTGTAGCGGTAGTGAGTGATTGGGTTAGGGGTTGGTGTAGCGGTAGTGATAGGGGTAGTGATTGGGTTAGTGCTTGGTGTAGCGGTAGTGATAGGGGTAGTGATTAGGTTAGTGCTTGGTGTAGCGGTAGTGAGTGATTGGGTTAGGGGTTGGTGTAGCGGTAGTGATAGGGGTAGTGATTGGGTTAGTGCTTGGTGTAGCGGTAGTGATAGGGGTAGTGATTGGGTTAGTGCTTGGTGTAGCGGAAGTGAGTGATTGGATTAGTGCTTGGTGTAGCGGTAGTGATAGGGTTAGCGATTGGTGTAGCGGTAGTGAGTGATTGGGTTAGTGCTTGGTGTAGCGGTAGTGATAGGGTTAGTGATTGGGTTAGTGCTTGGTGTAGCGGTAGTGATTGGGTTAGTGCTTGGTGTAGCGATAGTGATTGGGTTAGTGCTTGGTGTAGCGGTAGTGAGTGATTGGGTTAGGGGTTGGTGTAGCGGTAGTGATAGGGGTAGTGATTGGGTTAGTGCTTGGTGTAGCGGTAGTGATAGGGGTAGTGATTTGGTTAGTGCTTGGTGTAGCGGAAGTGAGTGATTGGGTTAGTGCTTGGTGTAGCGGTAGTGATAGGGTTAGCGATTGGTGTAGCGGTAGTGAGTGATTGGGTTAGTGCTTGGTGTAGCGGTAGTGATAGGGTTAGCGATTGGTGTAGCGGTAGTGAGTAATTGGGTTAGTGCTTGGTGTAGCGGTAGTGATTGGGTTAGTGCTTGGTGTAGGGGTAGTGAGTGATTGGGTTAGTGCTTGGTGTAGCGGTAGTGATTGGGTTAGTGCTTGGTGTAGCGGTAGTGAGTGATTGGGTTAGGGGTTGGTGTAGCGGTAGTGATAGGGGTAGTGATTGGGTTAGGGCTTGGTGTAGCGGTAGTGAGTGATTGGGTTAGTGCTTGGTGTAACGGTAGTGAGTGATTGGGTTAGTGCTTGGTGTAGCGGTAGTGATTGGGTTAGTGATTGGATTAGTGCTTGGTGTAGCGGTAGTGAGTGATTGGGTTAGTGCTTGGTGTAGCGGTAGTGATAGGGTTAGTGATTGGGTTAGTGCTTGGTGTAGCGGTAGTGATTGGGTTAGTGCTTGGTGTAGCGATAGTGATTGGGTTAGTGCTTGGTGTAGCGGTAGTGAGTGATTGGGTTAGGGGTTGGTGTAGCGGTAGTGATAGGGGTAGTGATTGGGTTAGTGCTTGGTGTAGCGGTAGTGATAGGGGTAGTGATTTGGTTAGTGCTTGGTGTAGCGGAAGTGAGTGATTGGGTTAGTGCTTGGTGTAGCGGTAGTGATAGGGTTAGCGATTGGTGTAGCGGTAGTGAGTGATTGGGTTAGTGCTTGGTGTAGCGGTAGTGATAGGGTTAGCGATTGGTGTAGCGGTAGTGAGTAATTGGGTTAGTGCTTGGTGTAGCGGTAGTGATTGGGTTAGTGCTTGGTGTAGGGGTAGTGAGTGATTGGGTTAGTGCTTGGTGTAGCGGTAGTGATTGGGTTAGTGCTTGGTGTAGCGGTAGTGAGTGATTGGGTTAGGGGTTGGTGTAGCGGTAGTGATAGGGGTAGTGATTGGGTTAGGGCTTGGTGTAGCGGTAGTGAGTGATTGGGTTAGTGCTTGGTGTAACGGTAGTGAGTGATTGGGTTAGTGCTTGGTGTAGCGGTAGTGATTGGGTTAGTGATTGGATTAGTGCTTGGTGTAGCGGTAGTGATTGGGTTAGTGATTGGGTTAGTGCTTGATGTAGCGGTAGTGATTGGGTTAGGGGTTGGTGTAGCGGTAGTGATAGGGGTAGTGATTGGGTTAGTGCTTGGTGTAGCGGTAGTGAGTGATTGGGTTAGGGGTTGGTGTAGCGGTAGTGATAGGGGTAGCGATTGGTGTAGCGGTAGTGAGTGATTGGGTTAGTGCTTGGTGTAGCGGTAGTGATAGGGTTAGTTATTGGGTTAGTGCTTGGTGTAGCGGTAGTGATTGGGTTAGTGCTTGGTGTAGCGATAGTGATTGGGTTAGTGCTTGGTGTAGCGGTAGTGAGTGATTGGGTTAGGGGTTGGTGTAGCGGTAGTGATAGGGGTAGTGATTGGGTTAGTGCTTGGTGTAGCGGTAGTGATAGGGGTAGTGATTTGGTTAGTGCTTGGTGTAGCGGAAGTGAGTGATTGGGTTAGTGCTTGGTGTAGCGGTAGTGATAGGGTTAGCGATTGGTGTAGCGGTAATGAGTGATTGGGTTAGTGCTTGGTGTAGCGGTAGTGATAGGGTTAGCGATTGGTGTAGCGGTAGTGAGTAATTGGGTTAGTGCTTGGTCTAGCGGTAGTGATTGGGTTAGTGCTTGGTGTAGGGGTAGTGAGTGATTGGGTTAGTGCTTGGTGTAGCGGTAGTGATTGGGTTAGTGCTTGGTGTAGCGGTAGTGAGTGATTGGGTTAGGGGTTGGTATAGCGGTAGTGATAGGGGCAGTGATTGGGTTAGTGCTTGGTGTAGCGATAGTGATTGGGTTAGTGCTTGGTGTAGCGGTAGTGATAGGGGTAGTGATTGGGTTAGGGCTTGGTGTAGCGGTAGTGAGTGATTGGGTTCGTGCTTGGTGTAACGGTAGTGAGTGATTGGGTTAGTGCTTGGTGTAGCGGTAGTGATTGGGTTAGTGATTGGATTAGTGCTTTGTGTAGCGGTAGTGAGTGATTGGGTTAGTGCTTGGTGTAGCGGTAGTGATTGGGTTAGTGATTGGGTTAGTGCTTGGTGTAGCGGTAGTGATTGGGTTAGGGGTTGGTGTAGCGGTAGTGATAGGGGTAGTGATTGGGTTAGTGCTTGGTGTAGCGGTAGTGAGTGATTGGGTTAGGGGTTGGTGTAGCGGTAGTGATAGGGGTAGTGATTGGGTTAGTACTTGGTGTAGCGGTAGTGATTGGGTTAGTGCTTGGTGTAGCGGTAGTGAGTGATTGGGTTAGTGCTTGGTGTAGCGGTAGTGATTGGGTTAGTGATTGGTGTAGCGGTAGTGAGTGATTGGGTTAGTGCTTGGTGTAGCGGTAGTGATAGGGTTAGCGATTGGTGTAGCGGTAGTGAGTGATTGGGTTAGTGCTTGGTGTAGCGGTAGTGATAGGGTTAGCAATTGGTGTAGCGGTAGTGATAGGGGAAGTGATTGGGTTAGTGCTTGGTGTAGCGGTAGTGAGTGATTGGGTTAGTGCTTGGTGTAGCGGTAGTGAGTGATTGGGTTAGTGATTGGGTTAGTGCTTGGTGCAGCGGTAGTGAGTGATTGGGTTAGTGCTTGGTGTAGCGGTAGTGAGTGATTGGGTTAGTGCTTGGTGTAGCGGTAGTGAGTGATTGGGTTAGGGGTTGGTGTAGGGGTAGTGATTGGGTTAGTGCTTGGTGTAGCGGTAGTGATTGGGTTAGTGCTTGGTGTAGCGATAGTGATTGGGTTAGTGCTTGGTGTAGCGGTAGTGAGTGATTGGGTTAGGGGTTGGTGTAGCGGTAGTGATAGGGTTAGTGATTGGGTTAGTGCTTGGTGTAGCGGTAGTGATTGGGTTAGTGCTTGGTGTAGCGGTAGTGATAGGGTTAGTGATTAGGTTAGTGCTTGGTGTAGCGGTAGTGATTGATTGGGTTATTGCTTGGTGTAGCGGTAGTGAGTGATTGGGTTAGGGGTTGGTGTAGCGGTAGTGATAGGGGTAGTGATTGGGTTAGTGCTTGGTATAGCGGTAGTGATAGGGGTAGTGATTGAGTTAGTGCTTGGTGTAGCGGAAGTGAGTGATTGGGTTAGTGCTTGGTGTAGCGGTAGTGATTGGGTTAGTGCTTGGTGTAGGGGTAGTGAGTGATTGGGTTAGTGATTGGTGTAGCGGTAGTGAGTGATTGGGTTAGGGGTTGGTGTAGCGGTAGTGATAGGGGTAGTGCTTGGTGTAGCGGTAGTGAGTGATTGGGTTAGTGCTTGGTGTAGCGGTAGTGAGTGATTGGGTTAGTGCTTGGTGTAGCGGTAGTGAGTGATTGGGTTAGGGGTTGGTGTTGCGGTAGTGATAGTGGTAGTGATTGGGTTAGGGCTTGGTGTAGCGGTAGTGAGTGATTGGGTTAGTGCTTGGTGTAGCGGTAGTGATTGGGTTAGTGATTGGTGTAGCGGTAGTGAGTGATTGGGTTAGTGCTTGGTGTAGCGGTAGTGAGTGATTGGGTTAGTGCTTGGTGTAGCGGTAGTGAGTGATTGGGTTAGGGCTTGGTGTAGCGGTAGTGATTGGGTTAGTGATAGGGTTAGTTCTTGGTGTAGCGGTAGTGAGTTATTGGGTTAGGGGTTGGTGTAGCGGTAGTGCTTGGGTTAGTGCTTGGTGTAGGGGTAGTGATAGGGGTAGTGATTGGGTTAGTGCTTGGTGTAGCGGTAGTGAGTGATTGGGTTAGGGGTTGGTGTAGCGGTAGTGATAGGGGTAGTGATTGGGTTAGGGGTTGGTGTAGCGGTAGTGCTTGGGTTAGTGCTTGGTGTAGCGGTAGTGATTGGGTTAGTGCTTGGTGTAGCGGTAGTGATAGGGGTAGTGATTGGGTTAGTGCTTGGTGTAGCGGTAGTGAGTGATTGGGTTAGTGATTGGGTTAGTGCTTGGTGTAGCGGTAGTGAGTGATTGGGTTAGTGCTTGGTGTAGCGGTAGTGAGTGATTGGGTTAGTGCTTGGTGTAGCGGTAGTGAGTGATTGGGTTAGTGCTTGGTGTAGCGGTAGTGAGTGATTGGGTTAAGGCTTGGTGTAGCGGTAGTGAGTGATTGGGTTAGTGCTTGGTGTAGCGGTAGTGATTGGGTTAGTGATAGGGTTAGTGCTTGGTGTAGCGGTAGTGAGTGATTGGGTTAGGGGTTGGTGTAGCGGTAGTGCTTGGGTTAGTGCTTGGTGTAGCGGTAGTGATTGGGCTAGGGGTTGGTGTAGCGGTAGTGATAGGGGTAGTGATTGGGTTAGTGCTTGGTGTAGCGGTAGTGAGTGATTGGGTTAGGGGTTGGTGGAGCGGTGGTGATTGGGTTAGGGGTTTATCTAGTGGTATGGGTAGTGATGATGGGGCTAGTGATGATGGGTTAGGGCTTGGTGTAGTGTTAGTGATTGGCTTAGGGTTTGGTGTAGTGATGAAAGGGGTAGTGATTGGGTCAGGGGTAGACTCAGACCGCCACTTCGTTGGACTATCAATTGTCATAGCCAGGCCGCTTCCAAAAAGCGGTACACATCTCAGTGTGCCTTACGTGGTAAAATAAAAAAAAAATTTTTGAGATTAGAAGTGGCACTCGAATAATGGGGTTGTTTATTTGCGGACCTCGCCGAGTCGCGACTTGGAGGTCATTCGTGGTCATTGACTTGGAGGAGTGTTAAAACTATTGAACTATTAAAACTACTTTTTTATTTTACCAGCTCAGACCCTTTTTGCCAGGTAAGGTTGCCACCTCACCGTGCGTCTGCTCTCTCTCTCCCTTCTCTTCCTTGTCTCCCGCACACACACCACCCACCGCCTCGCCGTCACCGCCACCACCCACGCGTACCACCGCCACCATAACCGCCGCTATCAACCGTGTCACCACGACAACCGCCACCGCCACAACCGTCACCATGAACTGTCACTGCCTCCACCGCTGCAACCATCGCCACCGCTACTTCCACAACCACCACCACCACCACCACCGTCACCGCCGTCCCCCCCCAACATGCGCCCGCCCCCGCAGCACCAGCGCATCCACACGGACAAGAAGCCGTACCAGTGCGACACGTGCGGCAAGGCGTTCCTCCGCTCGCACGAGCTGCTGAGTCACCAGCGCGTTCACACAGGTGAGCGGCCGTACCGCTGCGACAAGTGCGGAAAGACCTTCCGCTGGTCGCACAGCCTCATCGGGCACAAGCGCACGCACAGCGCCGAGAAGAGCTTCCACTGCCGCACGTGCGGAAAGATGTACAAGCACCGCGCCTCTCTGGCCCTGCACCAGAAGTCGCACAAGTCCGGCGCGCAGCCGGGCGGCGTGGCCGGTGCCGACGCGCGGGACAAGCCGCCCGCGTTTCCCGACGCCTCCCCCAACAGCTTCCACTCGGACTTCGGGCAAGGTAACGCCGATGGGGGCGGCGGCGGCGGCGGCGGCACTGGCGGCGGCGGCGGCGGCGGCGGCGGCGGTGCCGGCGGCACTGGCGGCGGCGAAGGCGCCAGTGGGAACGAGCGGTGGGGGAGGAGGAGAGGGGACGGGACGGAGGATCGGCACTCCGGCTGGAGGAGTTCGGCGACGGTGGTGGCGGTTGTCGGTAGCCGCGGCGGCGGCGGCGGTGGTGGCGGCAGTGGCCCATTCTGAGCGGCGGCGTCGTTCACGACGCCGCCGAGGATTTCATGGCCCCCCCCCGGCATCCTCCGTCCTTGCCCAGGCTTGCTCCCCCACCACCTGAGCACCGTCGTCCCCTCGCGAGCCGCCCATCCCACACCCCCCCCACCGACTGTCCTGGCCGTCCGCTACCACCGCCGCTAACGTCGCCACCGCCGCGTCCCCCCCCCTCGCCCCTCGCCTCTCCCCTCTCCTCCTCCTGTAGAGGAGTAATTGCGCCGACTGTGCTGTTGATTATTGCTCCGTAGCACAGAGCGAGTCCGCCCAGCGCCTCCGTCCCTCTCTTCCTTCTGCCCTGTCCCCTCCACCCTGCTGCTCCCTCCTCTCTCTCTCTCTCTGCATGATTCTGGGTGTCCTTGCTTTTCTGCTCTGCCTCCTGTTCCATCGCTATCCCTCTGCCCCCCCCGTGCCATCATCTGACCCGGTCACCTTTACCCTGCGTCTTCCTCCCTGCCGTTCATCTCCCATCCCTCCCCCCGCACCACCCCCGCTAATCCCTCCATCTGCCTCCTCATCCACCGCCCCCCTCTGCACCATTATCCCGGCTACATTGCACCCCACTCGTGCCGTGGGGCTATGGAGGTCGCAGACGATGAGCACCCATCGCCCAATGCGGACGTTAGCCGCACGCCCACAGCGATTACACCGGGGGGGTCTTGCAGACTCCTCGCGCAGAGACCCACAGACTGGCATAGAGACACATAGATTCGCATAGAAACCCGCAGGCTTGGGCAGACACCCACAGGCTAATCCAGAAACCCAAAGGCTAATCTGGAAACCCACAGGCTCGGGCAGATACTCACAGGCTCTCCCAAAGACGCGCAGACTTGCCCAGAGACGCTCGCGCAGATACCAACAGGCTCGCCCAGGGAACCCGCGGGCTCGCCCAGACGACCCGCAGGCTCGTCCAGAGACCCTCACGCTCCCCCTGAGACCCGCAGGCTCCCGCAGAGACCCACAGGCTCCCCCTGAGAACCGCAGGCTCTCCCAGAGACCCTCTTGGCTATTCCAGAGACCTGCAGGGCACGCAGAGACCCGCAGAGAGCCGCAGGGTCACGCAGAGACCCGCAGGCTCTCCCAGTCACCCCCCAGGCTCACTCAGTCACCCACAGGCTTGCCCAGAGACCCTCACGCTCTCCCAGAGACCTGCAGGGGCACGCAGAGACCTTAACTCGCCCTGAGACCCTCACGCTCGCCCAGAGACCCACAGGCTCACCCAGAGACCCAGAGGCTCTCCCAGAGACCCGCAGGCTCACCCAGAGACCCACAGGCTCCGCCAGAGACGCACAGGCTCTCCCAGAGACCCACAGGCTCACCCAGAGACCCGCAGGCTCCCCCAGAAACCCACAGGCTCCCCCATAGACCCACAGGCTCCCCCAAAGACCCGCAGGCTCTCCCAGAGACCCACAGGCTCTCCCAGAGACCCACAGGCTCTCCCAGAGACCCACAGGCTTGCCCAGAGACCCTCACGCTCTCCCAGAGACCCACAGGCTCTCCCAGAGACCCACAGGCTTCCCCAGAGACCCACAGGCTCTCCCAGAGACCCACATGCTCTCCCAGAGACCCACAGGCTCTCTCAGAAACCCACAGGCTCCCCCAGAGACCCACAGGCTCGCCCAGAGACCCACAGGCTCTCCCAGAGACCCATAGGCTCACACAGAGACCCACAGGCTCCCCCAAAGACCCACACGCTCCCCCAGAGACCCACAGGCTCTCCCAGAGACCCACAGGCTCTCCCAGAGACCCATAGGCTCGCACAGAGACCCACAGGCTCTCCCAGAGACCCATAGGCTCGCACAGAGACCCGCAGAGAGCCGCAGGGTCATGCGGAGACCCGCAGGCTCTCCCAGAGACCCACAGGCTCTCCCAGAGACCCACAGGCTCTCCCAGAGACCCTCTTGGCTAGTCGAGAGAGCTGCAGGGTCACGCAGAGAGCCGCAGGGTCACGCAGAGACCCGCAGGATCACACAGACCCACAGGCTCTCCCAGAGACCCACAGGCTCTCCCAGAGACCCACAGGCTCACCCAGAGACCCACAGGTTCCCTCAGAGACCCACAGGCTCCCCCAGAGACCCAGAGGCTCACCCAGAGACCCACAGGCTCTCCCAGAGACCCACAGGCTCCCCCAGAGACCCACAGGCTCTCCCAGAGACCCACAGGCTCCCCCAGAGACCCAGAGGCTCTCCCAGAGACCCAGAGGCTCTCCCAGAGACCCACAGGCTCCCCCAGAGACCCAGAGGCTCTCCCAGAGACCCAGAGGCTCTCCCAGAGACCCACAGGCTCTCCCAGAGACCCACAGGCTCACCCAGAGACCCATAGGCTCTCCCAGAGACCCATAGGCTCACACAGAGACCCATCGGCTCGCACAGAGACCTGCAGGGGCACGCAGAGACCCGCAGAGAGCCGCAGGGTCATGCAGAGACCCGCAGGATCACACAGACACCTACAGGCTTGCCCAGTCACGCACAGGCTCTCCCAGAGACCCACAGGCTCTCCCAGAGACCCACAGGCTCTCCCAGAGACCCACAGGCTCTCCCAGAGACCCACAGGCTCTCCCAGAGACCCACAGGCTCACCCAGAGACCCAGAGGCTCTCCCAGAGACCCAGAGGCTCTCCCAGAGACCCACAGGCTCTCCCAGAGAACCACAGGCTCTCCCAGAGACCCACAGGCTCTCCCAGAGACCCACAGGCTCTCCCAGAGACCCACAGGCTTGCCCAGAGACCCTCACGCTCCCCCAGAGACCCACAGGCTCACCTCGAGGGCCCACAGGCTCCCCCAGAGACCCACAGGCTCTCCCAGAGACCCACAGGCTCTCTCAGAAACCCACAGGCTCCCCCAGAGACCCACAGGCTCGCCCAGAGACCCACAGGCTCTCCCAGAGACCCATAGGCTCACACAGAGACCCACAGGCTCCCCCAGAGACCCACACGCTCCCCCAGAGACCCACAGGCTCTCCCAGAGACCCACAGGCTCTCCCAGAGACCCATAGGCTCGCACAGAGACCCACAGGCTCTCCCAGAGACCCATAGGCTCGCACAGAGACCCGCAGAGAGCCGCAGGGTCATGCGGAGACCCGCAGGCTCTCCCAGAGACCCACAGGCTCTCCCAGAGACCCACAGGCTCTCCCAGAGACCCTCTTGGCTAGTCGAGAGAGCTGCAGGGTCACGCAGAGAGCCGCAGGGTCACGCAGAGACCCGCAGGATCACACAGACCCACAGGCTCTCCCAGAGACCCACAGGCTCTCCCAGAGACCCACAGGCTCTCCCAGAGACCCACAGGCTCCCCCAGAGACCCACAGGCTCACCCAGAGACCCACAGGTTCCCTCAGAGACCCACAGGCTCCCCCAGAGACCCAGAGGCTCACCCAGAGACCCACAGGCTCTCCCAGAGACCCACAGGCTCCCCCAGAGACCCACAGGCTCTCCCCGAGACCCACAGGCTCCCCCAGAGACCCAGAGGCTCTCCCAGAGACCCATAGGCTCACACAGAGACCCATCGGCTCGCACAGAGACCTGCAGGGGCACGCAGAGACCCGCAGAGAGCCGCAGGGTCATGCAGAGACCCGCAGGATCACACAGACACCTACAGGCTTGCCCAGTCACGCACAGGCTCTCCCAGAGACCCACAGGCTCTCCCAGAGACCCACAGGCTCTCCCAGAGACCCACAGGCTCTCCCAGAGACCCACAGGCTCACCCAGAGACCCAGAGGCTCTCCCAGAGACCCAGAGGCTCTCCCAGAGACCCACAGGCTCTCCCAGAGAACCACAGGCTCTCCCAGAGACCCACAGGCTCTCCCAGAGACCCACAGGCTCTCCCAGAGACCCACAGGCTTGCCCAGAGACCCTCACGCTCCCCCAGAGACCCACAGGCTCACCTCGAGGGCCCACAGGCTCCCCCAGAGACCCACAGGCTCTCCCAGAGACCCATAGGCTCACACAGAGACCCACAGGCTCTCCCAGAGACCCAGAGGCTCTCCCAGAGACCCACAGGCTCTCCCAGAGAACCACAGGCTCTCCCAGAGACCCACAGGCTCTCCTAGAGACCCACAGGCTCTCCCAGAGACCCACAGGCTTGCCCAGAGACCCTCACGCTCCCCCAGAGACCCACAGGCTCACCTCGAGGGCCCACAGGCTCCCCCAGAGACCCATAGGCTCACACAGAGACCCACAGGCTCTCCCAGAGACCCACAGGATCACACAGACACCCAGAGGCTTGCCCAGTCGCTCACAGGCTCTCCCAGAGACCCTAACTCGTTCAGAGACCCTCACGCTCTTCCAGAGACCCACAGGCTCTCCCAAAGACCCTCTTGGCTAGTCGAGAGACCTGCAGGGTCACGCAGAGAGCCGCAGGGTCACGCAGAGACCCGCAGGATCACGCAGAGACCCACAGGCTCTCCCAGTCACCCCCAGGCTCGCCCAGTCACCCACAGGCTTGCCCAGAGACCCTCACGCTCCCCCAGAGACCCGCAGGCTCCCCCAGAGACCCACAGGCTCTCCCAGAGACCCAGAGGCTTGCCCAGAGACCCACAGGCTCTCCCAGAGACCCACAGGCTCTCCCAGAGACCCACAGGTTCCCCCAGAGACCCACAGGTTCCCCCAGAGACCCACAGGCTCTCCCAGAGACCCACAGGCTCGCCCTGAGACCCGCAGGTTCGCTCAGAGACCCACAGGCTCCCCCAGAGACCCACAGGCTCCCCCAGAGACCCAGAGGCTCTCCCAGAGACCCACAGGCTCTCCCAGAGACCCACAGGCTCTCCCAGAGACCCATCGGCTCGCACAGAGACCTGCAGGGGCACGCAGAGACCCGCAGAGAGCCGCAGGGTCATGCAGAGACCCGCAGGATCACACAGACACCCACAGGCTTGCCCAGTCACGCACAGGCTCTCCCAGAGACCCACAGGCTCTCCCAGAGACCCACAGGCTCTCCCAGAGACCATCACGCTCTCCCAGAGACCCAGAGGCTCTCCCAGAGACCCTCACGCTCCCCCAGAGACCCACAGGCTCTCCCAGAGACCCATCGGCTCGCACAGAGACCTGCAGGGGCACGCAGAGACCCGCAGAGAGCCGCAGGGTCATGCAGAGACCCGCAGGATCACACAGACACCCACAGGCTTGCCCAGTCACGCACAGGCTCTCCCATAGACCCACAGGCTCCCCCATAGACCCACAGGCTCTCCCAGAGACCATCACGCTCTCCCAGAGACCCAGAGGCTCTCCCAGAGACCCTCACGCTCCCCCAGAGACCCACAGGCTCTGCCAGAGACCCATAGGCTCACACAGAGACCCACAGGCTCTCCCAGAGACCCACAGGCTCACACAGAGACCCACAGGCTCTCCCAGAGACCCACAGGCTCACAAAGAGACCCATGGGCTCGCACAGAGACCCGCAGAGAGCCTCAGGGTCATGCGGAGACCCGCAGGATCACACAGACACCCAAAGGCTTGCCCAGTCGCTCACAGGCTCTCCCAGAGACCCTAACTTGTTCAGAGACCCTCACGCTCTCCCAGAGACCCACAGGCTCTCCCAGAGACCCACAGGCTCTCCCAGAGACCCTCACGCTCCCCCAGAGACCCACAGGCTCCCCCAGAGACCCACAGGCTCTCCCAGAGACCCATAGGCTCACACAGAGACCCACAGGCTCCCCCAGAGACCCACAGGCTCTCCCAGAGACCCACAGGCTCTCCCAGAGACCCACAGGCTCTCCCAGAGACCCATAGGCTCGCACAGAGACCCGCAGAGAGCCTCAGGGTCATGCGGAGACCCGCAGGATCACACAAACACCCACAGGCTTGCCCAGTCGCTCACAGGCTCTCCCAGAGACCCTAACTTGTTCAGAGACCCTCACGCTCTCCCAGAGACCCACAGGCTCTCCCAGAGACCAAGAGGCTCGTCCAGAGACCCACAAGCTCTCCCAGAGACCCACAGGCTCCCCCAGAGACCCACAGGCTCCCCCAGAGACCCACAGGCTCTCCCAGAGACCCAGAGGCTCGCCCAGAGACCCACAGGCTCTCCCAGAGACCCAGAGGCTCGCCCAGAGACCCACAGGCTCTCCCAGAGACCCTAACTCGTTCAGAGACCCTCACGCTCTTCCAGAGACCCACAGGCTCTCCCAGAGACCCTCTTGGCTAGTCGAGAGACCTGCAGGGTCACGCAGAGACCCGCAGGATCACGCAGAGACCCACAGGCTCTCCCAGTCACCCACAGGCTTGCCCAGAGACCCTCACGCTCCCCCAGAGACCCGCAGGCTCCCCCAGAGACCCACAGGCTCTCCCAGAGACCCAGAGGCTCTCCCAGAGACCCAGAGGCTCGCCCAGAGACCCACAGGCTCTCCCAGAGACCCACAGGCTCTCCCAGAGACCCACAGGCTCACACAGAGACCCATCGGCTCGCACAGAGACCTGCAGGGGCACGCAGAGACCCGCAGAGAGCCGCAGGGTCATGCAGAGACCCGCAGGATCACACAGACACCCACAGGCTTGCCCAGTCACGCACAGGCTCCCAGAGACCCACAGGCTCTCCCAGAGACCCACAGGCTCCCCGAGAGACCCACAGGCTCTCCTAGAGACCCACAGGCTCCCCCAGAGACCCACAGGCTCCCCCAGAGACCCACAGGCTCCCCCAGAGACCCACAGGCTCTCCCAGAGACCCATAGGCTCACACAGAGACCCGCAGGATCACACAGACACCCACAGGCTTGCCCAGTCGCCCACAGGCTCTCTGAGACTCTAACTCGTTCTGAGACCCTCACGCTCTCCCAGAGACCCACAGGCTCTCCCAGAGACCCTCTTGGCTAGTCGAGAGAGCTGCAGGGTCACGCAGAGACCCGCAGGATCACGCAGAGACCCACAGGCTCTCCCAGAGACCCACAGGCTCACCCAGAGACCCACAGGTTCCCTCAGAGACCCACAGGCTCTCCCAGAGACCCACAGGCTCCCCCAGAGACCCACTGGCACGGCCAGAGACCCACAGTCTCTCCCAAAGACCCACAGGCTCCCCCAGAGACCCAGAGGCTCTCCCAGAGACCCAGAGGCTCCCCCAGAGACCCTCTTGGCTAGTCCAGATACTTGCAGGGTTACGCAGAGACCCGCAGGATCACGCAGACACCTACAGGCTCCCCCAGAGACCCAGAGGCTCTCCCAGAGACCCAGAGGCTCTCCCAGAGACCCAGAGGCTCTCCCAGAGACCCACAGGCTTGCCCAGAGACCCTCACGCTCCCCCAGAGACCCACAGGCTCACCTAGAGGGCCCACAGGCTCCCCCAGAGACCCATAGGCTCGCACAGAGACCCGCAGAGAGCCTCAGGGTCATGCGGAGACCCGCAGGATCACACAGACACCCACAGGCTTGCCCAGTCGCTCACAGGCTCTCCCAGTGACCCTAACTCGTTCATAGACCCTCACGCTCTCCCAGAGACCCACAGGCTCTCCCAGAGACCCTCTTGGCTAGTCGAGAGAGCTTCAGGGTCACGCAGAGACCCGCAGGATCACGCAGAGACCCCCAGGCTCGCCCAGTCACCCACAGGCTTGCCCAGAGACCCTCACGCTCCCCCAGAGACCCACAGGCTCTCCCAGAGACCCATAGGCTCGCCCAGAGACCCAGAGGCTCGCCCAGAGACCCACAGGCTCCCCCAGAGACCCGTAGGATCACGCAGACACCCACAGGCTCTCCCAGAGACCCACGGGCTCTCCCAGAGACCCAGAGGCTCTCCCAGAGACCCACAGGCTCTCCCAGTCACCCCCAGGCTCACCCAGTCATCCACAGGCTCTCCCAGAGACCCACAGGCTCCCCCAGAGACCCACAGGCTCACCCAGAGACCCGCAGTCCACATCCTCCTATCTCTTCCCTCCCTCTTTCCTTTCCCTTTGCTCCCCACCACTCCCGTGTCCTCCTCTCCCCCCGCCCCCCCATTCTCACCCTTCCCCCTCTCCCCGCCTCACGCCGCCCCCCCCCGAGTCGGCTGTACTCGCTCAGCAACCCCAGAGTCAGGGAGAGTGTGTGGGGTTAACGCCACCAGCGTGTGGCGATAAAACCAGGACGTCAGGAGAGAAATGCCCTTAAAGCCCCAGTTTACACGGCATGTTGGGTGGAATTCCTCATTGCTTGTCCCCCCCCCGGAAACGAACGAATCCAAACCCCTCCCCGGAAAGCGGAACGCGTCCACCCCGCGCCGAAGACGGAGCCAAAACGGAGATGCCCTAAAACAAAACCCGCGTCCGAGGCAAAAACAAAACAACAAAAAAAAACAGCAAACGCCGCCGCCTTGGAAGCAGCGGTCCCTTTTGCGCGCGGTCCTGCATGTGCGCTTCGAGTCGCTCCGACGTTAAACCACTGGGGCTTTAAGATCTCGCTTGCTCGCCCGACCGCCCCCATCCCCACCGCGCCGGACGCTGCCGAGGAGGGGGAGGAGCGGCGGCGGCGGCGGCGGCGGCGGCGAAAATTCGTGCAGTGACGCAGCTTTGTCGCTGTTGACGACGATGATGATGATGATGGCGGCGGTGATGATGATGATGGCTGTGGAGGCTGCGGTTTTGTCACGGTGACTGTTTATTACGGGGGGGGGCGGGGGCGGGGGAGGGGCGGGAAAGTCGCGGCGTTTTTGAATGGAAATAAAGTAAGCGCCCCCCTCCCCCCCAACGTGGCGTTTTAGGGTGACGCGTGGGGGTGACGCGTGGGGGTGACGTGTGGGGGTGACGTGGGGGTGACGTGGGGGTGACGTGTGGGGGTGACGTGTGGGGTGACGTGTGGGGTGACGTGTGGGTGACGTGGGGGTGACGTGTGGGGGTGACGTGGGGGTGACGTGTGGGGTGACGTGTGGGGGTGACGTGGGGGTGACGTGGGGGTGAAGTGTGGGGGTGACGTGTGGGGATGACGTGTGGGGTGACGTGTGGGTGACGTGGGGGTGACGTGTGGGGGTGACGTGGGGGTGACGTGTGGGGTGACGTGTGGGGGTGACGTGTGGGGGTGACGTGTGGGGTGACGTGGGGGGGTGACGTGGGGGTGACGTGGGGGTGACGTGGGGGTGACGTGTGGGGGTGACGTGTGGGGGTGACGTGTGGGGTGACGTGTGGGTGACGTGGGGGTGACGTGTGGGGGTGACGTGGGGGTGACGTGTGGGGTGACGTGTGGGGGTGACGTGGGGGTGACGTGGGGGTGAAGTGTGGGGGTGACGTGTGGGGATGACGTGTGGGGTGACGTGTGGGTGACGTGGGGGTGACGTGTGGGGGTGACGTGGGGGTGACGTGTGGGGTGACGTGTGGGGGTGACGTGTGGGGGTGACGTGTGGGGTGACGTGGGGGGGTGACGTGGGGGTGACGTGGGGGTGACGTGTGGGGGTGACGTGTGGGGTGACGTGGGGGGTGACGTGTGGGGGTGACGTGTGGGGGTGACGTGTGGGGTGACGTGTGGGGTGACGTGTGGGGTGACGTGTGGGGTGACGTGGGGGGTGACGTGGGGGGTGACGTGGGGGGTGACGTGGGGGGTGACGCGTGGGGGTGACGTGGGGGTGACGTGGGGGTGACGTGGGGGTGGGCCCTCCGCCAGCCACGTGGAGGACGACTCCGCTACTCGGTGCCGACGTCGCAGCCTTGCCGCAGTTCCCCCGGAGCGACCCCCACCCACCACCCCCCCTCCCTCTCCTCGCCCACGCTTCCGTGTTTGATTCCCAGGCACAGGTGGTGCGCCCACCCCCCCACGCGGCCGGCCCCCTCCCCCCCCTTCTCGACACACCGAGGAACGGAGCCGACCTTAACTCCACCGCTCTCGCCCCCCTCCACAAAACACACGGACACAAGTGCCTGGCAACAACCCCCTCTGTGTGTGTGTGTGTGTGCGCTACCCACCCCGTGCCCCCCTACCCACCCCGTGCCCCCCTACCCACCGTCTCCTCCCCTCACCCGCTCCTCACCCCCCCCCCCCTCCCCGCCCCCCTTCCCTTCCCCCACGCACGCTTCCTCCCGAATGCTTGGGGGTGAGCAGGAAGCCAGGGCGGGGAAGGGCGGGTGGGAGTGCAGCAGCAGCAGCAGCAGCAACAGCAGCAGCAGCAGCAGCAGGGAGCCGCGGGTAGCGCCGCCGGCGGCAGCGGCGGCGGCGGCGGCGGCGGCGGCGGCGGCGCTGCTCAGGCGGTGCGCGAGGACGGCAAGGAGGAGCACCCCTGCGCGCTGCCGCCACTGCAGACCAACAGCCGCGGGGAGGTGACCTTCCGCTGCGGCGAGTGCGGCAAGTGCTACCTGTGGCCGCCCTACTTCCGGCAGCAGCCTCGCCCGTACTGGTGATTTTTTTTTTGGGGGGGCGGGGGGGGGCGGTGGCGGTGGAGGGTTGCGGGGTTGCGGGGTTGCGGGGTTGGGGGGGGGGCCCCAGCTGCGGCCAACCCTCGCTGCGAGCTCTGACCGACCTTGCTTAGTCTGGCCCGAGAGCCGTCCCATCATCGGGCCCCGCCGACCCCGCCGACCCCGCCGACGACGATGAAGGAACATCGGCCGACCCGCCCCGGGGAGAGCCGCCTTGGTGGCGGCGGTGGTGGCGGTGGTGGGCGGTGGTGGGGGGCGGTGGGGGGGGGGCGGTGGGGGGCAAGAGAGGGAGCGGCGGCGGGCGTTGAGTTGGCGGGCAGAAGTAGAAGACTCCGCCACACTTCACCTTAGCTTCTTTCGTTTGTTGTTTTGTTTGGTGGGAGTTTTTGGACGCGAGAGTCGAGGTGACGCCGGCGGCGGCGCTCCCCAAGTAACCCCAGTGGTTTATTTGAAGGCTGCGGGGGGGTCCCCCTGTGGATTAAGCACCACATCATCATCCTCCACCGCAACCACCACGGATCTTGCCAAACTCGCAGTGGCCACGACCTTCCAGCCTCGGCATGAAACCACCAACCCCCGACTCTCCTTCCTTGCTGCTGCTGCTGCTGCCGCCGCCGCCCATCGACAAGCTTCGTGCGTGCGTGCTGACGTGTACGGTGTGTCATTTCACCACCCGCTGACGTTGATGATCATGATGATGATGATGGCGGTGGTCGGTGGGAGTGCGTGGTTGTTGATGGTGGGTAGCGCGACCAGAGCCGGCTTGTGTACAAGCCGGCCGCGGTGGCGCTTGATGAACATATTGGCGAGTCCTTGGTTTGACGCGGACGCTCGGCTCATTCTATGAAAGCTCGTTTTGCTTTTATAATTCTCGCGGGTTATCAACATCTTTTTTTGTTTGTTGTCGTGGTGGTGATGATGATGATGATGATTCCTGGGCACAAATTCACGCCGATTAATCGCTGGCTTTAGAAGGCGGGTGATGGTGGCGGTGGGCGGCTTTAGGAGGTAAAAACGCAATTATTATTTTTGTTTAATTTTTTTTCCTTTATCCCCCCCCCCCCCCCCCGTCATTTTGATTTGGGGCTCTGCAAGCGCTCTGATAATTTCTGAAGCGTTACTTTTGCGCTACGGGCGATTGAATTTCTTTCTCTCTCTCTCTCTCTCACGCTCTCCCTCCGACATTTTTACAAGTGCATTTCTAGCGGAAGCGCTCCACCACAACGCTTGGGCACGCACGGCCGAGGCTGTCAAAAACCTACGCACGACGTTCCCACCCGATCGATCTGACGGTGTATATATGTAGCAACCGTGTTGCGGTGGCAACTGTATTTTAAGATGAGTCCAAATAAATCACGGGGAAGGGGGGTGGAGGTGGAGGGGCGGGGATGGGGTGTGGTGGGTATTGGTGTTTGTAAAGAGAAAAAAAAATACTAATTATTGTTACGAATGAAAGTTCGGGTTGTTAAAACGCGGGGGGCGGGGGGGGGGGAATGTACGTAAAAACCTGAGAGCCGCCGGTTGTGTTTTCATACGCGGCGTTTTTCCCCTCCTCTCCCACCCTCCGTTTCGACGGAATTTGGTCAGACGCGTCGCCGACTCGAATCTTTCATGATCCGCTAAACCCAACGGGAAGCCCCCCCCCCGCCCCCCCCCGCCCCCCCCGCCCACCGTCTTTCGCCCGACAAGACTTCCAAAAGCTTCCGCGGCCGCTCCGATTCTCGTCCCCCGGGGCACCAGGCAACCCCCCCCACCGCACGCCCCCTGTTCGTGTCGGGGGGGGGGGGTTGGCACGAGTTCCTCTCCATCGTGGGCAACCGCCGTTGATCTCCCACCCCCGCAACGTACGAACGTGAAACTTCTTTCGCACCGTCAATGTCGCCAACCGCGCTGATCGGCAGCTGCTCGGTTTTTTTCGACGATTGGTGCCCCCCCCACCCCCCCCCACCCCCCCCCTCCCTCCGAGATAAGCCCCCCCCAACCAGGATTTTAATTTCTCCGTGGTGGAGGTCCGTCAACGTCTCGGCTCTTATCACGACAGCGGCGGGGGAGGCGGAGCGTCAAAACTCATTAAAAGACAGATCAAGAGTTTCCATTGGTTTTTTTTTTATTTAGCTGGTCCGCTTGCTTAAGGGGTCCCCCTCCCCCCCCAACGGTATCGTAGCTTTCAGGCTGCCCCGGACCCCCATCGGGAGGGGGCCCGGGGGGGGGGGGGTGGCGGTGAAGTCCGTCGTGCTGAGCCGGTTGGTTTAAGGCCCCCCCCCCCCCCCCCCCAAATCGCCAGACCCTCAGAGTATTTATTCGCGGTTTGCTATCCAGCAGCAGAAAAAACTCGCGCCTCCTGGGGAAGGACGGACTTACCGCCACGTTGAGATCCACGCCAGCACTTGTTGGCCAGACGGCGCGCACTCAACGTGACAGAAGTGAATCGGGAGGCCGGCGCAGCTTTTAAAGTGTCGTTGCTTTCACCCCCATCCCCATACCCCGCCCGCCCGCCCGCCCCCCCCCGTGAAATCACGTTGCGTATCCCCGCCTCATCAAGATCCCACCCCGTGGTGTAAGTCTCGACAGCCTTGTGGGCCATTTGGCAAGCAGCGCCTGGCAAGGCCGGCAGCCACGCGGGCATCTTGAGAGGACGCCGGTGCGCAGGCTTGGGAGGCGGATTGACTCGTCGATTCGCGTCACACGGCAATCCGCTCGCTCGCTCTCTCTCTCTCTCTTTCTCTCGGGGCTTCATTTCTACACAGGGCGCGCACCCACGCGCACACACACACACACCAACACAATTGTACATACAAGACTTTATTTGATAACTTTGTAATTTACTAATTATTGCAGGCGCGGTCGCTCCGCGCGGAGCGGGAAGGCGGAGGTGTGGAGGGAGTGTCGGGTCCCCCCCCGTCGGCCGTGCATGTTCATTTGTTTCTGTGGGGGCAGGGGGCGGTGCCGAGTGAGGATCCACCACCCACACAACCAGATCCCTACCCCACCAACCACCCCCCCCCCACCCCTGCCTCGTGTGTTACTGGACACAATATATTATCTTTGTTATAATAACCCTACCGTAGCTGTTTAAAAAAAAAAACCCGTGTTTCCAATGTATAGTTAGTGTGACAGGAAGGTGGTTATTTTATATTAAAATTCAAATAAAAACACGTGTGTGCACACATACAAAACCTCTTCTTCCTATTCTCAACTCCCCCTCTTCCACCAAACAGCGTTTCAGGAGTGGAGGGGGGGGGGGGTCCACACCATGGTTTCCACCACCCCCTTCCGACTCATCCCCTAACCCTGGCAACACCCCGGAACTCCGCGAGGTTTGGCTGTGGTTGGAACGCCACCCCCACCACCTACCCGACCCACTCCCCATTGCTTTTCTATGTGACAAATGTAACACTGCAAAAAAAACGGAATAATAGGTCTCCCCCCCCCCTCCCGTATGTTGTTGTACTAAAATAAAGTGTTTTATGAAGGTTGTATGCCTATTCGTTGAGTGGGGGTGGTGGAGGCGTTGGGGGAGGGGTGTGCTGTGGATAGTAGTACTGTGAGTTGGTGGTGGGGTAGGAGGTGAGGTTTTGGGGGGGGGGGGCAGGAGGAAAAATCCATCACTGGCACAAGAAGAGATGGAGTGATGTGGTAGAGGAGGACGTGGAGCTGAGTGGCCTTGCCGATGACCGGTACCAGCGGTGTCAAGATCGGCCTCTGTGGAGGAGGCTCGTGAAGGAAGCTGCTACTGGGCAGTTGGAGGCAGTCGCCCTCCAGCAACAACGGAGGGCGGAGTGCCGGGTGGCTAGAAACGTGGCAAGTTGTCACGGTAGGGGGCACAGGTGGTGCATCTCCCAGTCATCTCAGCCAACCCATGGCAGCTGCTGGGTCTGTCCTGTGACCCACCTGCAGGCAGTCGACATGTCACGTGGCCTCCGTGCACCTTCCCTGGCACGTCGTATGCAGGCATGGTGACGACCTTCATTCGGTGCTCGCCAACAGCTATTGGCTATATGGGGGATCTTTGCCTTTGGGCAGATGAGTAGGCGGGTGGGTGAGTAGGGTGAGTGGGTGGGTGAGTAGGGTGGGTGTGTGGGCGAGTAGGTTGGTGGGTGAACAGGCTTGTGGGTGAGTAGGTGGGTGAGGTGGGCGAGGAGGCGGATGGGCAGGCAAGTATGCGGTTGGGTGAGTAGGTTGGTGGGTGAGGTTGGTGGTTGAGTAGGTTGGTGGGTGAGATTGGTGGTTGAGTAGGTTGGTGGTTGAGTAGGTTGGTGGGTGAGGTTGGTGGTTGAGTAGGTTGGTGGTTGAGTAGGTTGGTGGTTGAGTAGGTTGGTGGGTGAGGTTGGTGGGTGAGGTTGGTGGGTGAGGTTGGTGGGTGAGTAGGTTGGTGGGTGAGTAGGTTGGTGGTTGAGTAGGTTGGTGGGTGAGGTTGGTGGTTGAGTAGGTTGGTGGTTGAGTAGGTTGGTGGTTGAGTAGGTTGGTGGTTGAGTAGGTTGGTGGTTGAGTAGGTTGGTGGGTGAGTAGGTTGGTGGGTGAGTAGGTTGATCGGTGAGGTTGGTGGTTGAGTAGGTTGGTGGGTGAGGTTGGTGGTTGAGTAGGTTGGTGGGTGAGTAGGTTGGTGGGTGAGTAGGTTGGTGGGTGAGGTTGGTGGTTGAGTAGGTTGGTGGTTGAGTAGGTTGGTGGGTGAGTAGGTTGGTGGTTGAGTAGGTTGGTGGGTGAGTAGGTTGGTGGGGGAGGTTGGTGGGTGAGTAGGTTGATGGGTGAGGTTGGTGGTTGAGTAGGTTGATGGGTGAGGTTGGTGGGTGAGTAGGTTGGTGGGCGAGTAGGTTGGTGGGTGAGTAGGTTGATGGGTGAGGTTGGTGGTTGAGTAGGTTGGTGGTTGAGTAGGTTGGTGGTTGAGTAGGTTGGTGGGTGAGTAGGTTGGTGGGTGAGTAGGTTGGTGGTTGAGTAGGTTGGTGGGTGAGTAGGTTGGTGGGTGAGTAGGTTGGTGGTTGAGTAGGTTGGTGGGTGAGTAGGTTGGTGGGTGAGTAGGTTGGTGGTTGAGTAGGTTGGTGGGTGAGTAGGTTGGTGGGTGAGTAGGTTGGTGGTTGAGTAGGTTGGTGGATGAGTAGGTTGGTGGGTGAGTAGGTTGGTGGGTGAGTAGGTTGGTGGGTGAGTAGGTTGGTGGGTGAGTAGGTTGGTGGGTGAGTAGGTTGGTGGGTGAGTAGGTTGGTGGGTGAGTAGGTTGGTGGGTGAGTAGGTTGGTGGGTGAGTAGGTTGGTGGGTGAGTAGGTTGGTGGGTGAGTAGGTTGGTGGGTGAGTAGGTTGGTGGGTGAGTAGGTTGGTGGGTGAGTAGGTTGGTGGGTGAGTAGGTTGGTGGGTGAGTAGGTTGGTGGGTGAGTAGGTTGGTGGGTGAGTAGGTTGGTGGGTGAGTAGACGAGTTGATGGGTGGGCCGATGAGAACTGGACGGGTGGACGAGAATTAAAACCGTGACTGAACCCCGCAACAAATTGGACAGTGGCGAAGCCGGGCCGACGGAACAATTCCACCGACAATCCACGGCGATTGGGTTGGGCAGGGAGGTGGGTGGGGTAGATAGGGGTGGGGGTGGGGGTTGTCTCCCACCGCCAACACGACGATACCCACTCCAAGCCATTACAACGTCCGTCATTTATTCATCACGGGGTTCCAAGAGAAGAAGAGACATCGCCGTGAAGTATGGGGGTGGTGGTGGCGGCGTGGGTGGGTGGGCGACACGCAACACAGCAACAAACCGAACTCCCAACATCATCTTACCCAACACCACCCCACCCAACTATAGCCCCCCCCTTCCCCCCCCCCCAACCAAGACAATAAAATAAACAGCAAAACTGTCATCACTTTGGCAACAATATACAGTACGGAGTCAAGCACGCGTGTGTTGGTGGTGGGCGACTGCGATGATGATGGCGGCGATGGGCGTGACGGTGACGATGACGACGGTGGTGACGATGATGGTGGTTGGTCGTGGTGACGATAGCGGTGGTAGCAGTGGTGGTGGTGAAAGCGGTGGTGGTAGTGACGATAGTAGCGGTGGTGGTGATAGCAATGGTGGAGTTGGCGACGATGATGATGATAGCGGTGGTGAAAGTGGTGGTGGTGATAGCAATGGTGGCGGTGACGATGATAGCGGTGGTGACAGCGGTGGTGGTGGTGACAGCAATGGTGGTGGCGACGATGATGATAGCGGTGGTGACAGCGGTGGTGGTGGCGACAGCAATGGTGGTGACAGCAATGGTGGTGGTGACAGCAATGGTGGCGGCGACAGCAATGGTGGTGGCGACGATGATGATAGCGGTGGTGGCGGCGACAGCAATGGTGGTGGCGACGATGATGATGATAGCGGTGGTGGTGGTGACAGCAATGGTGGTGGTGACAGCAATGGTGGTGGTGACAGCAATGGTGGTGGTGACAGCAATGGTGGTGACAGCAATGGTGGTGCGTCACCTCCTGCACCAACGGCTCTGGCGCCGTGCGCGCGCCCCTAAGAGTCGTCGTCCCCGAAGACTCTGCGCGAGTTGGGGAAGCGACTGGGATCGTAGTCCGAGTCGTCCTTCAGGCGCTTCTTGATGTCAGACTTCACCTGGGGGTAGGGGTGGGGAGGGGGGAGAGTTGAGCAACCTCAGCCGCACGTCACCCGCCGCCTGTGCCCGTGAGCGACGGAGCGACGCGTCACCTGCTGCCTGTACGCGGCCTGCGTGGCGTCGGCGTCGCGTGCCAGCGACTCCACGCTGGTCACCGGCTGAGCCCCGGCTCCGCGCGCCGCTCGGCGTAGAGCGTCGGCCAGGGACAGGCGTCCACCCTCCCCCTCCTGCATGGTCTGTGGACAGTGTCGCCAACGTGTCACAGGAACCACTCGGACACACCGCCACCACAACACCACCACCACACCGCCACACCACCACACCGCCAATCAGCCACACCGCCACCATACCAATCAGCCACACCGCTACCACAACACCACACCAAACATCAGCCACACCATACAGCCACACCATACAGCCACACCCCCACCACACCACCACACCACCACCCCAAACAGCAGCCACAACAATCTCCACACCGCCACCACACCACCACCACACCACCACCACACCAAACAGCAGCCACACCAAAGCAGCCACACCAAAGCAGCCACACCGCCACCACCACACCAAACAGCAGCCACACCAATCAGCCACACCGCCACCACACCAATCAGTCACACCGCCGCCACCACACCAAACAACCACGCCACCAAACAAGCACATAAAACCTCACCCGCACCTTCCTGCGCTTGGCGGGCATGCCGCTGAGATAGGCGTCGCTGAACGGAGCCTGCGGCTTGATGCGCCGCTGGGTGTGGATATCCTGCCTCATCACCGGCACCCAGTCCTGACGGGCTCCCCGGGTTTGGGGGTCAGGGGAGGGGGAGGGACGCACAACGGTGGCACCACAGATTAGCACGGTTGGCTACGTGCTGTGAAGTTCGCACCTCTCACGTCTCTCTCCACACTCCACTCACTCTGTAGAACAGGGGCAGAACACACAAACTCCACTCACTAACTCTGCAGAACAGGAGTAGAACACACCTGATGATGACCGTTTGAGTTATGGTCGAAACGTCGTGAGAATTTTTTTTATTGTTTTATATATATTTTGTTATTTTGTTGTTTCTCTTCAACGTGACTTTACCGAAAAAACTAAGAATATGAATAGGAGTAGAACACACAAACTCCACTCACTCACTGTGTAGAACAGGGCTAGAACACACAAACTCCACTCACTCTGTAGAACAGGGCTAGAACACACAAACTCCACTCACTCACTCTGTAGAACAGGGCTAGAACACACAAACTCCACTCACTCACTCTGTAGAACAGGGGTAGAACACACAAACTCCACTCACTCACTCTGTATAACAGGGGTAGAACACACAAACTCCACTCACTCACTGTGTAGAACAGGAGTAGAACACACAAACTCCACTCACTCACTCTGTAGAACAGGGCTAGAACACACAAACTCCACTCACTCACTCTGTAGAACAGGGGTAGAACACACAAACTCCACTCACTCACTGTGTAGAACAGGAGTAGAACACACAAACTCCACTCACTCACTCTGTAGAACAGGGATAGAACACACAAACTCCACTCACTCACTGTGTAGAACAGGAGTAGAACACACAAACTCCACTCACTCACTAGAACAGGGGTAGAACACACAAACTCCACTCACTCTGTAGAACAGGGCTAGAACACACAAACTCCACTCACTCACTCTGCAGAACAGGGCTAGAACACACAAACTCCACTCACTCACTCTGCAGAACAGGGCTAGAACACACAAACTCCACTCACTCACTCTGTAGAACAGGAGTAGAACACACAAACTCCACTCACTCACTCTGTAGAACAGGAGTAAAACACACAAACTCCACTCACTCTGTAGAACAGGGCTAGAACACACAAACTCCACTCACACACTCTGTAGAACAGGGCTAGAACACACAAACTCCACTCACACACTCTGTAGAACAGGGCTAGAACACACAAACTCCACTCACACACTTTGTAGAACAGGGCTAGAACACACAAACTCCACTCACTCACTCTGTAGAACAGGGCTAGACCACACAAACTCCACTCACTCTGTAGAACAGGGCTAGAACACACAAACTCCACTCACTCACACTGTAGAACAGGGGCAGAACACACAAACTCCACTCACTCACTCTGTAGAACAGGAGTAGAACACACAAACTCCACTCACTCACTCGGTAGAACAGGGGTAGAACACACAAACTCCACTCAACTCACTCTGTAGAACAGGGGCAGAACACACAAACTCCACTCACTCACTCTGTAGAACAGGAGTAGAACACACAAACTCCACTCACTCACTCGGTAGAACAGGGGTAGAACACACAAACTCCACTCACTAACTCTGCAGAACAGGGGCAGAACACACAAACTCCACTCACTCACTCTGTAGAACAGGGGTAGAACACACAAACTCCACTCAGTCACTGTGTAGAACAGGAGTAGAACACACAAACTCCACTCACTCACTCTGTAGAACAGGGCTAGAACACACAAACTCCACTCACTCACTCTGTAGAACAGGGGTAGAACACACAAACTCCACTCACACACTCTGTAGAACAGGGCTAGAACACACAAACTCCACTCACTCACTCTGTAGAACAGGGCTAGACCACACAAACTCCACTCACTCTGTAGAACAGGGCTAGAACACACAAACTCCACTCACTCACTCTGTAGCACAGGGGTAAAACACACAAACTCCACTTACTCTGTAGAACAGGGGTAGAACACACAAACTCCACTCACTCTGTAGAACAGGGGTAGAACACACAAACTCCACTCACTCACTCTGTAGAACAGGGCTAGAACACACAAACTCCACTCACTCACTCTGTAGAACAGGGCTAGAACACACAAACTCCACTCACTCTGTAGAACAGGGGTAGAACACACAAACTCCACTCACTCACTCTGTAGAACAGGAGTAGAACACACAAACTCCACTCACTCTGTAAAACAGGAGTAGAACACACAAACTCCACTCACTCACTCTGTAGAACAGGAGTAGAACACACAAACTCCACTCACTCGTTCTGTAGAACAGGAGTAGAACACACAAACTCCACTCACTCACTCTGTAGAACAGGGCTAGAACACACACACTCCACTCACTCACTCTGTAGAACAGGGGTAGAACACACAAACTCCACTCACTCTCTCTGTAGAACAGGAGTAGAACACACAAACTCCACTCACTCACTCTGTAGAACAGGGCTAGAACACACAAACTCCACTCACTCACTCTGTAGAACAGGGCTAGAACACACAAACTCCACTCACTCACTCTGTAGAACAGGGCTAGAACACACAAACTCCACTCACTCACTCTGTAGAACAGGAGTAGAACACACAAACTCCACTCACTCACTCTGTAGAACAGGGGCTAGAACACACAAACTCCACTCACTCACTCTGTAGAACAGGGCTAGAACACACAAATTCCAATCAGGACGGCTCCCATCATCCCACTGCGATCCTCCAAAACCCAACCCAACCCAACCACCACAGTCTACAGACGGACGTCCCCCCGTGTAACCAAGCGTCTGCTATCCCAGCACCATCCTCCAAAACCCAACCCAACCACCACATCTACAGACGGATGTCCCCCGTGTGACCCTTGACGTCCCATCGCGATCACCCCACGGCGGAGGCGGTGGAGGCGGGGGGGTGCCAACGGACTCACGGGTGGCACCACGGAGGCCCAGGCGTCGCCCACCAAAGCCTCGGCGCCCGTCGCCGCTTCCTCCTGGCCAAGCGTCGCCCCCGGTGGCACGGCGTCCATGGCGACGGGCCGGTCGGCCAGACCCGCGGCCTCTTCCGCGGTGGTGGCCGGCGGGGGAGACTGCATGGGAGCCGACTGACGCCACGGTGGCAGCGTTAGCGTTGATTGCAGCATTAGCGGCGTTGATGATGGTAGCGGTGTTGGCGGTGTTGATGGGGACAGTAGTGATACTGACGGTGGTGGCATTGATGATGGTAGCAGTGTTGGCGGTGTTGATGGCGACAGTAGTGATACTGACGGTGGTGGTGTTGATGATGGTAGCGGTGTTGGCGGTGTTGATGGCGACAGTAGTGATACTGACGGTGGTGGTATTGATGGTAGCAGTGTTGGCGGTGTTGATGGCGACAGTAGTGATACTGACGGTGGTGGTATTGATGGTAGCAGTGTTGGCGGTGTTGATGGCGACAGTAGTGATACTGATGGTGGTGGTGTTGATGGTAGCAGTGTTGGCGGTGTTGATGGCGACAGTAGTGATACTGACGGTGGTGGTGTTGATGATGGTAGCAGTGTTGGCGGTGTTGATGGCGACAGTAGTGATACTGACGGTGGTGGTGTTGATGATGGTAGCAGTGTTGGCGGTGTTGATGGCCACAGTAGTGATACTGACGGTGGTGGCGTTGATGATGGTAGCAGTGTTGGCGGTGCTGATGGCGACAGTAGTGATACTGACGGTGGTGGTGTTGATGATGGTAGCAGTGTTGGCGGTGTTGATGGCGACAGTAGTGATACTGACGGTGGTGGTATTGAGGATGATGGTAGCAGTGTTGGCGGTGTTGATGGCGACAGTAGTGATACTAATGGTGGTGGCATTGATGATGGTAGCAGTGTTGGCGGTGTTGATGGGGACAGTAGTGATACTGATGGTGGTGGTGTTGATGATGGTAGCAGTGTTGGCGGTGTTGATGGCGACAGTAGTGATACTGATGGTGGTGGCGTTGATGATGGTAGCAGTGTTGGCGGTGTTGATGGGGACAGTAGTGATACTGATGGTGGTGGCGTTGATGATGGTAGCAGTGTTGGCGGTGTTGATGGCGACAGTAGTGATATTGACGGTGGTGGTATTGATGATGGTAGCAGTGTTGGCGGTGTTGATGGCGACAGTAGTGATACTGATGGTGGTGGCGTTGATGATGGTAGCAGTGTTGGCGGTGTTGATGGGGACAGTAGTGATATTGACGGTGGTGGTATTGATGATGGTAGCAGTGTTGGCAGTGTTGATGGGGACAGTAGTGATACTGACGGTGGTGGTGTTGATGATGGTAGCAGTGTTGGCGGTGTTGATGGCGACAGTAGTGATACTGACGGTGGTGGTATTGAGGATGATGGTAGCAGTGTTGGCGGTGTTGATGGCGACAGTAGTGATACTGACGGTGGTGGTATTGAGGATGATGGTAGCAGTGTTGGCAGTGTTGATGGCGACAGTAGTGATACTGACGGTGGTGGTGTTGATGATGGTAGCAGTGTTGGCGGTGTTGATGGCGACAGTAGTGATACTGACGGTGGTGGTGTTGATGATGGTAGCAGTGTTGGCGGTGTTGATGGCGACAGTAGTGATACTGACGGTGGTGGTATTGATGGTAGCAGTGTTGGCGGTGTTGATGGGGACAGTAGTGATATTGATGGTGGTGGTATTGAGGATGATGGTAGCAGTGTTGGCGGTGTTGATGGCGACAGTAGTGATACTGACGGTGGTGGCGTTGATGATGGTAGCAGTGTTGGCGGTGTTGATGGCGACAGTAGTGATACTGACGGTGGTGGTATTGAGGATGGTAGCAGTGTTGGCGGTGTTGATGGGGACAGTAGTGATACTGATGGTGGTGGTGCTGATGATGGTAGCAGTGTTGGCGGTGTTGATGGCGACAGTAGTGATACTGACGGTGGTGGTATTGATGATGGTAGCAGTGTTGGCGGTGTTGATGGCGACAGTAGTGATACTGATGGTGGTGGCGTTGATGATGGTAGCAGTGTTGGCGGTGTTGATGGCGACAGTAGTGATACTGACGGTGGTGGTATTGAGGATGATGGTAGCAGTGTTGGCGGTGTTGATGGCGACAGTAGTGATACTGACGGTGGTGGTATTGAGGATGATGGTAGCAGTGTTGGCGGTGTTGATGGCGACAGTAGTGATACTGACGGTGGTGGTATTGATGATGGTAGCAGTGTTGGCGGTGTTGATGGCGACAGTAGTGATACTGACGGTGGTGGTATTGAGGATGATGTTAGCGGTGTTGACGGTGGTATTGATGACTGATGGTGGTAGCAGGGACCAGAGGCAGGATCAGTGTTGGTAAAATACATTTCACAAACTTATTAGACAAGACGTTTTTCCCCATAATATTTTCTCTGCATTGTCCCCGCCCCCCCTGCCCGTGTATTGGTTCTCCGTGCGAGTCTATGGGTCTCTCCGTGTGTGTGTGTATGGAGAGAGAGAGAGAGATAGCGGAGCCATTGCCCAAAGTGCAGCCTGTCTAACGAAAATAAATAACAAAGCAATTGTTAAACTGACGCTCGATTGAAATGTGATACTAAATTTCGATTTAAAGCTTTCGTGACTGCAAGGATTCATCTTCTTTGGTTCTTTCGGTAAAGTCACCACCACGTAGAATGAGAATAAAATAACAAATTGATAAAATAAATCAATTTATTATTTTATTCTCATTCTACGTGACTTTACCGAAAGAACCAAAGAAGATGTGATACCAAGTCGCTACAACCGAGGTGGCGGCGGCGGCGGCCCTGTGGGTCTCCGTGTAACTCGTCGGTTATCGGGCCAACACCGTCAACTACCCTCCGTCACCAGAGAACCCGCTTTGATCGCGGGCGTGGCCGACACCTGGGCTCGGAACCCAGGGTCGGGGGGGGGGGGCGTCCGGGGCCCTCCGTGCCACCCAGGCCAAGGGGGGCACAGGCTCCTCACCTTGACCGAGTCGCTGTCGGCCATCTCCACCTCGTCACCGGATGGCCCTTGCGCCGCAGAGTCCTACGGGCACGGAGGGGCAGAACCGCACCGTGAGACCGCGTCTCGATGCCTCGCTGCCGCTGCCCATCTCGGCAAGGAGAGCAAATCGACCGTGAGCGGGCAAACCTCCGGTCGGCGTTGGCAGCAGCAGCGGGGACTTTTGGTTGCTCGCCGGACAAAGGCGGTGGTCGCCGCGTGGCACTTTAGGACCGCGCCGCTTTCTGCGGCCATCTGGGACGCTCTTCCGATTAAATCGTCTACGCTGGCAAAACTCGTTTCTTCATAAGCGTTTGTGCTCATTCCGTTGGTTTTTTCACACCTGACGATGACCCCGCTTGTGTTGCAGTCGAAACGTCGTGAGAATTTTATCGTTTTATAGATATATTTTATTGTTTTATTGCTTCCCTTCTACGTGGTGACTTTACCGAAAGAACCAAGAATATGAATCGCCGCAGTCACGAAAGCTTTAAATACAAATTTAACCGTTTGTGCGTTAAGTTTGTCGTCCTTCCCCCGCACCTCCGACTAGTCACGGTTGGCTACGTACGGCGGTGCCAAAGAAGTTCACCGTACACACACACACACACAGACACGCGCAAGACATGCGCGTTACCATCGTCATATTCTTGGTTCTTTCGGTGAAGTCACGTTGAAGGGAAACAATAAAATAATAAAGAGTATATAAAACAATAAAATTCTCACGACGTTTCGACCGTAACGCAAGTGGTCATCATCAGGTGTGAAAAAAACCAACGGCAAGAAACATTTGAAAGAAGCGGCGGTTTGTATTTATTTATTTGTAAACGTTGTTTGCATTTATTTATTTTTAAACGTTAGTGCCACGGATAGTGATTTGACAGTTTGTTTAGAAGGACGAGTCCATCTATGTTCGGAAAAGAGGGGGGGGGAGACGAAAATTTAATGTATGCTGTCTGAAAGCCACCGTAAGCGTGAACAATCAATTAAGACCCGAAGGTGGTTTATCAAATCCTTCCAATGATTGCTAAGCCAGAATCCATCTTCCCGGATGGATTCCTCAACGTGACTTTACCGAAAGAACCAAGAATATGAATCGCTGCAGTCACGAAAGCTTTAAATCAAAAGTTACCATCGTCGTTATTAATTCGGTAAGATTCCACTCTCGGTAACCCTGGAAGCCTCAACGGAGGCTTTAACCGAAACCGAATTCGGAGCTGAACCGAATTCCAGGGGGTCCTATTGCTCGCGAGCACGCGCGGCGAAACGTCGGACATCGTGTCCGATCACAGCGGCATCGCCGCAGCACCCAATTACAGCGAAACCTGGCATTGCGAGCATAATTCGTTCGGGAAACGTGTTTTGGGATCCAAAGCACTCGTGTATCAGTTGTGATCACGTGACGCTCAGCAGTACAAAGCGTAGACACGTACGACTAAACTTCATCGGCTGTTGTAAATATACAACAGCCGAGGAAGTTTAGAATCAGTACACATTTCGATTTAAAGCTTTCGTGACTGCAGGGATTCATATTCTTGGTTCTTTCGGTAAAGTCACCACCACGTAGAAGGGAAACATTAAAATAATAAAAATATAAAACAATTAAATTATTGTAAAACAATAAAATAATTATTCTTGGTTCTTTCGGTAAAGTCACCACCGCGTAGAAGGGAAACATTAAAATAATAAAAATATAAAACAATTAAATTATTGTAAAACAATAAAATTATTAATCTTGGTTCTTTCGGTAAAGTCACCACCACGTAGAAGGGAAACAATAAAATAATAAAAATATAAAACAATTAAATTATTGTAAAACAATAACATTATTATTCTTGGTTCTTTCGGTAAAGTCACCACCGCGTAGAAGGGAAACAATAAAATAATAAAAATATAAAACAATTAAATTCGCACGACGTTTCGACTGCAACACCAAGCAATCATCATCAGGTGTGAAAACCACGGCAATACGAGTAGCAGCGTACGTGTCTACGCTTTGTACTGCCGAGCATCACGTGATCACAACTGATACACGAGTGCGTTGGATCACAAACACGTTTCCCGAACGAATTATGCTCGCAATGCCAGGTTTCACTGTACTCATCTGTACCCGAGGAGCTACAGAGCTCACGTTCAGAGATGTCCAGTAGGCGACACTGGGTGAGAACAGCCAAGAGTCAACGTCGCCCAGCACGCACCGCTCACACGCTGGCACGCACCGCTCACACACACACGCACCGCTCACACACACACGCACCGCTCACACACACACGCACCGCTCACTCACACACGCACCGCTCACTCACGCACCACTCACTCACACACGCACCGCTCGCTCACACACACGCACCGCTCGCTCACACACACGCACCGCTCGCTCACACACACGCACCGCTCACTCACACACGCACCGTGCACGCTCGCACGCACCGCTCACACGGCTCGCGTTTCCCTTCGCACCGTGGACGCCGACGCCGCCGCCGCCGCCCCCGGCGTCGGCGCGGCCGGCGACGGCGGCGGCCGCGACGACGGAGTCGGAGCGTCGGGGCGGCGCCGCACGTGCTGCAGGACCACGTGCTCCCCGCCGGGCGGGAGCAGCGCCATGATGGCGCGGAGCCGCGACTCCATCATGGCGGCGATCCACACCATCATCGTGGAGTTGACGTCCGCCGACAGGTGGCCCTGCTGGAGAGGGGGGGGGGGAGGGGCAACAAAGGGGGCCCCCCGGGGGGAGGGGCGGCGGACTGAGAACCGCCGTGCAGCCCGCCGGCTCCAAGAGGCGAGATTCCACACGCCGCTCACTCCTCTCTCACGCCGCTCACTCCTCTCTCACGCCGCTCGCTCCTCTCTCACGCCGCTCGCTCCTCTCTCACGCCGCTCACTCCTCTCTCACGCCGCTCACTCCTCTCTCACGCCGCTCACTCCTCTCTCACGCCGCTCACTCCTCTCTCACGCCGCTCACTCCTCTCTCACGCCGCTCACTCCTCTCTCACGCCGCTCACTCCTCTCTCACGCCGCTCACTCCTCTCTCACGCCGCTCACTCCTCTCTCACGCCGCTCACTCCTCTCTCACGCCGCTCACTCCTCTCTCACGCCGCTCACTCCTCTCTCACGCCGCTCACTCCTCTCTCACGCCGCTCACTCCTCTCTCACGCCGCTCACTCCTCTCTCACGCCGCTCACTCCTCTCACTCCTCTCACGCCGCTCACTCCTCTCTCACGCCGCTCACTCCTCTCACTCCTCTCTCACGCCGCTCACTCCTCTCTCACGCCGCTCACTCCTCTCACTCCTCTCTCACGCCGCTCACTCCTCTCACTCCTCTCACGCCGCTCACTCCTCTCACGCCGCTCACTCCTCTCTCACGCCGCTCACTCCTCTCTCACTCCTCTCACTCCTCTCACTCCTCTCTCACGCCGCTCACTCCTCTCACGCCGCTCACTCCTCTCACGCCGCTCACTCCTCTCTCACTCCTCTCACTCCTCTCACGCCGCTCACTCCTCTCTCACGCCGCTCACTCCTCTCACGCCGCTCACTCCTCTCACGCCGCTCACTCCTCTCACGCCGCTCACTCCTCTCACGCAGCTCACTCCTCTCACGCCTCTCACGCCGCTCACTCCTCTCACGCCGCTCACTCCTCTCACGCCGCTCACTCCTCTCACGCCGCTCACTCCTCTCCCGCCTCTCCCCTCCCGTCACTACAAACTAAACTACTAAACTAGTTTTGCTTTAGCAGGTAAGGCCAGAAGAGAACCGGCCACACCAACCTTATTCACTACCACCACCACCCTCCCCCGCCACTACCACCACCACCACCCTCCTTCGCCACTACCACCACCACCACCCTCCTTCGCCACTACCACCACCACCACCACCCTCCTTCGCCACTACCACCACCACCACCACCACCCACCTCCGCCACTAACACCACCACCACCACCACCCTCCTTCGCCACTACCACCACCACCACCCTCCTCCTCCATTACTACCACCACCACCCTCCTCCGCCACTAACACCACCACCACCACCACCACCCTCCTTCGCCACTACCACCACCACCACCCTCCTCCTCCATTACTACCACCACCACCCTCCTTCGCCACTACCACCACCACCACCACCCTCCTTCGCCACTACCACCACCACCCTCCTCCGCCACTAACACCACCACCACCCTCCTTCGCCACTACCACCACCCTCCTTCGCCACTACCACCACCACCACCACCCTCCGCCACTAACACCACCACCACCACCACCCTCTTCCGCCACTAACACCACCACCCTCCTCCGCCACTAACACCGCCACCCTCCTTCGCCACTACTACCACCACCACCCTCCTCCGCCACTAACACCACCACCACCACCCTCCTTCGCCACTACCACCACCACCCTCCGCCACTAACACCACCACCACCACCACCCTCCTCCGCCACTAACACCACCACCCTCCTTCGCCACTACTACCACCACCACCATCACCTCCAGCGGCTACCTCCCTCGTGTCTTGGTTTCAGAACTTGTGCGCATTTCCATCTCCCGTCCATCGCAAAAATCGGTTTTCGAACGGACGAACGCCCACGCGGTGACCACCCGGCAACCACAGAGCCCCAGGTTCTTACAACGCGGCTGTTGATGACGGCGATGAGGGCGTCATCCCCGTCGCGCAAGCAGTGCCGGTTGAGCGCCAGCCACTCGAACAGCGCCCCGTTACACAGCACCAGCAGCTGGCGCGCAAACTCCGCGTCGCTGTCTGAGGGTGGGGACGGCAGGAGTAGAACACACAAACTCCACTCACTCACTCTGTAGAACAGGGCTAGAACACACAAACTCCACTCACTCACTCTGTAGAACAGGGCTAGAACACACAAACTCCACTCACTCACTCTGTAGAACAGGGCTAGAACACACAAACTCCACTCACTCACTCTGTAGAACAGGGCTAGAACACAAACTCCACTCACTCTGTAGAACAGGGCTAGAACACACAAACTCCACTCACTCACTCTCAATGTAGAACAGGGCTAGAACACACAAACTCCACTCACTCTGTAGAATAGGGCTAGAACACACAAACTCCACTCACTCTGTAGAACAGGAGTAGAACACACAAACTCCACTCACTCACTCTGTAGAACAGGAGTAGAACACTCAAACTCCACTCACTCACTCTGTAGAACAGGGGTAGAACACACAAACTCCACTCACTCACTGTAGAACAGGGCTAGAACACACAAACTCCACTCACTCTGTAGAACAGGAGTAGAACACACAAACTCCACTCACTCACTCTGTAGAACAGGAGTAGAACACTCAAACTCCACTCACTCACTCTGTAGAACAGGGGTAGAACACACAAACTCCACTCACTCACTCTGTAGAACAGGGCTAGAACACACAAACTCCACTCACTCACTCTGTAGAACAGGGCTAGAACACACAAACTCCACTCACTCACTCTGTAGAACAGGGGTAGAACACACAAACTCCACTCACTCACTCTGTAGAACAGGAGTAGAACACACAAACTCCACTCACTCTGTAGAACAGGGCTAGAACACACAAACTCCACTCACTCACTCTGTAGAACAGGAGTAGAACACACAAACTCTACTCACTCACTCTGTAGAACAGGGGTAGAACACACAAACTCCACTCACTCACTCTATAGAACAGGGCTAGAACACACAAACTCCACTCACTCACTCTGTAGAACAGGGGTAGAACACACAAACTCCACTCACTCACTCTGTAGAACAGGGGTAGAACACACAAACTCCACTCACTCACTCTGTGGAACAGGGGTAGAACACACAAACTCCACTCACTCACTGTAGAACAGGAGTAGAACACAAACTCCACTCACTCACTGTAGAACAGGAGTAGAACACACAAACTCCACTCACTCACTGTAGAACAGGGCTAGAACACACAAACTACACTCACTCACTGTAGAACAGGGTTTGAACACACAAACTCCACTCACTCACTCTGTAGAACAGGAGTAGAACACACAAACTCCACTCACTCACTCTGTAGAACAGGGCTAGAACACACAAACTCCACTCACTCACTCTGTAGAACAGGAGTAGAACACACAAACTCCACTCACTCACTCTGTAGAACAGGAGTAGAACACACAAACTCCACTCACTCACTCTGTAGAACAGGGGTAGAACACACAAACTCCACTCACTCACTCTATAGAACAGGGCTAGAACACACAAACTCCACTCACTCACTCTGTAGAACAGGGGTAGAACACACAAACTCCACTCACTCACTCTGTAGAACAGGGGTAGAACACACAAACTCCACTCACTCACTCTGTGGAACAGGGGTAGAACACACAAACTCCACTCACTCACTGTAGAACAGGAGTAGAACACACAAACTCCACTCACTCACTGTAGAACAGGAGTAGAACACACAAACTCCACTCACTCACTGTAGAACAGGGCTAGAACACACAAACTACACTCACTCACTGTAGAACAGGGCTAGAACACACAAACTCCACTCACTCTGTAGAACAGGAGTAGAACACACAAACTCCACTCACTCACTCTGTAGAACAGGGCTAGAACACACAAACTCCACTCACTCTGTAGAACAGGAGTAGAACACACAAACTCCACTCACTCACTCTGTAGAACAGGGCTAGAACACACAAACTCCACTCACTCACTCTGTAGAACAGGAGTAGAACACACAAACTCCACTCACTCACTCTGTAGAACAGGGCTAGAACACACAAACTCCACTCACTCACTCTGTAGAACAGGGGTAGAACACACAAACTCCACTCACTCATTCTGTAGAACAGGAGTAGAACACACAAACTCCACTAACTCACTCTGTAGAACAGGGCTAGAACACACAAACTCCACTCACTCACTCTGTAGAACAGGGCTAGAACACACAAACTCCACTCACTCACTCTGTAGAACAGTAGAACACACAAACTCCACTCACTCACTCTGTAGAACAGGAGTAGAACACACAAACTCCACTCACTCTGTAGAACAGCAGTAGAACACACAAACTCCACTCACTCACTCTGTAGAACAGGAGTAGAACACACAAACTCCACTCACTCACTCTGTAGAACAGGGCTAGATCACACAAACTCCACTCACTCTGTAGAACAGCAGTAGAACACACAAACTCCACTCACTCACTCTGTAGAACAGGAGTAGAACACACAAACTCCACTCACTCACTCTGTAGAACAGGGCTAGATCACACAAACTCCACTCACTCTGTAGAACAGCAGTAGAACACACAAACTCCACTCACTCACTCTGTAGAACAGGAGTAGAACACACAAACTCCACTCACTCACTCTGTAGAACAGGGGTAGAACACACAAACTCCACTCACTCACTCTGTAGAACAGGAGTAGAACACACAAACTCCACTCACTCACTCTGTAGAACAGGGGTAGAACACACAAACTCCACTCACTCACTCTGTAGAACAGGGCTAGAACACACAAACTCCACTCACTCACTCTGTAGAACAGGGCTAGAACACACAAACTCCACTCACTCACTCTGTAGAACAGGGGTAGAACACACAAACTCCACTCACTCACTCTGTAGAACAGGGGTAGAACACACAAACTCCACTCACTCTGTAGAACAGGGGTAGAACACACAAACTCCACTCACTCTGTAGAACAGGAGTAGAACACACAAACTCCACTCACTCTGTAGAACAGGGCTGGAACACACAAACTCCACTCACTCACTCTGTAGAACAGGGCTAGAACACACAAACTCCACTCACTCTGTAGAACAGGGCTAGAGCACACAAACTCCACTCACTCTGTAGACCAGGGGTAGAACACACAAACTCCACTCACTCTGTAGAACAGGGCTGGAACACACAAACTCCACTCACTCACTCTGTAGAACAGGGCTAGAACACACAAACTCCACTCACTCTGTAGAACAGGGGTAGAACACACAAACTCCACTCACTCACTCTGTGGAACAGGGGTAGAACACACAAACTCCACTCACTCACTGTAGAACAGGAGTAGAACACACAAACTCCACTCACTCACTGTAGAACAGGAGTAGAACACACAAACTCCACTCACTCACTGTAGAACAGGGCTAGAACACACAAACTACACTCACTCACTGTAGAACAGGGCTAGAACACACAAACTCCACTCACTCTGTAGAACAGGAGTAGAACACACAAACTCCACTCACTCACTCTGTAGAACAGGGCTAGAACACACAAACTCCACTCACTCTGTAGAACAGGAGTAGAACACACAAACTCCACTCACTCACTCTGTAGAACAGGGCTAGAACACACAAACTCCACTCACTCACTCTGTAGAACAGGAGTAGAACACACAAACTCCACTCACTCACTCTGTAGAACAGGGCTAGAACACACAAACTCCACTCACTCACTCTGTAGAACAGGGGTAGAACACACAAACTCCACTCACTCATTCTGTAGAACAGGAGTAGAACACACAAACTCCACTAACTCACTCTGTAGAACAGGGCTAGAACACACAAACTCCACTCACTCACTCTGTAGAACAGGGCTAGAACACACAAACTCCACTCACTCACTCTGTAGAACAGTAGAACACACAAACTCCACTCACTCACTCTGTAGAACAGGAGTAGAACACACAAACTCCACTCACTCTGTAGAACAGCAGTAGAACACACAAACTCCACTCACTCACTCTGTAGAACAGGAGTAGAACACACAAACTCCACTCACTCACTCTGTAGAACAGGGCTAGATCACACAAACTCCACTCACTCTGTAGAACAGCAGTAGAACACACAAACTCCACTCACTCACTCTGTAGAACAGGAGTAGAACACACAAACTCCACTCACTCACTCTGTAGAACAGGGCTAGATCACACAAACTCCACTCACTCTGTAGAACAGCAGTAGAACACACAAACTCCACTCACTCACTCTGTAGAACAGGAGTAGAACACACAAACTCCACTCACTCACTCTGTAGAACAGGGGTAGAACACACAAACTCCACTCACTCACTCTGTAGAACAGGAGTAGAACACACAAACTCCACTCACTCACTCTGTAGAACAGGGGTAGAACACACAAACTCCACTCACTCACTCTGTAGAACAGGGCTAGAACACACAAACTCCACTCACTCACTCTGTAGAACAGGGCTAGAACACACAAACTCCACTCACTCACTCTGTAGAACAGGGGTAGAACACACAAACTCCACTCACTCACTCTGTAGAACAGGGGTAGAACACACAAACTCCACTCACTCTGTAGAACAGGGGTAGAACACACAAACTCCACTCACTCTGTAGAACAGGAGTAGAACACACAAACTCCACTCACTCTGTAGAACAGGGCTGGAACACACAAACTCCACTCACTCACTCTGTAGAACAGGGCTAGAACACACAAACTCCACTCACTCTGTAGAACAGGGCTAGAGCACACAAACTCCACTCACTCACTCTGTAGACCAGGGGTAGAACACACAAACTCCACTCACTCACTCTGTAGAACAGGAGTAGAACACACAAACTCCACTCACTCTGTAGAACAGGGCTGGAACACACAAACTCCACTCACTCACTCTGTAGAACAGGGCTAGAACACACAAACTCCACTCACTCTGTAGAACAGGGCTAGAGCACACAAACTCCACTCACTCTGTAGACCAGGGGTAGAACACACAAACTCCACTCACTCTGTAGAACAGGGCTGGAACACACAAACTCCACTCACTCACTCTGTAGAACAGGGCTAGAACACACAAACTCCACTCACTCTGTAGAACAGGGCTAGAGCACACAAACTCCACTCACTCACTCTGTAGACCAGGGGTAGAACACACAAACTCCACTCACTCACTCTGTAGAACAGGAGTAGAACACACAAACTCCACTCACTCTGTAGAACAGGGCTGGAACACACAAACTCCACTCACTCACTCTGTAGAACAGGGCTAGAACACACAAACTCCACTCACTCTGTAGAACAGGGCTAGAGCACACAAACTCCACTCACTCACTCTGTAGAACAGGGCTAGAACACACAAACTCCACTCACTCTGTAGAACAGGGCTAGAGCACACAAACTCCACTCACTCACTCTGTAGAACAGGGCTAGAACACACAAACTCCACTCACTCTGTAGAACAGGGCTAGAACACATAAACTCCACTCACTCACTCTGTAGAACAGGGCTAGAACACACAAACTCCACTCACTCTGTAGAACATGGCTAGAACACACAAACTCCACTCACTCACTCTGTAGAACAGGGCTAGAACACACAAACTCCACTCACTCACTCTGTAGAACAGGAGTAGAACACACAAACTCCACTCACTCACTCACTGTGTAGAACAGGGCTAGAACACACAAACTCCACTCACTCTGTAGAACAGGGCTAGAGCACACAAACTCCACTCACTCTGTAGACCAGGGGTAGAACACACAAACTCCACTCACTCTGTAGAACAGGGCTGGAACACACAAACTCCACTCACTCACTCTGTAGAACAGGGCTAGAACACACAAACTCCACTCACTCTGTAGAACAGGGCTAGAGCACACAAACTCCACTCACTCACTCTGTAGACCAGGGGTAGAACACACAAACTCCACTCACTCACTCTGTAGAACAGGAGTAGAACACACAAACTCCACTCACTCTGTAGAACAGGGCTGGAACACACAAACTCCACTCACTCACTCTGTAGAACAGGGCTAGAACACACAAACTCCACTCACTCTGTAGAACAGGGCTAGAGCACACAAACTCCACTCACTCACTCTGTAGAACAGGGCTAGAACACACAAACTCCACTCACTCTGTAGAACAGGGCTAGAGCACACAAACTCCACTCACTCACTCTGTAGAACAGGGCTAGAACACACAAACTCCACTCACTCTGTAGAACAGGGCTAGAACACATAAACTCCACTCACTCACTCTGTAGAACAGGGCTAGAACACACAAACTCCACTCACTCTGTAGAACATGGCTAGAACACACAAACTCCACTCACTCACTCTGTAGAACAGGGCTAGAACACACAAACTCCACTCACTCACTCTGTAGAACAGGAGTAGAACACACAAACTCCACTCACTCACTCACTGTGTAGAACAGGGCTAGAACACACAAACTCCACTCACTCACTCTGTAGAACAGGAGTAGAACACGCAAACTCCACTCACTCACTCTGTAGAACAGGGCTAGAACACACAAACTCCACTCACTCACTCTGTAGAACAGGGCTAGAACACACAAACTCCACTCACTCACTCTGTAGAACAGGACTAGAACACACAAACCTTCACACAGTGAAAGAGCGAAAGACGCTGGACCCGAGCCAGGAGTCGAACGCAGGCGGTAGCGTCGCTCGCGCGAGCGCGCCGTGCCCATGGGCGCTCTTACCCGCGTTGCACAGAATGTAGGTCGCCAGGCGGTTTATCCTCTCACGGACGAAGCACAGATTCGTCTGCAGGATGTCCACCCCATTGCGCACAGCAACGGACGCCTAGCACACAACAACAACCACGACAACTCCCGTTGACACGCCGGCCTTCGCAACAAATGCAGCGGTCACTCTTCTTTTTGCACGGCCAACCTCCACGCAGGCAGGAGCAGCGACTGCAAATTGTGGCAGTCAGGTGGTCGAGCCCGCAGGCGACCACGTCGGCCAGGGGCGTGCATCGCCGTGACCATTAAAGCATTAGAGATTCACACAGACCCAGGACCCATAGGCGAACCTCAACTATTTTGACTTCACCAGGTAAGGCCCCACACGGAGCTGTGTAGCTTTGTTTCTGAAGCCCTGGCCGTCACAAACGATAGCAGCTCAACAAAGTGGCCAAGGATTAAACAAAAAAAAAAAACGAAGGACCCCAGACACAAATCCACAGGACCGCGGGGAGAGAGCCACGCAAACTCCAAATATACAGCAGCTCGAGGATCCTATACACCGGGCGAGGTTAGCGTCAATGTCTCCCAGCCACCGTGGTAAATTGAATGGAACTGGGTGGGCAGGTGGAACTCAGGTGGGCAGGTGCAGAGAGGACCAATGTGCAGTCACAACAGTCTGGTGGTGGGGGCTTGGAGGTCTTGTGGAACGGGGGACACGGCGAGGCGTCCGCGGGTCCGCGAACCTCGATGCTGAACCGCTGGACTGGCAATTAACGTTGTCACACTGAATTAATGAACGGGCGAGCGAGCGAGCGAATTAACGAGCGGATGAATACTCACAAAGCTCTCCCGCACGTACTGCTCCATGAAATCCACCAACTGCTCCGTTGAGGCCTGGGGGGGGGAGTTAATAAACAAAATAAAAATACCATCATCATCGTCATCGCACGATAGCTACTGTTATTGGTGGGGTGGGCGGCGAGGGGGGGGGGGGTGGCGGCACTGACGGCGATGTTGGGCTCGGTGGGCTCGCCGTCGTGCAGGAAGTGCTGGCGACAGAACGCCGTGAGCTGGGGCCTCAGACGCTGCAGGGGCTGCGACTGTCCGTGCAGCAGCATCACCACGTCAGTCATGGACAGGGACTCGCAGACGAGGGTCAGCAGCTCGCTGAAGAACACTGCCCCCTCGCGCACACGCACACACGCAGACACACACAGACACACACACAGACACACACACCGTGGGCGTACAGCCACTCGCTCGCTCGCCACCACGTCCGTCACGGACAGGGGGGAAACGCAGATCAGGGTCGGGAAGCCCTCACGCACACACGGGTTACACACGCACAGTGGGTAATACAGCCACCTCCGCTCGCACGCACGCACGCAGGCACGCACAGCTCGCCGCCATCCGTCGCCGTTCACCAACACACGCGCACGCGCGCGGGATTTTCGCCGGGTAAATTCGTTTGCTGCGAGTCTGATCACCGATTGAATGGTGCCGGTCAGACGTCCCGATGCAGTGCCACGGAGCCTCGAGGCGAGCGTTGTCCACGCCCCTCGCTAGCAGGCGGAGCTCCCCCCACCCCCGTTTCCCACCCCACGCGTAAAACAACTCGCGAGCTGGGGAGTTGGTCAAGGAGGATCAAGCCACCCAAGCGTACAGGGCCACTGTGCCTCGAGGCTAATCGTCGTCGGCGGCGGCGGCGCCGCCTTCCCGCTCGTCCACCTGCGCTTTCCCGTGGGCCCCCACGCCACGCCACTCCACCCCCCGCCTACCGTCACCGGTCTCGGACACGCTGGGCGTGCCGCTGAGGCGCTGGATGAAGCTGGCGATGCTCTCCTGGCTCTCCGAACCACTGGCGCCGCCCAGCGACGTGAGCACGCTGTCCAGCACGCCCTGCACCACGCTGCTGAAGAAGTCCGGCGTCAGCGCCTCCTCCGCTGGCGCCTGCTGCGCTCCTGCCGGCGAGGAGCCGGCTGTCGTTCCCGCTTGCGCCTGCTGCTGCTGCTGCTGCTGCTGCGGCGTCGATGGAGGTTGCTGCGATTGCGCTGGTGTCGCCTGCTGCTGCTGCTGCTGCTGCTGCTGGCCCAAGACCGCTGCAGCCTGTGTAGGGAGCAGACGAATTTTAACGCTCGTCAAGAGTCAAAAAGGGCCCTCGTAAGTCAGAGTCACGGCCTGGCTCCGCGCTCGGCTCTGGCTGGAGCTGAGCTGGGCTCAGCCGAGGCGTGCTCCCAGCCGTGGCGAAGGAATTACCCAATCAGCACAGCCGAGCCATAGACTCGGAGGCCCACAGGCCCGTCGCACACACACACCCATAGGCTCACAGAGAGCACCATAGATTCACACACAGTGCACCTCCGATTATCACGGTTAGCTACGTAGGGTACGAAAGAAGTTCAAAGTCACACAAGGCCCCGTAGGCTCGCTCAGAGCCCGGTAGACACACACAGATACCCCACAGACTCGCACAGAGATCCTTACGACTCGCGAAAGTCCGCAGAGACACAAACGCACGGTCTACTCGACAAGAGCAGTCACACACGAGCAGCACAACGGACCGAGTTATTAAATGTTGGTGTGGGGGCGAGTTTGTTGTTGATAATGGTGATGCTGACGTTAATGACGGCGATGACAAGGGAGCCAGTGATGATGGTGGTGGTGGCGACAACGGCGGTGACGATGGCAATGGTGGCGACGGTAATGATCGTGATAAACGGGCGCGGCACGGGCTAGAGAAGAGACGGAGTGACGCGGTACAGGAGGACGTGGAGCCGAGGGGACCTGACAAAGGCCGCTACCGGCGGTGTCTCCACTGCCGCCACCGCCACACCCACCTGCATGAACTCCGCCAGCCCCCGGAAGAAGACTGACTGCGGAGCGCCCTGCGGGTGCTGGAACGTCACATTGGTGCCCGGCGCCACGCCAACAACGCCGGCCGCCGCCGCCGCCGCCGCCGCTGCCGCCGCAGGCACCGCCGCCGCCCCTGGCGGCGGCGCCGGCGCCGGCGGCGGCGGCGCCGCGCCTGCCACCAGAGTCCGCATCAGCTGCACCAGCTGCACCTGGTTCATCTGCCCGCTGCCGAATGAGGGATCGCCGGAACTGGTGCTGAAGGTGGTGCTGTAGGTGGCGGAGGAGGAGGTGGACGAGGAGGTGGACGAGGTGGAGAACGACGACGATGACGAGGTGCCGGCGCCGGTGCCCCCGGCGGCCCCGCCGCCGATGAGGAAGGCGGTCGGTCCGGGGAAGGCGGACGAGGTGGTGACCGTGGCAGCGGTGCCGCCTGGCGCTGCATGCAAATAAAAAAAGCCGGGAGGCCGTGGGGGTGGGGGTTTGTGGCGGTGTTAGGAGGTGGCAGCGATAGCGATGGCGGCGGCAGCGATGGCGATTACGATTGGAGGGGGTGGGAGGGGTGGCGATGGCACCACCGGGTGGACGGTGGCGCTTCCACGCCAACGCCGAGGTTCGAATCTGGCAGGCCCCAAGCCCCTGGTTAATTACTTCGGTTGTTGTTGTTGCTGTTGACGATGACCGACGAAACAAAAATCCTTTTTATTATTTTGTCGCATTCAATATCTCGATACGGCCATAGATGTTATAAGCCTGCTTACAACCACCAGTGCGCTATCAATGCTTCGGGCGTTTGCTTTGTACCTCGTTACCGTTGACATTTTTGGCGGCCTTTGGTTCGCCCATGAAGAGGGCTGGAGGCGCCAATGACACCATCCAGGACAAGCGCGTACACCATCAAACAAAGCACGTCACGTGCGTATCTACGCGTGTATAACTTCTTTCGCAGCACCGACCGCACTAATCGGAAGAGGTGCGGGGGGAAGCACAACAAACTAAAACACAAAAAGCGCTTCCAGTGGAAACGAGTTTGTCAATCTCACATCGGAAGAGTATCCCAGATGGCCACAGGAGCAGCGCATCGGAAAGCGACGCGCGATGATGCGGTTGACCACCAACCTCTGTTCAGCGGCCAGCAAAAAAAGTCGCCGCGAGGATGACCGGCGTTTGCGCGATGGGTTTGTGGCACATTGACGAGATCAGCGAGGTGTCGGGGCTCATGCGTGATGAGCACTTTGCGCGTCTGGTGCGAGCTTACAGCGTGCCCTCGCTCGGCGAACGGAAGCCGGCTCGGCGAGCAACGGACGGACACTGTGGGATCGTGCGGTACGCACCCGTCACGGCACGCAGCCGGGGAACGTTGTACAACACGGGCGGCTTGCTCACTGTTTTTTGCCAGACGTCCCGTAGAGCAAGCGGGTCACGACAATCGAAACTTTGTCCACACGTGCCACCACTGTGTTGTCACCGACTCGACAGTGGCCGAGACCCGAGGGAGGTATCCGCGGTTCATGTGGCGAGCGCTTCGTGCGTGCCACGGAGCGCGCGACCAGGCAACAAATTGGTTTGAGGCGAACACTGGATGGAACACGGTCCGATCTCGCCAACACGAGGTCAAGATCGCAATAAGGCGCGGCAAGCGGCGGCGACGGCAGCAGCGTGACAACCAATCGTTACCGGTGGAGGCCGCCGCGGCGGGAGCGGTCGCGCCGCTGTTGGCGGCGGCCGCGGCCGGGTTCACCGTCAGCAGCTGCCCGACGAGGTTGCCGATGACCTGGGCCAGGGAGCCGTTGGCGGGAATGGCGCCCTGCGTGCACACAGCATGAACCGTCAGCTCGCCTCGCCTCGCTCGTTCGCGCACACACGCTCGCGCTCACTCACTCTACAAGCAGGGCGAGATCATACAAACTCCACTCTTACACGTTCACGGGACTATTTTTATTTTAGCGGGTCAGGCCCGCCGGGAGGCACAGCTCTTTTCAGAAGCGACTTCGCCACGAATGGTGGGCTCGCAATAAGAACGTGAAAAAATGCATAGAAACCAAGCATTCTAAATGCACGTCGATCCTCAATGTGGAGGGGAAAAAAATCGGACGACCCAGAAGCAAATCCATCATCAGGGTCGGGGATCGAACCCACGACCTCCTGCACACCAGGCGAAGGAATCAACATCTCCTCGCCACCGCGGCACTCCGAGTGCGTACCGGCTGCAAGCCGCCCTGTTGCTGCTGCTGCTGCTGCTGCGTGTGCAGCGGCAGGGGAGCACAGTGCCTGGCGGGGCCGGGGGGGCGCGCCGTGGGCGGGGGGCCACGAACAACGAGCACGCGAGGGGGCCGCACCTGGAACACCGGTCTCATCTGGCCTGCACGCTCGCACCACCACAACAACAACATCAACAACATCAACAACAACGACGACAACAAGGCCACGGGCACAACAACAATTATTACAACGAAGACGACGACAACGACAACGCCACGGGCACATCAACGATGACAACGGCACAGGAACATCAACAACAACAACTACGATGAAGGACAACGCCACGGGCGCATCAACAACAACAACAATACCACAGGGACATCAAGAACAACAACAACATCGACGACGATGTCACAGGGCCATCAACAACGTCACAGGGACATCAACAACATCAACAACAACAACACCACAGGACATCAACAACAACGACGACAATGTCACAGGGACATTAACAACAACAATGTCACAGGGACAATCAACAACAATATCAACAACGACAATGTCACAGGGACATCAACAACAACAACGACAATGTCACAAGGGACATCAACAACATCAACAACGACGACAATGTCAGAGGGACATCAACAACAACATTAACAACAATGTCACAGGGACATCAACAACATCATCGACAACAACGACAATGTCACAGGGACATCAACAACCACGATGACAATGTCACAGGGACATCAACAACAACATCAACACCACAGGGACATCAACAACAACAACACCACAGGGACATCAACAACATCATCGACAACAACGACAATGTCACAGGGACATCAACAACCACGATGACAATGTCACAGGGACATCAACAACAACATCAACACCACAGGGACATCAACAACAACATCAACACCACAGGGACATCAACAACAACATCAACACCACAGGGACATCAACAACAACATCAACACCACAGGGACATCAACAACAACATCAACACCACAGGGACATCAACAACAACATCAACACCACAGGGACATCAACAACAACATCAACACCACAGGGACATCAACAACAACATCAACAACAATACCACAGGGACATCAACAACAACATCAACGACAATGTCACAGGGACATCAACAACATCAACAACGACAATGTCACAGGGACAACAACAACAACAACGTCACAGGGACATCAACAACATCAACAACGACGACAATGTCAGAGGGACATCAACAACAACATCAACGACAATGTCACAAGGGACATCAACAACATCAACAACGACAATGTCACAGGGACATCAACATCAACAACGACAATGTCACAGAGACATCAACAACATCAACAACGACGACAATGTTAGAGGGACATCAACAACAACATTAACAACGACAATGTGACAGGGACATCAACAACAACATTACCAACGACAATGTCACAGGGACATCAACAACAACAACGACAATGTCACAAGGGACATCAACAACATCAACAACGACGACAATGTCAGAGGGACATCAACAACAACATTAACAACGACAATGTCACAGGGACATCAACAACAACATCAACAACAACACCACAGGGACATCAACAACAACAACACCACAGGGACATCAACAACATCAACAACAACAACACCACAGGGACATCAACAACATCATCGACAACAACGACAATGTCACAGGGACATCAACAACCACGATGACAATGTCACAGGGACATCAACAACAACATCAACACCACAGGGACATCAACAACAACATCAACACCACAGGGACATCAACAACAACATCAACAACAATACCACAGGGACATCAACAACAACATCAACGACAATGTCACAGGGACATCAACAACATCAACAACGACAATGTCACAGGGACAACAACAACGTCACAGGGACATCAACAACATCAACAACGACGACAATGTCAGAGGGACATCAACAACAACATCAACGACAATGTCACAAGGGACATCAACAACATCAACAACGACAATGTCACAGGGACATCAACATCAACAACGACAATGCCACAGAGACATCAACAACATCAACAACGACGACAATGTCAGAGGGACATCAACAACAACATTAACAACGACAATGTCACAGGGACATCAACAACAACATTAACAACGACAATGTCACAGGGACATCAACAACAACATTAACAACGACAATGTCACAGGGACATCAACAACAACACCACAGGGACATCAACAACAACATCAACAACAACACCACAGGGACATCAACAACACCACAGGGACATCAACAACAACAACAATACCACAGGGACATCAACAACAACATCAACAACCACGACGACAAAGACGACATCAATAACATCAACACTGGCAGCAGCAGCAGCAGCTGCGGCAACAAACAGCCACCCACAACCCCTTTTCCACTGGCACAAGCGAGCCGAGCCAGCGCTTGGTACCTGCCGCGGGTCATCAGAACGGAATCGCAGGAGAAGGAAAAAAAACTGCGAACAAAAACAACTTTCACCGGTTCGTCCTCAGGGTCGGAAGACGTAGAGCCGTGGGGGGGGTGTCCCACAAGCCCACGCGGCAGGGAGCGTTACAATTTGTTTACCTCTCCTGCACTTTGCACTCCTATCGTGTTTTTTTTGTACTGTGCTCGTTGTTGTAAGCTTCCGACCCAGTGCCCCCTACTGGACAAGAGCTTTATAGCTCGTCAGATTCCCCCTGCAGCGCAAATACAATCTTCTGATTCTGTGGAGCGGCAGCGGTCGTCGCCGCTACGGTTCTCGGCGGCCGAGTAACGACGTCTCCGTGATCCGGCGCTACCACCACGCCTCTCTCCCCGTGAAAATGTAACGGGGGTGAACTGCTAGCGCGCAGCGACTCGCCAAACGTCTCGACCACGTCAACACACGTGCTCAGCTGGGGTCTCTTTATGGACACTGTGTTGGGATCATTGCGTGCACCAACCCACAAATCCATGATTCTCTTAGCAACTCAAAGAGCAGTGTAGCAGCTCTTGTGCAGACACGACCTGGCTATCGCGAATGACAGACCGATGAAGTTGTGGCTTATTACGCGGAAAATTATACCAGCCAAATAACTCCACATGCGTGTTCCTAAATGTGGAGGGCAAAATGGAAGGATCCGGAGGGAAAACAAATCCACGTGACTACGGGGAGAGAGAGAGAGACACGCAAACTCCAAATATACGGCAGGCTCCAGGGATCAAACCCACGACCTCCTGTATACCAGGCGAGGTAGTTAACATCTCCTAGCCACCGTGGCGCCAAACTCTGTAGCCGTGGCAGCGACGCTACCACCAAGGGCAAGGAGAGTCAAGGATGCAATGCATGGGGGACGATGAACAGGAGGGAAGAGAGGGAAAGGATGGGAAGGGGGAAACGGGAGCAGAGGAGTCAGGGAGGAGGCGAGGAAGAGGCTACATGATGGGGGTCTCGACGCTGTCGCATGGAGTAGAGTCTGTTTTCACAGTGAGCGACAGTGTGGAGCGGGGAGGGTGTTCAGAGTGTGGGGGGGGTGGTCACACAGGAATCACGTGGTTTAATGGGAGGCTTGAGCCGAGTTGGATGGAGAGAGATGGAGCTCCATGAGAGTGGGGGGTGGTCAAACAAGAGTCACGTAGTTTACTGGAGGCTCCAGCTGTTTCACATAGAGACAAAGATCCCCCCCCTTATAGCCTGAACTTACTGTTTGGGGGGGGGTCAAGTGCTGTTAGCGAGCAGCAGCGCCTACGGCGGCTGGCACGGCGCACGAGAGGGGCGGGTGGCCAGCACCAACGCACGCCCCGGCCACCTTTGTCTCCCCTCGTGACGTTGTTTTACACACCGCACCGGGTACTCATTTCAGGCCGAGTCGACCTAGGGGAGGAGGCCCACCGGAACCGGTTGTTCAGATGATTCGCTATCATCGGTGTCCGTGCTGGTGCTTGCCTCGGGTGCACCTTGCATGCACACGAGTCAGTGTACCCTGCCCTGTGCTGTGTGTACCCTGCCCTGTGCTGTGTTACCCCCTGTGCTGTGTTACCCCCTGTGCTGTGTTACCCCCCGTGCTGTGTTAGCCCCCGTGCTGTGTTAGCCCCCGTGCTGTGTTACCCCCCGTGCTGTGTTACCCCCCGTGCTGTGTTACCCCCCGTGCTGTGTTACCCCCTGTGCTGTGTTACCCCCTGTGCTGTGTTACCCCCTGTGCTGTGTTACCCCCTGTGCTGTTTTACCCCCTGTGCTGTGTTACCCCCTGTGCTGTGTTACCTCCTGTGCTGTGTTACCCCCTGTGCTGTGTTACCCCCTGTGCTGTGTTACCCCCTGTGCTGTGTTACCCCCTGTGCTGTGTTACCCCCTGTGCCGTGTTACCCCCTGTGCCGTGTTACCCCCTGTGCCGTGTTACCCCCTGTGCCGTGTTACCCCCTGTGCCGTGTTACCCCCTGTGCCGTGTTACCCCCTGTGCTGTGTTACCCCCTGTGCTGTGTTACCCCCTGTGCCGTGTGTTACCTCCTGTGCCGTGTGTTACCTCCTGTGCCGTGTGTTACCTCCTGTGCTGTGTTACCCCCTGTGCTGTGTTACCCCCTGTGCTGTGTTACCCCCTGTGCTGTGTTACCCCCTGTGCTGTGTTACCCCCTGTGCTGTGTTACCCCCTGTGCTGTGTTACCCCCTGTGCTGCGTTACCCCCTGTGCTGTGTTACCCCCTGTGCTGTGTTACCTCCTGTGCCGTGTGTTACCTCCTGTGCCGCGTGTTAGCCCCCGTTCTGCCTGTGTGTACATCCGTTTGTTTGTGTGGGGAGCAGCGGTAGAAGGGTGTAGCCATTCACGTGTTGCAACTACGAACCCGGCGACCCAAGTTACATTCACACTCACGGGCACCAACACCAGTAACGATTATCCAACTGCTCTTGGGCCTCCCTCCCACTCCCACCCCCCCACGAGGTCGACTCAGCAACATGCACCGAGAATTAAATTAAGTTTGCTGCTGTAAATTTCCACACGAGCCGCTTTTTGGTGTGCTACAATTTGTGGCAGCCAGGCTGCTTCTGAAAAATAATACAGAGTAGCACCTTGGATTGCGAGTAACTTGGCCTGCGAGCGTTTTGGGTTAGATCTCGTAAACACAGTAAGACCTTGGATTGGAGTAACTTGGCCTGCGAGTCTTTTGCAAGACGAGCAAACATTTAAAATGAATATTAATTTGATAAACGAGCGAGAGGCCTTGCAGTACGAGTAGTAGCGTACGTGTCTACGCTTTGTACTGCAGAGCGTCACGTGATCACAACTGATACACGAGTGCTTTGATATACGAGTGCTTTGGATTACAAACACGTTTCCGGAAAGAATTATGCTCGCAATGCAAGGTTTTACTGTAATTACTTCGGTGGGCTTTGCCTGGTGGGATGGTGGATGGTTTAGTGTTATATTTGGATGCATTTGGGAAAGTTGTTTTCCTTTCTTGCACTACGCACTACCATCGTGTTGGTGTGTAACGATTGCTGTTGTAACATTCAGAACCCGTGCCCCTACTGGACATCTGTGAAAAAAAGAGATTCATAGCGTATCTATTCCTCCTGCAGTGTAAATTATTCGGAACAATTCTGAAATGGGTACCGGTGTGTGGGCGTGTAGTAAACATCGCCACTGGGGGAGACAAAGACGGCCGGACGTGGCGCTGGCAGCCCAACCTCCTCGTGTGCCACCATGCCGGCTGTCACAGGCGCTGCTACCCGCTCACGGCACTTGCCCCCAACATTCTGTTCAAGGCTATACGGGGGATCTCAGTCTTTGCGAGCGTGTGCAAGTGTGTGTACGTACGCGTGTGCGCACGTGTGCGTACGAGTGTGTACGTGTGTGTGTACACGTGTGTGTACGTGCGTGTGTGTGTAGGACACAGGCGGTGAATCGGCCATTCATCTCAGTCGGTCAGTCAAACCATGGCACCTGCCGGGTCTGTCCCGTGACGTCCTAGCCAGCGGGCATTCGAAACTTCACGTGGCCTTAAAGCGCACATAGCCCGGCACGGAAGCCGTGGCGACGTCACCGCCGCTTAGTGGCGAATGGCGGTTGTTGTTGTTGTTGTGGTGGTGCGGAGTGAACGAGTGTTCGGGCTGTCATAGGCGCTGCTACTCGCCAACGGCCCCTGCCCCCAACAGTCTGTTCGAGCCACACGGGGGACCTTTGTCCGTCTCTTCATGGCCGTGGGAGCGGGAATCGAACCCGGGTGCCCCCCCCACCCTCCTCCTCGGCCACGCTGGCCACTCACCGGCCGCGGTTGCCGCCGCCGCCATGGCCTGCTGGGTAATCTGCTGGATGATGGCCGGCATGAGCTCTGGCGGGATGCCCGGCATGTGCAGGTGGGGGATCCCTGGGGGGGGGGGGGAAAGGGAGAGGGGGGGCGGCGCTCGCGTTACAGCCTCGCACGCCCACATCGTTGCCGTAGTTACCGTCGTTACCGTAGTTACCATAGTTACCATCGTTACCGTAGTTACCGTAGTTACCATCGTTACCGTAGTTAGTGCCGTTACCGTCAACGCCTCCGTTACCGTCATTACCGTCACTACCTCCGTTACCGTCAGCGCCTCCGTTACCGTCAGTGCCTCCGTCACCGTCATTACCATCAGCACCTCCGTTACCGTCACTACCTCCGTTACCGTCAGTGCCTCCGTCACCGTCATTACCATCAGCACCTCCGTTACCGTCACTACCTCCGTTACCGTCAACGCCTCCGTTACCGTCATATTACCGTCACTACCTCCGTTACCATCAGCACCTCCGTTACCGTCACTACCTCCGTTACCGTCACTACCTCCGTTACCATCAGCACCTCCGTTACCGTCAGCACCTCCGTTACCGTCAGCACCTCCGTTACCGTCAACGCCTCCGTTACCATCAGCACCTCCGTTACCGTCAGCACCTCCGTTACCGTCAGCACCTCCGTTACCATCAGCACCTCCGTTACCGTCAGCACCTCCGTTACCGTCAGCACCTCCGTTACCGTCAACGCCTCCGTTACCGTCAGCACCTCCGTTACCGTCAACGCCTCCGTTACCGTCATTACCGTCAGTACCTCCGTTACCGTCAGCGCCTCCGTTACCGTCATTACCGTCAGCGTCTCTGTTACCCCCCCGCGATCCGCCCCACCCACCACGGTGCAGTCACCCCTCACTGACCCTGCGGGGTGCCGGCCGCGGCCGCCGCTGCCGCCGCCGCCGCCGCGGCCGCGGCCGCCCCCCCCCCCGTTGCCGTGGTGGTGGTGGAGGTGGCGGTGGTGGGCTGGGTGGCCCCCACCTCCGTGGTGTACACGAAGATCACGTTGGGGGGCACGTTGCCACCCGCGCTTTGAGTCGTCGGCGTCTGCGTCGTGGACGTCGCGGCAAAGTTGCCGTTCATTCCTGAGGGGGGTGCGGGGGGTGCGGGGGGTGCGGGGGGGGGGTGAGAGGGAGGGAGGGGGAGAGAGGGTGGAAGAGTGGAAGAAGAGTGGGGGAGGGTGAATGGTACTCGTAACGTTTTTTTTGGGTTCGATTGAATAAATGTGCCGTAAAACCCCCCACACCTCCACCCGACACAGCCAATTAGGAGGGTGGCTAGGAGATGTTAACGACCTCGCCAGGTATACAGGAGGTCGTGGTTTCGATCCCGACCCCCTGACGCCTGCTGTATATTTGGAGTTTGCGGTGGTGTCTCATCATCACGGTGGCTAGGAGATGTTAATGATCTCGCCTGGTATACAGGAGGTCATGGTATCGATCCCGACCCCCTGACGCCGGCTGTATATTTGGAGTTTGCGGTGGTGTCTCATCATCACGGTGGCTAGGAGATGTTAACGACCTCGCCTGGTATACAGGAGGTCGTGGTATCGATCCCGACCCCCTGACGCCTGCTGTATATTTGGAGTTTGCGGTGGTGTCTCATCATCACGGTGGCTAGGAGATGTTAACGACCTCGCCTGGTATACAGGAGGTCATGGCATCGATCCCGACCCCCTGACGCCGGCTGTATATTTGGAGTTTGCGGTGGTGTCTCATCATCACGGTGGCTAGGAGATGTTAACGACCTCGCCTGGTATACAGGAGGTCATGGCATCGATCCCGACACCCTGACGCCTGCTGTATATTTGGAGTTTGCGGTGGTGTCTCATCATCACGGTGGCTAGGAAATGTTAACGACCTCGCTTGGTGTACAGGAGGTCATGGTATCGATCCCGACCCCCTGACGCCTGCTGTATATTTGGAGTTTGCGGTGGTGTCTCATCATCACGGTGGCTAGGAGATGTTAACAACCTCGCCTGGTGTACAGTTCGTGGGTTCGATCCCGACCCTGACGATGCCTGCCGCTGTACATTTGGAATGTGCGTCTCTTGCTCTCCCTGGTGGTGGTCACGTGGATTTTTCCCCTCCACATTTAGACACAGCCTGCAGTCGTTTCACAGCACAATTTCTGCGGTGTGCTTCAGCCTAGGAGCACCTCCCCAGTGGCAGCTTTTTATTTTGGTTTTATTTTAATTAGGCGAGGCCCCCCCCCCAAGCTATACAGCTCTTCTAGATTTGAAGCTTTCGTGACTGCAAGGATCCATACTCTTTGGTTCTATTCGGTAAAGTCACGTAGGTAAAAATAAAATAATAAAAAATAACAAAAAATAAAATAACAAAAAACGTCGCGATTTTTTGGTCATTTTATTTTTACCTACGTTACTTTACCGAATAGAACCAAAGAGTACACAGCTCTTTTTCATAAGCGACCAGGCCACACGCGATGACAGCTCAACGAAGTGGCTTGTCGCGTGGAAATTTATAGCAGCAGCCAAAAAAATAATCTAAAACGCGCGGCGTACATTCTAAAACGTGGGAGCGGAAAAACGCGGAGGACCCGGAGAAAAATCCACGCGAGCATGCAAAGAGAAAGGCGCAAACTCAAAACGCACAGCCGTTCTTGGTCGGGGGTCGAACCCACGAGCTCTTGCATACCAGGCAAGGTGGTTAACATCTCACAGCCACCGCGATTCATTCCCTGTGCATCAGTCTGCCGTCAGGGGGCGGCGATGGTTGCCGCACGCGCGATCCCAATCGGTGTGTGGGTCTGCGTTGCCACCGATTGAAATTGGCGAACGTGGACCGCGACGACGATGGGCAATGCCCTCTTGCGAACGCCGTCACGGGGATCTCCAACGGCCGTCTTGGCATCCCGACGATTGACCCACGGCGAACGAAACCTCCGCATAGCACCGCTGGCCACGTGCGGTCGCGAAAGGGGTTCAACAGACGCGTCCACAACGCAGCTGCGCGAATGATAGGGGAGCCAAGAGTTCCGAACGGGGATGTCCTCCCGACTCAAGAGGCGGACGGCACGACGGGGAACAACTTGGGGAAACGGACACACACACACACACCATGCACGCATTGTCGCTCAGCCTTCCACTCACTCACTCACTCACCCCCAACCCAACCACTCAAACGATCACCTCCACTCACATGCACTTACCTCCACCATCCCACACAAAGACGACCCCCATATAGCTTATCGGACTGTTGGGGCAAGTGCTGCAAAAGTGAGCACCTATGAAGGTCGAAGCAACGCGCATGCGGGTGGGGTGGCCAGCGCCACGCCCGACCGCCTTTTGTCTCCCCCGTGGCAACGTTTACAACACACCGCACCAGGCCGAGTCGACCGAGGGCAGGCCAACGACCGGTCCAGATAATCGCCACCGGTGCTGGCCGCGAGCGGGAATCGAACACGAGTTGCCGGGTTCGTAGCGCAGCGTAGCGCCAACCGCTGCGCCACCACTCCTCTCACCTGCCAGCCTCGCCGTACCTGGCATGTTCATGTGCATCATGAGCGGCTCGCGGGCCTGGTGAGTGATGCGGATGACGCGCGGCCGCGCCTGCTGCTGCTGCTGCTGCTGCTGCCCGGGATCGCCGTGGACGCCGTCCGGGCCCAGCTGGTCCGGGCCCCCCGACGGAGGGACGCTCCCGGCTTGTGCAGCGCCGCCGTTGTTGGTGGCGCCTGTTGGCGATCCGTTGGTGGACATGGTGACTGTGGCGCCGAGGTTGATCTGCGGCACAGAGAGAGAGAGAGGAGGGGAGGCGGAGAGAGAGAGAGAGAGGAGGTGGAGAGAGAGAGAGAGGAGGGGAGGCGGAGAGAGAGAGAGAGAGAGGGGCGGCATTGGGGTCAGGTCCTGGGTGGCATAGCGGCGACGGTGGTGGCGACGGCGACGCTCATACCTGCCACTCATGGCAACGGGGGGGGGGGGGTCTACGTTAAGATTCCCGACTCTGGCGCCTTTCTCCAAGTGGAGTTTGTGTCCTTGCCCTGTTCTGCAGAGAGTGAGCGAGTGTGCAAGTGAGTGTTGTCAAGTTTGCATATTGCCCCCTTCCTGCGCTCCAGGCCGAGTGTCGGCGAGTGTGAGGAGTCTTTCGGGAGCGGTGGCGCAGCGGTCAGCCGCTGTGGCCCAGAACCAGTTTGGATATTCGTCACCGATGTTGGCAGGCGAGCGGGAATCGATCTCGGGTGGCCAGGGTTGGGTAGCAGTGTAGCCCCTCCCTCTTCCCCAGCCCCTCCCCCTTCCCCCAGCCCCTCCCCCTCCCCCCAGCCCCTCCCTCTCCTCCCAGCCCCTCCCTCTCCACCCCAGCCCCTCCCTCTCCCCCCAGCCCCTCCCTCTTCCCCCAGCCCCTCCCTCTCCCCCAGCCCCTCCCCCTTCCCCCAGCCCCTCCCCCCAGCCCCTCCCCCTTCCCCCAGCCCCTCCCTCTCCCCCCAGCCCCTCCCTCTCCCCCCAGCCCCTCCCTCTCCCCCCAGCCCATCCCTCTCCCACCAGCCCCTCCCCCCAGCCCCTCCCTCTCTCCCCAGCCCCTCCCCCCAGCCTCTCCCCCCAGCCCCTCCCCGCAGCCCCTTCCCCCACCTGTATGGGCAGCGTCTGCTGCAGCACGACGGGCTGAGCGTAGTGGGCGTAGTGGGCGAGGGGTCGTGCCACGTGGAGGTGGCGGGGTGCCGCCGATGCCAGGTTGCAGCGCAAGTCGGACACCGTGACGATGGCGTTGCCCAGGTAGCGCAGCGCCTCGCTCACCAGGCCCAGCACACGCTGGTCCTCCTCGCGCCCCTCCGTCTGCACGCACGGCGTCGGACACAGCGGCGTCGGACACAGCGGCGTTAACCCCTCGCCGACGGCACCGCTCGCTCGCTCGCCCGACGGCGTTAGGACAACGCCGGCGGCAAGGGGTTGCGTTTGTGAGAGCCGCCCCCGTCCTAGATGGCCAGCGTCCGCGTGAGCGTGCCGGCGAGCGTGCGAGCGTACTAGCGTGTGAGCGTGTGAGCCAGCGTACGAGCGTGCGAGTGTACTAGTGCGAGCATACGTGCGAGTGTACTAGTGTGAGCGTGCGTGCTACCGTACTAGTGTGCGAGCGTGCGTGCCAGTGTCAGATCGAGTGTGCGAGCGTGCCGGCGAGCGTGCGTGCGTGTTAGCGTGTTAGCGTGCGAGCGTGCGAGCGTGCGAGCGTGCGAGCGTGTTAGTGTACGAGCGTGTTAGTATGCCAGCGTGTTAGCGTGTTAACGTGCGAGCGTGTTAGCGTGCAAGCGTATTAGCGTGTTAGCATGCCAGCGTGTTAGCGTGCGAGCGTGTTAGCGTGCGAGCGTGTTAGCGTGCAAGCGTGTTAGCGTGCGAGCGTGTTAGCGTGCCAGTGTGCGAGCGTGTTAGTGTGCGAGCGTGTTAGTGTACGAGCGTGTTAGCGTGTGAGGGTGTTAGTGTACGAGCGTCTTAGCGTGCGAGCGTACGTGCTAGCGTGCAAACGTGTTAGCGTGCGTGCGAGCGTGCGTACTAGCGTGTGAGCGTGTTAGCGTGCGAAAGTGCCACCGTACTAGCGAGCGTACATTGTTGTTGTAGTCGGCGGTGGCGGCCGTGGCCAGGATCTCCTGGTAGCGCGCCAGGTGGGGCTGCAGCTGCGTCTGCACCGAGTGGATTTCCGACAGCACCTCCAGCAGCTCCGCCGGCGCTGGGTGGCTGGGGATAGGAGGCGCAAGGAGACAACACAACGATGGCGAGATGTTAGCTCCCTCGCCTGGTATGCAGGGAGGTCGGGGGCTCGATCCCGACCCTGACGACGCCTGCTGTATAATTGGAGTTTGCGTCTCTCTCTCTCTCTCCGTGGTCGCGTGGATTATTTCTCCAGTTTTTCCGCACCACATTCAGAGTCTACGTGCGTTTAGGAGTATTTTTGGCTGCTAGAAATTTCCAGATAAGCACACTCTGAAAGAGAGCTGTACAGCTCAGCGAGCCTTGCCTGGTAAAATAAAACATTGTTTAGTGCAGGCACGACGAGGAGGCGACAGTGGACGAACGTCACGCAAAATCAGAAAGCAAAGAAACCAATCCAGGGTGTGTGTGTGTGCGCGTGTACGTTGAATTTCGTACGTAGCCAACCGTGCTCATCAGAGGTGCGGGCGGGGGGGACAAACTAAAAACAGTAACAAGCAGTTCTGAAGAAATGAGTTTTCAATCTAGGTCAGTGTACTTCACTGCAAGACCGGCGGGCCACTGTCAAACTCCCAATGGTTTCAAATGTGTGGCGACCCTCGCACTGATGAGCTCTCATTGGCAGAATATCGGGAGCGAGCCAGTGCATACGATGGCGACGGAGTGAGCAAGCGAACGAATATTTGAGCGAGCCAGTGCTCACGAGGAGGGTGAACAAGCGAGCGATCGAGTGAGCGAGTTGCGGTTGAGCATATCGATCGGTCATTTGTTGCGGCAGCTCCCTTGGGCTCACCTGACAGCCGCCGGGCCGCCACCATTCGTCGCCTGGCCCTGCTCCTGCCCCTCCGCCGGTGCCGCCCCTCCCTGCGCCGTCTCGACGGCAGCGCCGCCGCCGCCGCCCTCCGGCTCCGCCACAGCCGTGGACTCGGCCTCCACGCCGACGGCGCCCGGCGACGGTGCCGCGGCCTCGCCGGGCGCTGCCGCCGCCACGTCCACCTCCATCTCGGCGTCGCTCGCGGATGAGGCGGCCGCCGCTGCCGCTGCCGCCCCCGTGGCATTCTGGGAAGTGTCGGCGCCATCAGCTCCCACCGCGTTGCTCTATGGGGGGGGGTGGGGGGGGGGGGCGGGATTCGGCAGCGGTTGCCACGGTTAAATCGTGCCGATTTGGCCGCGTTCCTGCCGGGGGTCACGGCGGCCGTTTAAGATGCTGGGTTTAGGGGGCGCCACACGGCGGCTACACCATCGAGCGAGCGAGCGATCGTTCGTTGTGGCAACTCCCTGGGCTCACCCGACAGCCGCCCGGCAGCCACCGCTCATCCCCTGGCCCTGCTCCTGCCCCTCGCGAACGTTGGTCGCAAGCGGGTACTGTATCTCGGGGGGACTGCCTGTGCATGGGCGTTCCCGCGATAGTTCGGCAGCTGCGAGCGGAGCGGCACTCACCTCCAGCTGGCCCAACAGGTTGACGATCTCGCGCAGCATCTGCCTAGCAAGCACCAGTCGGAGGCGCGGCTCGCTCTGCTGGCCGGCCGGTGGCGCAACATGGAGGAGAAGTGCGGGAGACGGGGGAGGAGGAGGGGAGGCGAAAGGTGGACGCAGACGTTAGCACGCTCAACCCCACATCGCGACGGGCGTGCCGCCGCCGCGTGGCCTACAACCACGGTCGCCCAACAGAACATTACTGGACGGCATCGGTGAAGAGCTGCGTAAGCTCATGGGATTTCTCCGGGACAAAAAAAAAACAAACAAAAAGATCCCCGATCCCGAACATTCCAAAGCTCGCGCCCCCGGCGGCCCACTCGCTGGACGGCGACAATGACGATGGCAACCGTCGAGGTGTTTTTGCCGTCCGGTGTCGGCGCCGCCTCTCTCTCAGCGCCGGGCTATTATCGTGCCGTGCAAGGCGCTGCTGTGTTACACAGGCACTGTGCGTGCAGTAGTTGCACGCAAGCGGAGGACGGTGCCGTTACTGCCGTTACTGCTGCTGCTGCTGCTGCTGCGACTTCACCAAGCGGCGTTATTCACCAGGGCGAGGCCGCCGGATTCGAAAGGCGCACAGAACCTCCGCGGCAAGCGGACGAGCACGCTCTGAGGCAGAGCCGAGAGGCGCCCGAGCCCGGTTGGTAGTTGGATTGGGTCCACACGCACACGGCGCCGGTGGGCGGTGCCGGAAACACTGCCGATCGCGACACACGATGGAACTGGGCAAAAGCGGTCAGCAATGCCACCGTCCGGCGAGACGTTAACCGCCTCGCCTGGTATACAGGAGGTCGTGCGCCTTCGATCATCCCAACCTTTCAACCGAATATTTGGAGTTTTTACGGTCTCTCCCACAACCTCCTGCATATCGGGCGAGGTCGTTAACGTCTCCTAGCCACCGTGCTCACGGGACACCGCCGCAAACTCCAAATATGCAGCAGGCGTCAAGGGGGTTTGGGATCGAACCCGCGGCCCCCTGCGTACCAGAGCGAGGCCGTTCACCTCCTGGCCACAATGATAAAGACGGCAGAGAGATAAAGGCATGCAGACTCCAAATAAACAGCAGCAGCAGCAGGCGTCAAGAGATCGGGATCGAACCCACGGCCTCCTGCGTCCCAGGCAATAGGTAGTTAACCTCCTGGCCACAATGATAAAGACGGCAGAGAGATAAAGGCATGCAGACTCCAAATAAACAGCAGCAGCAGCGGGCGTCAAGAGATCGGGATCGAACCCGCGGCCTCCTGCGTACCAGGCGAGGTAGTTAACCTCCTGGCCACAATGATAAAGACGGCAGAGAGATAAAGGCATGCAGACTCCAAATAAACAGCAGCAGCAGCAGCAGGCGTCAAGAGATCGGGATCGAACCCACGGCCTCCTGCGTACCAGGCGAGGTAGTTAACCTCCTGGCCACAATGATAAAGACGGCAGAGAGATAAAGGCATGCAGACTCCAAATAAACAGCAGCAGCAGCAGTGGGCGTCAAGAGATCGGGATCGAACCCACGGCCTCCTGCGTCCCAGGCAATAGGTAGTTAACCTCCTAGCCAACCGTGGCCTAGCTCCTCAGTGGCCGTAGCGGGCGAGGGGGGGGGCGGGGGGGTAAAGACGCGCGTCGCCGTCGTCTCCTCACCTGCACCGGCTGCTGCTCCAGGTTTATCTGCACGTCGACCGACGAACCATCCGGCTGTTGACACACGGCGGAAATTCTCAACGCACGAATACGTCTCACACGCGACGACACGACGCGTCCGGGCGCAGCCTAGGGTCCGAGACACGTGCGGGATTTACACCGAATACATCCGCGGGGGGGGGGGGAGTGCCCCCCGTAAGTGAGAACAGCGGAGAGACGTTTCAACCACCGGTTCCCTTCCACACCGACGACGACGACGAGCAACGGCAAGATTACTTTTGCGGCGACGGGGCCAATCGCGTTACCGTGCCAACGTTCAGCCAACCGAGTGAGCCTCACAGAGCCCCAACTGTTTAATCGGGAGGATGAGAAAGAGGGGGGGGGAAGGCGGAAAAGTAGAAGACAGGAGGAGGTGGGAGGAGATAGAAGGTGGGAGGAGATAGGAGGTGGGAGGAGATAGGAGGTGGGAGGAGATAGGAGGTGGGAGGAGATAGGAGGTGGGAGGAGATAGGAGGTGGGAGGAGATAGGAGGTGGGAGGAGATAGGAGGTGGGAGGAGATAGGAGGTGGGAGGAGATAGGAGGTGGGAGGAGATAGGAGGTGGGAGGAGATAGGAGGTGGGAGGAGATAGGAGGTGGGAGGAGATAGGAGGTGGGAGGAGATAGGAGGTGGGAGGAGATAGGAGGTGGGAGGAGATAGGAGGTGGGAGGAGATAGGAGGTGGGAGGAGATAGGAGGTGGGAGGAGATAGGAGGTGGGAGGAGATAGGAGGTGGGAGGAGATAGGAGGTGGGAGGAGATAGGAGGTGGGAGGAGATAGGAGGTGGGAGGAGATAGGAGGTGGGAGGAGATAGGAGGTGGGAGGAGATAGGAGGTGGGAGGAGATAGGAGGTGGGAGGAGATAGGAGGTGGGAGGAGATAGGAGGTGGGAGGAGATAGGAGGTGGGAGGAGATAGGAGGTGGGAGGAGATAGGAGGTGGGAGGAGATAGGAGGTGGGAGGAGATAGGAGGTGGGAGGAGATAGGAGGTGGCGGGAGGAGAAGTTGGGGAGGAGGAGAGGAGGGGGGCAGGAAGAGGGAGGAGGAGGGAGTAAGAGGGGGTAGGGGGGGAGGGGGAAGGAGGTGAGAGGAGGAGGGAGTAAGAGGGGGTAGGAGGAGGGGGGAAGGAGGAGGTGAGAGGAGGGGGGTAGGAGGGGGAAGGAGGAGGTGAGAGGAGGGGGAGAAGGTGGGGAGGAGGAGGAGGGGGGAGTTCGCTGTTGCTACGACACAGAAATCCCTTCCTGAACGAGTCGTGGGTGCAACATTTTTCGTCCTGACATTGGGGGGGCGTGTTTTTGTTGTGCCAATACCGGTTACACGTTGTTTGTTGTTGTTGTTGTTAGGCTACGGATAGGGAAAGCAGAAAAGGCGGGAAGAAAACCCCCACGCGCACAAACTCGACACAGAAACGCAACCCCCGAGGTCGGGGGGGGGGGGGGGACATCGATTCCAGAATATTTTGGTTATACTGGAGGAATCCGATGAGCTATAAAGTTACTTTTAACAGACGTCAGTTACGCAAAGGGGGTTAACCGCCATCCACCGTTGACGAACCGGATGGGGAGGAAAAAAAACAAACGTATATAATTATTACTAAGGTCATCGCGAGACCATCTATGGCAGAGGCGGGGAACCTCTTTGTCTGCCAAGGGCCATTTGGATATTTATAAAATCATTCGCGGGCCATGCAAAATTATCAACTTAAAAATGAGCCCGTTTATATTTGGTCAAATGTTGAATTAACTCGCCACTAATGCGACGGGCTGGAACTGCTTCTCTTTTGGCGAGGCGTGGTGGTGGTGGTGATGTTAGCCGCTTATTGACGATGTTGCCGCTACTCGCAACTGCTTTTCCAGGTTTGCTCTCCTAGATCTCTTGAATGTCGAGTCCCGCCTGCGGTTGCCTTGGCAGGGCCAGAGACCCGAATGATTTCGCGGGGCCCTGTACGGCCCCGCGGGCCGGACGCTCCCCACCCCCGGTCTATGGGGAGAATACTCGAGACGACACCCACAGAGAACGGATTTGTAAAAATATCTCCGACGAAGCCAGGGATGGGTTACGGTGAAAGAGTGACACTAGCACTGCCCCGCGCATTGCCGTGGGATACACGGCGGGGGCGTTACGTCGCCAAGCTGATACTCAACGCCGTGGGATGCGCGCGACGAGAGATGCGAGCGCGGTGAACTTCACCGTCGCCCCGCCGGCCCGCCCGCCCGAGCGCCAGCCAAACTTGTAGTTCTCTCTAATGCAAGTCACACGATAAGCGATGCACGCGGGTCAGCGGGGTTATCGCCCATGCCGCACCACCCATCGCAAGCCGCCCCACCCCGGAAGCTCATCGTTCTTCACGCAGAGAGAGAGGGGGGGACATCTCTGAATTAAGCGACCTCTTGGGCACTCTTCGGCTCTCTCGGTAAAGTCACGTAGATAGAAAACGCAGCCAACAGATGACGACGTTTCGATAGCAGCACAAGCCACCGTCTTCAGGCGAAACAATACAGCGGGCGGACTGCCGAGGCAGGAGGAAATGCAGCGAGAGAGCTACTGCAGCCAGAGCCTATATACATTTGTGGTGGGTACAACCCAATGGTAAGTGGGCGGTGCTAGGGATGGAATTTGCAAGTAAATGGAAGGCTAGCAAACGTCAGGCTAGCAAACGTCAGCTAATGACATTTACAGAGGGAACAAGGTGAGAGAAGAGAAAAAAAGATATCAAACTCAGCAAAATTTAGGAATGTAATGCAACTCAGAGAGTCGGCCCAAACACAACAGTTAACACTACACCTGGTTCATCAACGTCCTTCCAAACATTGCTAAATTTTGCATCCATCAGCCCGGCTGAAGTCACGTCTCAGTGCGTGCGTGCGCGTGTGCGCGTGTGTGTACGTTGAACTTCGCGCCGACGTCGGGAGGTGCGAATGGGAAGAACAACAAACCGAACAACAGGCAGCCCTAAAGAAAGTTCTTTCAACTTAGTACGTTAGTGTAGAGTCGTTGCGGTGTACAGTAGTGTGTCGTGCATAACACAGTGTGTGGGGTGTGTAGTGCATAGTGTCGTATGGTGAACTTCTTTCGCACCGTGCGCAGCCAACTGTGGCCAATCAGAGAACTAAACTGCCTGTTGTTTCGTGTTCTATGTTGCCCTTCCCCCGCAACTCCGATTGGCGAGCCCCGGGGATCTCAGGGATCCACACTCTGGCTCGAGTCGGCTCGGACCTGACCTGACCTGACCTGACCCCAAGTCTCAACCGTGAGTCGGCTCTGACCCCGAGCCACGCCTTTTGGAAGCAACGGCGTGGCTGGAGCTCGAGCCGAGAGGTGGAGCTAGAGCGGCAGTAAGAATAGGGCCACCCCTCCCCCCCACTAACATGGCACACAAGCAAGCGTAACAGCAACGCACGTCCACTGAAACCCCTCACTCACCCCTGTGGAGGTGGTGACCCTGGCGTTCTGGCCCAGGTCGCCGAGCCCCGACAACGCGTGCTGCACCGCGTGCTGCACCACGCGGGAGACACGCCACGCACCACGCCAGAGACACGCCACGCACCGCACCACGGCGTTGGAGTCGGTCAAGCAATCCCGCAGGGCTTTTGGGGGCGGACGACAGTTGTTGTCGTTGTTGTTGTCGTGCATTGTTGTTGTTGTTGTTGTGCGCCACGTCATTTAGCATTACGCGGCACGCCGTCCCTCACAGTTACTCTGGCTGTAAACGTGTAAACGTCAACAGCCGAGAATCTCATTCTACTCCGAGCGTATTTACAGGGGGGCTCAAGACTCATTCCCGCCTCCTCCTCCTCCTCCTCCGTGTCAACGCCTCTACACGGCTACTCTCTCTCTCTGTACTGAAGAACGTGCGGTTTAAACTCCGTCGAACCACCGCTAAACATCGGAGGGATTCGCCCTCAACATCGCAGCGGGCTTCAGTTTGACATGGAAACAAATAGAGGCAGAATCTTGACAATCGCAACCCCGAATTTTTATTTCGCCCCACTAACCTACTCATCACCTACCCCACCTCGCCAAACCTCGCCAAACCTCGCCAACCTCTACCCCACATGCAGGGGGGCGAGGGAGGTGACGGAGGGAGGTGAGGAGCCTTGGCAACAGTGAACGCGAGTGTGGAGCGGCGCCCTCCCACGCGTAGCCGGCGCCACCCACCCACCCACCCTCACCTCACCTCACCTGTATCTGCTGCACGTCGCCCATGTTGGAGGGCACGTTGAAGGTGCCCATCATCATGTAGCCACCGCTCCCGTTGCGATCGGGGTGAGGCCCCGTTCCGCCCCCGCCCCCGCCCGCACCCCCCGGGCCCCCCCCTGACCCCCCCCCACCGCCGCCACGCTGGGGGCCCCCAGCGCCGGCAGCAGACGCCGAGGACTGTGCCCCTCCGGGCCCCACGGCCGGAGGGCGGGAGGGTGGAGGTGCCCGCTCCACCAGGTGGATCACCTTGCCGTGGACGTCTGCAGGGGGGTGGTGGGGGATGGGGAGAGGGGGGGGGCGGCGAGGGGGGGGGGGGTCACATTGCCAAGGTGATGCAACAAACCTGGCTGGACGCTGTGGGATACGGGTGACGTCACCATCGCCGGAGTGAATGCCGGAAAACCATGGAAGCCTTTGTAGCTCAGGTCTACCAATCAGGTACTCGACGTGGGTCGACCAATCGGGTTTGAGGACGTGGGGGTACCGGTGGAGGCGGGGGGGGGGGGGCGGCACCCGCACAGATCAAAGAGCAGTTCTAAAAGAAATTAAGTTTTCAATCGAGAGGATTTACGAAAACGAAACTAAAACTTTTTATTCCATCAGGCAAGGCCCACCGAGCGATAAAGCTCTCGTTCAGAAACGACCTGGCTGTCACAAACGATAGCTCAACAAAGCGGCCTATCACGTGGAAATGGTACAGCTGCAGCAAAATATTCTCAAGGCACGTCACAATTCTAACTGTGGAGGGAAAAACTGGGGGGGGGGGGGAGCTGGAGAAAATCCACGCCACCACGAGGAGAGAGAGGAGAGAGAGAGAGATACGTAAACTCCAAATATACAACAGGCGTCGTCGTCAGGGCCGGGATCGAACCCATGAGCTCCTGTATACCAGGCGAGGGCGTTAACATCTCTCAGCCACCCCCGTGCATAGCTCCAGTGGCTTCCCGATATCGGAAGGAGCGCGGCTGAGGGTGGCGACTTGTGGCCAACAGCCAATGGCGTACGGACGCCCGGTGATGGGGGGGGGGGGGAAGACAACCCACCATACTCCTTCAGCTTCTTGTCATCCTGCAGAACTCTGCCTTGGTAGATGAGCCTCTGTTTGTCGCTGGCAATGGCCACAGACGTCGCGATCCTCTCCTTGAACTCCTTCACCGTGATCTGCGGACGCCGGCGGGGAGGGGATGGCAAGGCAGCTCAGCCGCACGGCAACAGGTTCCCATCCGCGCGGCCGCATTCTATTTATCCATAAGAGAAGGTTTCGTTGGGTTAAATCGCATCATCAAACCCACCACCACCACCACCACCCGACACGCACAATTAGTAAGGTTGTGTAAACGCAAACGTGGCCAGAGAGTTACTAGTTCAGCACTAATCGGTGTGCGTGTGTGTGTTGGAGAGTAAACCAACACTACCAGACTTTGATTTGAAGCTTTCGTGGCTGCACGAATCCACACTCTTTGGTTCTTTCGGCAAAGTCACGTGGGTAGAAATAAAACGAAATAAATCACGACGTTTCGGACGCAACGCAAGCGCCCATCTTCAGGTGAAAATCGCGACAGCCGCGACGTCTGCTGTGAGCGGCACCATGTCTGCTGCCTTGTGAAGAGAAGCCGTTACCAGCAAGAGTTTATAGAAGTTTTTGAGAACTTATATAAACTCTTGCCGGCTCTAGCGGCACGGCGTGCGATGTGTTGACATCGCGGGCACCACGTGTATGTGGGTGCGGTACCGGCCCTAGAGGGGCTCGGTGAGCACTGACCGACAGTGCTGGATGGCACCACAACAGTCGTTCATCTTTTTGGGGGGGGGGTTGCATCTTTTCGCAAGGATTTTTTGGGGTTGGTTCGCGTAAATATAAACGTTGTGTCGTGAACCGCCACCGTTTGGCACTGCCGGTGAGTAAGGGCTTTGTGTCACGTAAACAAACGTGGCCAATTAGCGACTAGTTCAGCACCACCGCGTGTGCGATGGAGAGTAAACCCACGATGTTTACAATTTGAGTTCCGTGACGTTTCACGGGACGATTACACCAATACCAACCAGCATTATATTTCGATTTAAAGCTTTCGTGACTGCAATGATTCATCTTCTTTGGTTCTTTCGGTAAAGTCACGTAGAAATGAGAATAAAATAATGAAAATAATAACAGAATAAAATTCTCACGACGCTTCGGCCACAACACAAGGAAAGCTACTCTTACTTTTTCCATAAACTAAAGCCAACTAAACTATTTTTTTTTATTTTACCAGGTAAGGCTCAACAAGCTATGTAGCTTTTTTTCAGCAACGACCTGGCCACAAATGACAGCTCAACAAAGTGGCTTATCATGTGGAAATATATAGCAGCAGCCAAATACTCTAAAACGCATGGTGACGTCGATTCAAATGTGGAGGGGAAAAAAAACGGAGGACCCAGGGAAAAAATCCATGCGGCCACGGAGAGACACGCAAACTCCAAATATACAGCGAGGGAAAAAAAGTATTTGATCCCCTGCTGATTTTGTACGTTTGCCCACTGACAAAGAAATGATGAGTCTAATTTTAATGGTAGGTTTATTTGAACAGTGAGAGACAGAATAACAACAACAAAAATCCAGAAAAACGCATGTCAAAAATGTTATAAATTGATTTGCATTTTAATGAGGGAAATAAGTATTTGACCCCCGTCTGCAAAACATGACTTAGTACTTGGTGGCAAAGCCCTTGTTGGCAATCAGAGGTCAGACGTTTCTTGTTGTAGTTGGCCACCAGGTTTGCACACATCTCAGGAGGGATTTTGTCCCACTCCTCTTTGCAGATCTTCTAAAAGTCATTAAGGTTTCGAGGCTGACGTTTTTTTTGGGGGGGTATTTTTTTGCACACAGGAATATTTCTGCTGTTTTTTCATGGATTTTCTGTTTGCACAGTCACAGTCACTTCAAGATGCTGTTCTTGTTCGAATTTTTTGTTTGTTGTGGTTGCACCCGATTCAAGAGCCGAATGGCTCGCAGGGCTATACCAAAATAAATGAACTGAAACTGGATCGTCGCACAATCACCCAGCCCCCACTGGGTTTCCCTGGCCTAACGGCGTTACTTGATGCAGGCCGCTATCGCCGTTGCCGCCTGTTGAGCCGTGGCTGACGCTGTCACCAGGTAAGTAGTGGTAACCGCGTGTAATGCACAATACCCACTACACATTCATGAACGTGCGTTTAAGACTAAGTGGCAACTGCTATACATTTCCACGTGATGATAAGGGTTTGTGGCAAGGTCACATCTGAAAGAGAGCCATATATTGCTCAGCGTGCCTTACCTGCTAAAATTAAATTAGTTGAGAGTTTAACACTACTATCCTGGCACGATAAAAAACAACATTCTGTTCTCCTACAATGCGGCGGTTGTTGCGGCTGCGCTGCTGAAGAACACCGTGTTATGGGAAAAAAAAAAATCGCGATATAATAAATAATATAAGGGGGGGGGGGGTAAAGCACAGTCTGCGACAACACCGTGGAGATGCGTTAATGCAGGGCCTTGTGCGACGACGACGACGATGCTACGCCGGGGCGGCTGCCGTTACGACGGCTTACTCCTACCCGCAGCGCGACGTAGTTTTTGCGTTCGCTCGATCGCGTCATATCCAATGCAGGAGACGTAACACGGGCTGCACAAATACCGAGGGGATGCGTGGTGGACAGCATCCAAGCAGCACACCCTTTGGCTATTTCGGTGACGTCACGTAGGTATGACGTAAAAACAAAATTATACCTGCGCCAGTTTTACCTAAAAAGAACCCAAGGGAGAATGGATTCCCGCAGTCACGAAAGCTCCAAATAAAAATCCAGCAGCATCCCAATGCCTCGTGGCGATGACGCTACGCCGAGCCAGACGCAAGACCAATTTATTCCTACGCCGTAGTTCCGTTTCGCTCGGGACCGCGTCTTGTATCCCATTCACATCCACGTTATTAAAAAAAAAAAGCATGCGTTTCCCCAATTACATTAATCGTGTTGTACATCCACCGTCGCGTTGTGAACACAACAGGCGGCACTGTAGGAGAATGAGACCGCACGTTGTAATATAGGGGAGCGCCTTACCTCCTCGGGCACGGAAAAGGCCCGGGTCTGCGAATCGAGCGTCTTGACCGTCACGTCCAGCATGGCGCCGTCCGGAACGCCTGTCAGACAAGAGACACAGCGCGGCCACGGTCAGAGACGGAGCGTCTGTCAGACAAGAGACACAGCGCGGCCACGGTCAGAGACGGAGCGTCTCTCAGACAAGAGACACAGCACGGCCACGGTCAGAGATGGAGCGTCTCTCAGACAAGAGACACAGCGCGGCCACGGTCAGACGGAGCGTCTCTCAGACAAGAGACACAGCACACGCACGGTCAGAGACGGAGCGTCTGTCAGACACAGAAACACAGCGCACGCACGGTCAGAGACGGAGCGCCTGTCAGACACAGAAACACAGCACGGCCACGGTCAGATGGAGCGTCTCTCAGACAAGAGACACAGCACACGCACGGTCAGAGACGGAGCGTCTGTCAGACAAGAGACACAGCACACGCACGGTCAGAGACGGAGCGTCTCTCAGACAAGAGACACAGCGCGGCCACGGTCAGACGGAGCGTCTCTCAGACAAGAGACACACGCACGGTCAGAGATGGAGCGTCTGTCAGACAAGAGACAGCGCGGCCACGGTCAGACGGAGCGTGTGTCAGACAAGAGACACAGCACACGCACGGTCAGAGACGGAGCGTCTCTCAGACAAGAGACACAGCGCGGCCACGGTCAGAGACGGAGCGTCTCTCAGACAAGAGACAGCGCGGCCACGGTCAGAGACGGAGCGTCTCTCAGACAAGAGACACAGCACACGCACGGTCAGAGACGGAGCGTCTGTCAGACAAGAGACACAGCACACGCACGGTCAGAGACGGAGCGCCTGTCAGACACAGAAACACAGCACGGCCACGGTCAGATGGAGCGTCTCTCAGACAAGAGACACAGCGCGGCCACGGTCAGACGGAGCGTCTCTCAGACAAGAGACACAGCACATGCACGGTCAGAGACGGAGCGTCTCTCAGACAAGAGACACAGCGCGGCCACGGTCAGACGGAGCGTCTCTCAGACAAGAGACACAGCACACGCACGGTCAGAGACGGAGCGTCTCTCAGACAAGAGACACAGCGCGGCCACGGTCAGACGGAGCGTCTCTCAGACAAGAGACACAGCACACGCATGGTCAGAGACGGAGCGCATGTCAGACGCAGAAACACAGCGCGGCCACGGTCAGATGTCCTGATCACCCGTCAGACAAGAGACACAGCACACGCACGGTCAGAAACAGAACGCATGTCAGACAGACGGACACAGCATGACCGTGCTCAGCGTTCCCGAGCGCCTGTCAGACAGAGAGACACTGCAAGCCACCGTTAGCAACGGAGACCCCCCCCCCCCCCCAAAGGAACCGGTCAATGTCCCACGCAGACTCCAGTCAATCGGTCGGCAGCCTCGACCGCCACAACCCTTGCCACCTCCACTTTGGATGAGCCCGGGACGGTGATCACTCACTGGAGGAGTCCCTCAGCTAGTGGAGGTCAGCAAGCAGCGGTGGCATTGTACAACACGCACCGCTAATCTTTTTTTTATATATATTCGATATGTTTATTCTACCCACCGCTATGCTTAATTTTTTTAATGAAAAAAACCCTGGAAAATGGGCTGAGTCAGGCAAAGCTAGATACGTCAAATTTTTTTTAAAATTTTTTTTTTACAAATTAAAAACCTTTTTTTTTGCGAAAAGCACAGCCTGAAATTTAGGCTCTCACCGGTGCCGGCTCAAGTGCCTCCGACACAGCCAGCACGAAGCTCCTCTCGAACGAGGTCACCCTCGCACCCAGCGCTTGGACTCTAGCTCCTCAACGACGATGGCTCACGGTCAGTCTCGCCGACACGGCCATTATAACTAACTGCCCCACACGCGCCCAGAGGCGATGCACAACTCCAATCCCAACGTTTAAAGCCTAGACCACCTTGGGGATTCGGTCTCGGCATCGGCGACACGGCCATTATGAACCGCCGCCGCCACTCCACTCGCCGACACTCAAGGCACGTCCACACACCGCTGTATCATCATTAGCATTCCGTGGCAGCGGCGACGGCTCGTGCGCCAGAAGACGCCAGCGGCACGTGCCACCACGGTCCACCCGAGGCGGCATCGGCGTCGCGCGCAAACAGCGCTGGGGGGGTCTTGCCGACCGCTCAAAGCCCGGATTGAAAACTCACTTCGTGTGTGTGGTGTGTGCGCGCTAGTGAGCTCATTAAGAGAATCGTCAAGTTCAAGGCCCTGGTGCAGAGCAGAGCATGTACATGCGTACGTGTGCATGTAGAACTTCCTTCACGTCATATGTAGCCAACCGTGCCAAAATATGCGGTGCTGGGGAAAAGACAAACTAAACACAAAAAGCGCTCTTCCTTCCGATGCTGGGAAGGCACTGGAGCAATGCACTTTTTAAATAATACAGATTGAAAACGAATTTCTGTCGAACTGCTTGTTGTGGCGTTTAGTTTGTCGTCCTTCCCTCTCCCCTCCCATTGCACCTCCGATCAGCACGGTTTGCTTGGATACGTATGGTGTCAAAGAAGTTTCAATGTACACACACACACACATAGGGTGCACGCCAAACAGAACCCGCACATCTCAAGGCCACTTATCTCCCTCCCTCCTCCCACCAGCAGCAGCGTAAGATTAAAGGCACCCCCACACAAAAACCCGCTCTGCGAGCGTTACAATGGACCTCAACCCAGCCACCCCGTCACAATTTGTGAGCCTCCCACTCGTTTGCAGGAGGTAAGGGGAAGCCCATCATCCACACAGCAGCACCCCCCAGGAGGAACCATAACAACGTTGACGACTTGCCACTGCTCCCTTTACAATGAGTCTACTGCAGGAGAAGCCCCGTCAACGACCACCTAACGACTAATCACTTAACAACGGGCCTCCATAGAGCAGTGTGTGGTGTACAGTAGTGGTGTACAGTGTAGCGTACAATAATGTAGTGTGAGAATAGGTTGTTTTCCCCTTTTTTTCTGGTAACAAAAACAGCTGTGTTGAGATGTTAAAACAAACTGAAACCCTTTACAAGGAATCATGTCTGCATTAACCGCAATACTTGTGGTCAGAATGCAAACAAAAAAACACTGATAATATATTGATTGGCATTGTCTTTGAAACGAATTGGTCCACACCAGCTAAGGCTTTCTTTTGAGCCTAGTCTCAAAAACGGTGTTTGACCAGAGGACACCAAAAGGCGTACTAATAATGTGTAGTGTGTAGCGATGGCAGGCCACCATAGAGCCCAATGTGTTCGCTTACCGATCATTCCCCTGTTAACGACAGACTACTGTAGGGTACAGTAATATTAATGCATCAATTAGCCGTCTTCCTTTTAATATTACGCGTTTATGTTGTTGGCATCTTCACGTATCCATATCCATTGTTTGAATATTATAAAGTATGTTTTTGGGTGAACAAGGCGTAACTCTCAATCCTATCGGAACGAATTTAGCCTTGAACGTGTACCGAGGGCCGACTCGCCTGACCAATTACCCTCGTTAAGAGGAGGGGGTTCTACTGCATTCTGAAGCACGCCACACGGCAGAGGCAGGAGCGGCAAGCGCCTCATTAAGTGGACACGCAAGGTATGAATCGAGATTGAAAACTAATTTCTAATTTCTTTAGAACTGCTCTTCCTCCGATGAAGAAGTTCACATAAACATAACTTGACAAGTTGGAAAAACAAAATGTTGAAAATTTTCCATTTAAAGCTTTCGTGACTGCAGGGATTCGTCTTCTTGGTTCTTTCGGTAAAGTCACCACGTAGAAAGGGGGAAAAAAAACCGTAAGATAAAATTCTCACGACGTTTCGGCCACAACACAAGCAGCCGTCCTCAGGTGAAGAAACAGAACTGTCGGAAAGACAGCGCTCCAATGAACACTGCTAAGCTTGGCAGCGCCTTTTAAGCTGGGTGGGAGGAGCAGAGCGCCTTGACAAAGGAGTTTACATATCAACAGAAGAATTTAGTATTGAAGTAGCTGTGTTAATGTGAGAGATTAGCAGGATGTTAAAGTCAGACATTAGCAAGTAACATCATTCTAATCTCCTGGTTACATGCTAATTTCTGACTTTAACAAGCCGACGGAAACTAAAACGAGAAACTATATTCATTTTAACAGGTCAGGCCAACTGAGCAACAGCTCTTTTTCAGAAAAGACTTTGCCACAAATGACAGCTCAACTTAGTGGCTTCTCATCATCACGTGAAAATGCATAGCCCACCAAGCATTCTAAAACGCGTGATGTCGATTCTAAATGTGGAGGGCAAAATCGGAGGACCCGGAGAAAATCTACGCGACCACGGGGAGAGAGAGACACGCAAACTCCAAATATACAGCAGGAGTCTGGGTCGGGATCAAACCCACGACCTCCTGCATACCAGGCAAGGTAGTTAACATCTCACCACAGAGAGACACACGCAAACTCTAAATATTATACAGCAGGTATCGTCAGGATCTGGATCGAACCCACGACCTCCTGTGTACCAGGCAAGGTAGTTAACATATAACAACAGAGAGACACGCAAACTCCAAATATACAGCAGGAGTCTGGGTCGGGATCAAACCCACGACCTCCTGCATACCAGGGCAAGGTAGTTAACATCTCTCCCTGGTGGTGGCAAAGATTTTTCTCCGGGTCTTCCGGTTTTTTCCTCCCGCGTTTAGAATCGACATCGCGCGTTTGGAGTATTTTCGGGTGCTATACACTTCCAGGCGATAAGCCCACTTCGTTTTAACGTGTGGCCAAGTCGCTTTGACCACAAAAGGACTACGTAAGCTCGGTGGCACTCGCACAGCCCTTTTGCCTATCCGCTGCTGGATGAATTCCTCCTCGCGCCGTGCTCCCGATCCCGCCCGTGCGTTTGTTGCTCGGCCATACTTCGCCACGCACAGCCGGCCCGTGCGGGTTGCTCGAGGGGTGACGTCGCAAAAGACCGGTTGAGATACCACTTGCCGCGGACATCGGGCGTGCCCGGTAATCGAACTCGGGTGGCCGGGTTCATTCATCGCGCAGCGAACGAACCACCCCAGCTGCTGCACTGCCGTTCCACCCCACTGCTCCCTGTGTAACCATCATCGGCCATGATAAATCCACCGCTAGGTGAAGGCCTTAACACGTCATGTGTGCAGGCCGTCTTTCGCACCATACGTAAACCATTATCACCGGCCATGGTCAATCCACAGCTGGACGAAGGCCTCCCCAAGCCACCATCACCGGCCATGGTCAATCCACTGCTGGTCGAAGGCCTCCCCAAGCCATCGGCTACGATCCATCCACTGCTGGATGAAGGCCTCACTTCCCAAGCCGCCGCCGTAACGATTCGCGTAGTAGCAGCAGCAGCAGCAGCCCTGCTGTACACCACGAGCCGATTCAATCGCTCCATCTCCACGGTTGGACGTGCTGTAGAACACCTCTCGGAACACGGCAAGACGCACGCTTAAGCGATCTCGGCTCCGCATTTTGTCGTCGACTCTGCTCAGCAACAAGCACGCACTGTATCGCTCCGGATGACCGCTGCAAAGTATGATCTTGTGTTTTGATTATAGGTGTGCTGATCTTCAAAGGTGCATTGGAAGTTTTTGATACTCCTACTGTTATGGAGTGACACATGCTGCCAGCTATGGCTGCAAAGTTTGGTCTTACATGTTATGCGTATCGTTCATTGTAAAATTTCATTCACAGTTCCCTATGATCACTGTTACATTGTTTTTGTAGCTTTATTTTGGCGATTCCGAAAACGTTTTGGTTTAGCCATGTTCGTTTGTTGTAGTACAGAGTTAAGACTGATAACTTTAATCTAGATTGTCTTACGGTTGTTGTTATTGTTTGACCTGCATCCCACTGGGAGTTTTGCACACAGCGTTGACACGCGGTGCTTTTTCTGGAAGACTTTGCTGTGTTTTCCTGGATTTTTTTTCTGTTGTGCGTCGTCGCTTTAAGACGTTTTCTTGTTCACGTTTTTGTTTGTTGTGGTTGCACCGGATTCAAAGGCTCACAGGGCTATACCTAATACATGAAACTGAACAGACAAAGACACCCCCACACACCCCGTGTAGCCTGTAAGAGAGACAGTAGGGGGCAAGTGCTGTTAGAACAGCACCTATGAGAGCCGGCACGGCACACGAGGGGGTGGGGGTGGCCGACACCACGCTCGGCCGCCTTTGTCTCCCTCGGGACGATGTTGCGCACCACTCCAGGTACTCATTTGAGTCCGAGTCGACCTAGGGGAGGCCCAGGTGCCAGTTCAGATAGTCGTCGCTGGTGTTGCTGGCCGTGAGCGGGAGTCGCCAGATTCGTAGCGCAACCATCACCACCACCATCATCACCACCAACCATTATCACCACCACCACCAACCATCATCACCAACACCAACAACAACCATCACTATACCACCAACAACCCACACTATACCACCAACAACCCAACAACAACCATCATCACCACCAACAACAAAACAACAACCATCACCGCCACCACCAACCATCACCACCACCACCAACCATCACCACCACCACCAACCATCACCACCACCACCAACCATCACCACCAACAACAACAAAACAACAACCATCACTATACCACCAACAACCCAACAACCACCACCAACCATCACCACCACCACCAGTAACCAAACAACAGCCATCATCACCACAACCATCAACAATAACAAACATCACCACCACAACCATCAACAATAACAAACATCACCACCACCACTACAACAACAACGCCAACAGCCAAACGACAACCAACTTAACGTCACAACAGAGGCCGGCAGGCCTCGGCGCAGCGGACAAGGCCGCGAAATCTCCCGTCACGAACCGCCTCACGCTGTGGCCACAACTCGTTTAAATAAACAATCGACATCATCACCACCACACCACCAAACCGTTAAAACAACAAATCCGTGCGAGTTATCCCACCGCTTAAACTCCGCTTAACACGGCGCAGCGAGCGAGGTAGGCCACCCTCCTGAGGCCTAGCTCAGGCTTTCTCCCTCTGGCGTGAGGCCCACACTCACCCCTGCCCACACGGCCCGGCGGAACTTCTCTCTTGGGCGCAGCGAGGCGAGTTAGCTGCGCGAGACGACGACGACAATAACAAAGATGATGATGATGATGGTGTTGTTGTTGTTGACGACAACAACGACGGCTTCAAGTTGTATCCCCCCTCCCCTAACGCGTCCAGTCGGCCAATTTCTTTGGCTCGCTACTCTGAGGCGAATTTTTTTCACGTTCCCAGCCCCTTAAAAGCCCCGCCCCCCCCTCGCCCTGCCCCGCCCCCCCTCGCCCTGCCCCGCCCCCCCTCGCCCTGCCCCGCCCCCCCTCGCCCTGCCCCGCCCCCCCTCGTCCTGCCCCGCCCCCCTCGCCCCGCCCCCCCTCGCCCTGCCCCCCTCGCCCTGCCCCGCCCCCCCTCGCCCTGCCCCGCCCCCCCTCGCCCTGCCCCGCCCCCCCTCGCCCTGCCCCGCCCCCCCTCGCCCTGCCCCGCCCCCTCCCTCGCCTTGCCCCGCCCCCCCTCGCCCTGCCCCGCCCCCCTCGCCCTGCCCCGCCCCCCCTCGCCCTGCCCCGCCCCCTCTCGCCCTGCCCCGCCCCCCCTCGCCCTGCCCCGCCCCCCCTAGCCCCCGCCCCGCCCCGCCCCCCCGCGTGCCACGGATACCGTGCAGGATAAATTTTCCACCGAATTATCGTGATCTATTTGTACGGTTAATATCGAATTAAAGCTTTCCTGACCGCAGAAATGACTCATTGGTTTTTTCCGGTTAAAATCACGTATGTAGACATACAATAACAATTATATTTCTACATACGTGACGTTAACCGAACAAACCAATGAGCATTTGTACGGTTATTTTTAGTTTTCTTCACGGGAGATTATCGATTATCCCGGCGATTTCTCGGGGGGGGGGGATGGGGTGGAGGGGTAAACGCCGGAGTTTCTTGTTTTAAAAACGTCGGGACATTATTTACAATCGCTAATTTGCGCAAATTCCCTGCGTGACATTATGTTCATCGGTATTGTTGTGCGTATGTTTGTTTGGTTTTTTTTAGCGCCTCAAATATATTCATATTCTTAGTTCTTTCGGTAAAGTCACGTTGAAGGGAAACAACAAAATAATAAAATATATATAAACAATAAAAATTCTCACGACGTTTCGACCATAACACAAACGGTCGTCTTCAGGTGTGTTGGTTTGCATAAATTTAGAGAGACAATTTCAACCGAGAAGATGGATTCTATCTTAGCAATCATTGGAAAGATTTGATAAACCATTTCAGGTCTTAATTGATTGTTCACGCTTACAGTGGCTTTCAGACAGCATACATTATAAAAAAAAATTCGTCTCCCCCCTCCTCTTTTCAGAACATAGATGGACTAGTCCTAAATAAACTGCCAAATCGCTGCGCGTGGCGCTAACGTTTTTTTATAAATAAATAAATACACCGTTTAAAAATAAATTTATGCAAACCAACACACCTGAAAACGACCGTTTGTGTTATGGTCGAAACGTCGTGAGAATTTGTTATTGTTTTATATATATTTTATTATTTTATTGTTTCCCTTCAACGTGACTTTACCGAAATAACTAAGAATATGAATTACTGCAGTCACGAAAGCTTTAAATCAAAATGTAACCGCCTCAAATATGTTGACTATCAATGAAATTGGCATCGGCAAATGTGCAAATGGACACAAAATAAATATCCTACCGTTAAAAGTTACCGTGGACTCCAATCATCTCAATAAGACTGCACCACGGGGTGATGTCTGCAGTAGGACTACTATGCTCTTCTTTCCACACATTCGTGCACTTTGACTGTCGCCGGACTAACGAGGACGCCGAAAGTTACATAGTTCATAGTTTCATTTTATTTGGTATATAGCCCTGTGAGCCATTCGGCTCTTGAATCCGGTGCAACCGCAACAAACAAAAAAACACGAACAACATCTTAAAGTGACTATGTGTGACTTTGTGCAAACAGAAAGTACAGGGAAATAAATATCAAAATATTCCTGAAATAGCACCGTACACCAACGCTGTGTGGAAAAATCCCAGTGGGATGCAAGTCAAACAACAACAACAACACAACTAAGATTAAGGCCATCAGTCTAACTCCGTACTACAATAAACAAAAACATGGCCAAAAAAACTTTTCGAAATCACCAAAATAAAAGCCATAAATCCAATGTAACAGTGATCATAGGGACTGTGACCGAATTTTTAACAATAAACTACATAAATAAATTATAACACCAAAATCTAGAGCCATATTTTAGGCCACTGAATAGCAGTGGCAGCTAGGGTTGTACAACTCCTCTAGAGCAGTTTTGAGTGAAGCAACTTTTCGCCGGATCGCACCGTCTCTATATTTTCCGGTTTTTTTTTAAATATATATTAGCTGCATATACGTGCAGTGTTTTTATTGTTTCAAGTTGTATGTACGTAGTGTATACTGTACCATATGCAATATTTGACACGGAAATCCAGCGTAGCTGCCTTTGTTCGTCAAGCACGTGGTGATGCCGATGGCTGGACTGGTTCAAGCGTTTGGATAAATTTCCACACGATGAGCCACTTCGTTGAGCTATCACTTGTAATTGCTAGGTCAGGGCTTCTGAACAAGACCTAAATAGCTCGGTGGGCCTTACCTAGTAAAATACTTTAGTTGTGGACATTACCTGGCAAAGCGTCACGGTTACTCGAATGGTAAATGTAGTAGTGGGTTTACTCTACAACACACAGCCGGTTAGTGCTGTACTAGTATACACTATACTATAATTGTTAATGTTGTAGTGGGTTTACTCTACAACACACAAGCAGTTAGTACTGTACTAGAATACACAATACACTATAATTGTTCATGTAGTAGTGGGTTTACTCTCCAACACACAACCGGTTAGTTCTGTACTAGTATACACTACACTATAATTGTTAATGTTGTAGTGGGTTTACTCTACAACACACAACCGGTTAGTGCTGTACTAGTATACACTATACACTACACTATAACTGTTAATGTAGTAGTGGGTTTACTCTACAACACACAAGCAGTTAGTGCTGTACTAGTATACACAATACACTATAATTGTTCATGTAGTAGTGCGTTTACTCTCCAACACACAACCGGTTAGTGCTGAACTCATAACGAATTGACGCACGTTTGTGTTTGTGTGACACAACGTTACTAATTGGCTGTGGTGGTGGGTTAACAACACATGCGTATATATCTACGCCATCTAACCCAACCAAACCTTTATTCTTGATTTGAAGCTTTCGTGACTGCAGGAATCCATACTCTCTGGTTCTTTCGGTAAAGTCACGTAGGTAGAAAAAAATATAATAAAAGACAACACGACGTACTCTTTGGTTCTATTCGGTAAAGTCACGTAGGTAAGAAATACGTGACTTTACCGAATAGAACCAAAGAGTATGGATCCTTGCAGTCACGAAAGCTTCAAATCTAGAATAGAAAACACGACGTTTGGGTCGGAACACAAGTTCATTTACTTGCTAATTTCTCCAGCCCCACCCATCCCTGCACGCCACAAACCCTTCCCCCCTCTCCCCCGTGAACTCCTACAGCCACGATTCGACAAAACTCCTTCCCCACCCTTCCCCCCCCCCCCCCCCGTGCCTATATATAAAGCCACAACAGCAGATTATTTTCTCACCTGAAGACGGACGCTTGTGTTGCGACCGAAACGTCGTGTTTTTTTTCTATCTACGTGACTTTACCGAAAGAACCAGAGAATAGGAAAACCTTCATTGTGGAAAGATGCAACCAAAAAAAACTAGCCACTACATTGTGGAAAGGCATCTGGGTACTGACCAGCCCAACTTGTTTATCACCAAAAAGTAAAACATACAAGTTTATACAATTATACAAGTATAGTGTATTAGCGCCGACTGTGGCCCAGCAACGGCAACTGCGGTGGATGAGCAGTACACAAGCCGGTAAAGCAAATACACGGCTGTGTGTGTGTGTGTGTCGGCAGGGCGGAGGAACTGGGGCGAGGGTCATGGAAGCCCCCTTCTGGAAGCCTCTGGAACCCGCTAGGCGGTCCGACAAGGGAGGCGCGGCCAGGGCGGAGCCAGGCCGCGTCGTGTAACATAAAAGCAGCGGAGAGCGGGGAGCCCGTGGCTGCCGGCTCTGGGAAGTGGACTAGTCTCGTCGTCGTCCCCGTCGTCGCCGCCGTCTTCGCTAGCTACACGGTCAGGGTTGTGTTAAGGCGAGGCGACTTGGGAGATCGCGAGGACGGACCTGGGAACCTGAAGGCGTTAATAAAGAGGGTGCTCCTGAAAGACCTTGTCTCCTCCCGCTCCGCTGAGACGACACATTTAAGACCGAAGCAGCAGCAGCAGCAGTAGCAGGAGGATTTCTCCACAACTCTGTGGCTGTCGCCTGATGAGGCTGCTGCTTGTTGTGGTGTTTGTTGTTGTGGTTCTTGTTGTGGTGTTTGTTGTGGTTGTTGCTGTTGTAATCGCCGGCGAAAAGTCACAGTTACTCGAATTGTAAATGCTGTAGTGTGGGTTTATTCTCCAACAAAGACAAAGATCCCCCGTGTAGCCTTAATGGACTGTAGGGGCAAGTGCTGTTAGCGAGCACCTATGAAGGCCGGAACAGTACAAGAGGGGGTGGGTGGCCAGCACCACGCCCGACCGCCTTTGTCTCCCCAGTGGCGATGTTTACACACCGCACCAGGTACTCATTTGAAGCTGAGTCGACCTAGGGGAGGCCCATGACCGGTTCAGATAATCGTCACTGGTTTTGGCCGTGAGCGGGAATCGAACCCAGGTCGCCGGGTTCATAGCGCAGCGCGCTAACCGCTACACTATCGCTCCCCATCACATACACACAGACAGCGGTTAGTGCTGAACTAGTAACTAATTGGCACGTTTTGTTCACGTGACAAACCCTAACTGATTTGGCTGTGTCGGGTGGTGGTGGGATTTACAACACATTTACAATTATGTGACCGAACCCTCAACACACAAAAAAAATACTTTATCATGAAATCGTACACTTGAATCCAGATTGAGCCTGCGTCCTCGAGATCAACGTGGGCATCAGTAAAACATACACACGGTACTGGCGGTGTCAAGATCGGCTTCTGTGAAGGAGGAGGCTTGTGAGGGACGCTGCCACTGGGCAGTTGGAGGCAGTCGCTCTCGAGCAATAACAGCGGAGGGTAGTGGAGCGAACGTCACAGCAACGAGCGAAGCGCCGGGCGGATAAAACACAGCGAGTTGACACAGTACGGGGCACAGGTGGTGGTGCATTAGCCACTCATCTCAGTCCGCCAACCCATGGCACCTGCAGGATCTGTCCCGTGACCTCCTGCACCTAGCCTGGCACAGTAGGGGTCACAACTGGTGCATCTGCCAGTTATCTCAGTCAGCCAACCCAGGGCACCTGCTGGGTCTGTCCCGTGACCTCCTGCACCTAGCCTGGCACAGTAGGGGTCACAACTGGTGCATCTGCCAGTCACACAGTCAGCCAATGCATGGCACCTGCAGGGTCTGTCCTGAGACCTCCTGCACCTAGCCTAGCACAGTAGGGGGTACACAACACTTCAACGTTATCCAAATCAATTGTTGGCAAGTATGTTCTGCCACTGCCGATAGTTGTATTTGAGATAATTTAATATTTCTTTGGTGTTCCTTTAGTCTTACGCTGATGTTACGTCCCGTCTGACCAATGTAGCATCTGCCACATAAACAATTAATCCGATATACACCTTCTATTGATAATTTAGGCAATTCATCTTTAGTGCATGATACTAGATTTTTAAATTTTGTGCACTGTACCAAATCTTACTTTAATGTTTTGCTTTTGCAAAACACGGGCTGATTTGTCAATTACTCCTGAGATATATGGTATTTAATTTTTTTTAACAATCTGATCGCTTTCAGCAGTGTTGCTTTGCGTTCGTGATTTGGCATTCAGTGCTCTGTTAATTTGAGCATTATTGTGGCCATTCTGTCGTAGTGCTTCTTTAACGTGTCTAATCTTTCTCACTAGACTTTCACCATCTGACACTGTTTTTGCCCGATGTATATCGGATTAATTGTTTGTGGTAGATGCTATATTGGTCAGACGGGACGTAACATCAGCGTAAGACTAAAAAAACACCAAATAAATATTAAATTATTTCAAACACAACTGTTGGCAGTGGCAGAACATGCTTGCCAACAATTGATTTTGATAACGTTGAAGTGTTGTGTAAAACTAATTATTACTGGCAAAGACGAATTAGATAATCCATTGAAATGGAGAGAAATAGAAATAGCTTTAATCGCTCTGACAGCTACAGGCTTAGTGCGGCCTGGAAGCGTATTATTCATGAATACATATTACAATTCCTTATAGGGGAAACACTGATTACTAACGTAGTATATAATTACAATAATACACATTACAACTAAACTAATCTACAACTTATTACTAATCATAATAATCTAACCCCCCCCCCCGCGTCACCTTTAATTTCTGCACTTGAGTGGTTATAGTAATTGGGTTCAGTTATTAAAAAATACACATTACAACTAATTACTAATCTACAACTTATTACTAATCTATTATATACTTACAATAGCCCCCCCCCCACCTCAATCACTGCACCTGATTGGGTTAACTGATGATGACGTCACCGTGCTGCTGCTCTATTTAAGACCGGGAGCAAGTGGAGGGCTTCACCATTCTGGCGAATTTGCCCGATGATGCTGGATGTAATCACCAGCGAAACGTCACAGTACTCAAAACTTGTAAATGTTGTGGATTCACTCTTCAACGCACCGGTGGGCTAAAGTAGTGAACTATTTTGTCTTTTGTCAACGTGACACTTTTTTTTTACTGATTGGCCGTGTCGGGTGGTGGAGGGTTACGACACATAAATAACGCGATCTGACCCAAAAACCTTTATTATTAATAATATTTGTCGCGAAAGCCTCCAACGTGTTAAACAGGTCAAGGAGCCATTGCTTAGCGGTGAGTCCTAGGTATTATTGTATCATCTCAACTGGCATGTCGTCTACTCCTGCTGCCTTCCCGTGTTTAAGCAGGCCCATGCCGGCTTGTCACGTGCTATAAAAGAGCGATTTCGTTCTACAGCGTTTCTTCTTTAGCAACCGCTTCCCATTGCTGAGCCGTTGTTGTGCGACCCGGTTGGCGGTGACGTTTGGCACGGCTGGATGTGTGATGTTGCCACCTCCTAGCTTTCTCACGCTCGCCCGAGCGTTCATGTGTCATATTCGTGTTCACGATCATCTCTCTCCCGGCACTGTGTCGCTCTACTCCTATATTGTCTATTAGGTTATCTCCCAAAGTAATCGTGGATTCTGAGAAGGGGTCAAGGTTGGTATTATGTCTCGTAGAGAGCGTACAGCTCGGATATTGTGCTTGACCATGCCTGGGATCAGGGCGGGATTAAGGCATGGGATTTAGGGGCTGCAGCCTGGGAGCATCTGCCAGCTGGATGGCCTCCAGAGATTAAGTGAAAAGTTGTTTCACTTGTGATTGCTGCATTTTATTTGTTGTTAGCCTCGTAAAAATACATTTTATTTTTCTATAACTTTGTTTTCCTTTTGAAAATATTACTGGGGGGGCTCACAGTACCCGTAGCCCAGGGGCCTCACGGTACCTGTAGCCCAGGGGCCTCACAGTACCTGTAGCCCAGGGGCCTCACAGTACCTGTAGCCCAGGGGCCTCACAGTACCTGTAGGCCAGGGCCTCACAGTACCTGTAGCCCAGGGGCCTCACAGTTCCTGTAACCCAGGGGCCTCACAGTACCCGTAGCCCAGGGGCCTCACAGTACCTGTAGCCCAGGGGCCTCACAGTTCCTGTAGCCCAGGGGCCTCACAGTTCCTGTAGCCCAGGGGCCTCACAGTACCCGTAGCCCAGGGGCCTCACAGTTCCTGTAGCCCAGGGGCCTCACAGTTCCTGTAGCCCAGGGGCCTCACAGTAGCTGTAGGCCAGGGGCCTCACAGAACCTGTAGCCCAGGGGCCTCACAGAACCTGTAGCCCAGGGGCCTCACAGTACCTGTAGCCCAGGGCCCTCACAGTACCTGTAGCCCAGGGGCCTCACAGTTCCTGTAGCCCAGGGGTCTCACAGTTCCTGTAGCCCAGGGGCCTCACAGTAGCTGTAGGCCAGGGGCCTCACAGAACCTGTAGCCCAGGGGCCTCACAGAACCTGTAGCCCAGGGGCCTCACAGTACCTGTAGCCCAGGGCCCTCACAGTACCTGTAGCCCAGGGGCCTCACAGTTCCTGTAGCCCAGGGGCCTCATGGTACCTGTAGCCCAGGGGCCTCACAGTACCTGTAGCCCAGGGGCCTCACAGTACCTGTAGCCCAGGGGCCTCACAGTACCTGTAGGCCAGGGCCTCACAGTACCTGTAGGCCAGGGCCTCACGGTACCTGTAGCCCGGGGGACTACACAATCCTAATCCTGCCCTGCCTGGGATGTATCTTGTGCCCCTTGGGATGGAGCGGCAGGCACTTATTTTCACGGCCGTCATGAAATCGCTGTAGTGCTCGTGGGTGGGAGTGATGTCCCCCGATTAATTCCTCCACTGCCTCTGTGAAGGCTATCCAATTGGCTTTTTTCGGGTTGTCTCGTCTGCGAAATGGAGTGATTTAGTGGTGACCCCAGTTTGATGCTTATAGGGCAGTGGTCCCCAACCTTTTTGGCACCAGGGACCGGTTTTGTGGAAGACAATTTTTTCACGGACCGAGGGGGGGGAGGGGGGTGTTCATCATTGGGTCTTTCCCCCTTTTCGAAGAAGCTCTCCAGCGACGTTTGTTTTTTACTCATGTTGGCTACTAGGGGTTAGGGTTTGTGGGCTTACCAACACTGAGACTAGTGCGCAGTGCGGGAAAGAGGCCCGGACGAAAGTGGTCAATAAAACAATGGGGGCGGGGGGCCACGCGCAGACTCACCGCTCACCTCCTGCTGTGCGGCCCGGTTCCTAGTAAGCCACGTACCCGTGGGTGGGGGAATTGGTTGAGTGGGTGGGTGAGTAGGTGAGTGAGTGGGTGAGTAGGTGAGTGAGTGGGTGAGTAGGTGAGTGGGTGGGTGAGTGGGTGGGTGAGTGGGTAGGTAAGTGGGTGGTTGGGTGAATTGGTTGGGTGAGTGGGTGGGTGAGTAGGTGAGTGGATGGGTGAGTGGGTGGGTGAGTAGGTGAGTGGGTGGGTAGGTGAGTGGATGGGTGGGTGGGTAGGTGAGTGGGTGGTTGGGTGAATTGGTTGAGTGGATGGGTGAGTAGGTGAGTGGGTGGTTCTGAAAAATAGCTTGATAGCCCAGTGGGCCTTTACCTGGTAAAATAAAAATAGTAATCGTAGTCGCAGTATATCAACCAAGCCACTTTAAAAATCCAGGGTTCTGGAGACCACCTGGAGCAGATTCCAGGCACGTGCTGACAATGATGGCGAACAAGTGGAGACTCTTTGACTTTTTGAAGCGATTAACATGCATTTGTTATCACGTTACAGCGTAGTATTATCTGTTCTTTCTCCATTAAAAACGATAGTCCCATGTAAGTGTTAACATTTTCTTTGAAGCTTCCTGTATTCAGACCGTGCAGTCGATGCAATTGAACGCGTGGCAGTAGTCGTGGGCGAATGACATGATTCTTCCGACAACATTTTTGGTCCAGTAACTCAAATTGCAAATGTTGCAGTGGGCTTTTCCTCTCCACGACGCAACCGGTGTGGGCTGACGTAGCCACTAATTTGGCCGCGTGTTGTTCCGCTGAGACACAAACCTCACCGAATGGGGCCGTGTCAGGTGGTCCGGGTTCGCATCTTCACGCGATGGAACCCCGACAAAACAAAGCCTCCCCCCCTTCAGTCGTGAAAAGATAAAAAAAAATACTTGCTGAAACGCACCTTCCAGGCGGCTGACGGGCCCCGACGCTTTATTAGCAGAAAAAAAAATAAAATAGCAAAAACGCGACTGCCCGTGCCGTAACAACGCTCCGACGGACATCACCGCCACGCGGCACAACGGCCGAGCCTTTCAATAATATCTTCACGGTTAAAGTTATTGGTAACAGCATGCCAAAACAAAAAATCAAGTTCACCACCGACACGGTCGCACGCTACATCACGCGCGCGCGCGCAAAGTGCTCGCCACAAATGAACTGCGGCACCTCGCCGACCTCGCCGACCTCGCCGACGAGCGTTGAAGGCACCATCGCGCGACACTCCGCTCATCCTCTGCGTAACTGTCGAACAAACACGGTGGTGGTGGTGGTGGTCGTCGTCGCGCGGCGCCTTCGGACGCGCTGCCGCGGCCCGTCTGGAACGCTCCTTCGTCCTTCGTCGCTCACTTCCAATATCAGGAAGCCGCTGGGCGCTACGGCCACGACCCTTTGTTTCCTGCTTGCATCGTGGTAGCGGCGACTCCGGCACTCGCGGGTCACCGGGTCACTGGGTCACCGGGTCACCGGGTCACCGGGCGCCCCCCCCCCACCAAATCATCAAAAACCGGAGGGGGGGAACCGTTTGTATGAGAAGGAGCAGCGCAGCGGGGGGGGGGGGGGAGGGGGGGACACTGAGCGGAGCTCTCCCATGGTAAAGGCGACGACGTCGCAAACGAAGGAGCGGGGGGGAGGGGGGGGGAGCAAAAACAATTGTGCACGTCACGAGGGTGTGGTGTGCGCGGCGTGGTGCTCTCGGTCACAGGAATGTGGAATGTTCCCACACCCCCCCCACCCCCCACCTCGTCCATTGCTTGCGTGAGCGTGGAGACGCTGAGTAAATTAATGCACCCGTAATTGGCAGCGAGCTATTTCCGCTTGATGTTCACTACCTCGCCCGGTATGCAGGAGGTCGTGGGTACGATGCCGACCCTGACGATATCTGCTGCTGCTGCTGTATACTTGGAGTCTGCGTGTCTCTCTCACTCATCATCATCATCATCACGGTGGCGAGATGTTAATTACCTCGCCTGGTATGCAGAGGGTCGTGGGTTCAATGCCGACCCTCACACCTGCTGCTGCTGTACACTTGGAGTCTGCGTGTCTCTCTCACTCATCATCATCATCATCACGGTGGCTATGAGATGTTAACTACCTCGCCTGGTCTACAGGAGGTCTGTGCCTCTCTCTCATCATCATCACGGTGGCCATGAGATGTTAACTACCTCGCCTGGTGTACAGGAGGTCTGTGGCTCTCTCTCATCATCATCATCATCACGGTGGCTATGAGATGTTAACTACCTCGCCTGGTATACAGGAGGTCTGTCTCTCTCTCTCATCATCACGGTGGCTATGAGATGTTAACTACCTCGCCTGGTCTACACGAGGTCTGTCTCTCTCTCTCTCATCATCATCACGGTGGCTATGAGATGTTAACTACCTCGCCTGGTCTACAGCACGTCTGTGTCTCTCTCTCATCATCATCACGGTGGGCTATGAGATGTTGACTACCTCGCCTGGTCTACAGGAGGTCGTGGGTTCCATCAAGAGCCTGACGATGCCTGCTGCTGTACATTTGGAATTTGCGTGTCTCTCTCACTCATCATCATCATCACGGTGGCGAGATGTTAATTACCTCGCCTGGTATGCAGGGGGTCGTGGGTTCAATGCCGACCCTCACACCTGCTGCTGCTGTATACTTGGGAGTCTGCGCTCCGTATTCTGAATCGACATCAGCACGCGCTTAGAGCATTTCACTGCTGCCCTCCATGTCCACGTGGTGATGACGATAAGCCACTTTCGTTGAGCTGCCATCATTCGTGATTTGCCAGGTCGCTCCTAAACAAGAAGAGCTCCACGGGAGCTCAGCGGCGGAGGGGCCTTACAGCCGGGGTCAAACGAAACACATTCTGGGGTGTGGTTTTAGGACTCTCATACGGCACGAGCAGATGACCGATGGCTCGGTAACAAAAACAAAAATCAACGCCGCAAAGTGACGGGAGGACCTGGTCGTAGGCGTCGACGTCACGGGAACAAAACACGGCTCACAGAAACCGCCGGGGCAGAAACGTCGTGGATTTCTACTTGCGGGGTTTATCGAGGCCGCAATGAGTGAACGAACCAGAGACAGGTGGCAAGTAACATCCACTTGTTCCACTGCCATGCCGGTTACGGGTGGGAGAATCTGTCACGTCATGGTTTCTGAGATACTCCGCTCACTCTCACTCCACTCCTCACTCTCCACTCCTTACATTCCGCTCACTGAACTCCTTACACTTCACTCACTCTCCACTCCTTACATTCCACTCACTCAACTCCTTACACTTCACTCACTCTCCCCTCCTTACATTCCACTCACTGAACTCCTTACATTCCACTCACTCAACTCCTTACACTTCACTCACTCAACTCCTTACACTTCACTCACTCTCCACTCCTTACATTCCACTCTCTCAACTCCTTACACTCCACTCACTCTCACTCCTTACACTCCACTCCTTACACTTCACTCACTCTCCACTCCTTACACTTCACTCACTCCTTACACTCCACTCACTCTCACTCCTTACACTCCACTCACTCAACTCCTTACATTCCACTCACTCACTCCTTACACTCCACTCACTCAACTCCTTACACTTCACTCACTGAACTCCTTACACTTCACTCACTGAACTCCTTACATTCCACTCACTCATTACACTCCACTCACTCAACTCCTTACACTCCACTCACTCTCACTCCTTACACTTCACTCACTCACTACATTCCACTCACTCAACTCCTTACACTCCACTCACTGAACTCCTTACACTTCACTCACTCCTTACACTCCACTCACTCTCACTCCTTACATTCCACTCACTCAACTCCTTACACTTCTCACTCTCACTCCTTACACTTCACTCACTCACTCATTACATTCCACTCACTCAACTCCTTACACTCCACTCACTGAACTCCTTACACTTCACTCACTCCTTACACGCCACTCACTCTCACTCCTTACATTCCACTCACTCAACTCCTTACACTTCTCACTCTCACTCCTTACACTCCACTCACTCTCACTCCTTACATTCCACTCACTCAACTCCTTACACTCCACTCACTCTCACTCCTTACACTCCACTCACTCACTCCTTACACTCCACTCTCTCACTCCTTACACTTCACTCACTCTCACTCCTTACATTCCACTCACTCAACTCCTTACACTTCTCACTCCTTACACTCCACTCACTCAACTCCTTACACTCCACTCACTCAACTCCTTACACTCACTCCTTACACTCCACTCACTCTCACTCCTTACACTCCACTCACTCAACTCCTTACACTCCACTCACTCTCCACTCCTTACACTCCACTCACTCCACTCCTTACACTCCACTCACTCTCACTCCTTACATTCCACTCACTCAACTCCTTACACTCCACTCACTCTCACTCCTTACACTCCACTCACTCACTCCTTACACTCCACTCACTCAACTCCTTAAACTTCACTCACTCTCACTCCTTACATTCCACTCACTCAACTCCTTACACTTCACTCACTGAACTCCTTACACTCCACTCACTCTCACTCCTTACACTCCACTCACTCAACTCCTTACACTTCACTCACTCTCACTCCTTACACTCCACTTACTCAACTCCTTACATTCCACTCACTCTCACTCCTTACATTCCACTCACTCTCACTCCTTATACTCCACTCACTCTCACTCCTTACACTCCACTCACTCTCACTCCTTACACTCCACTCACTCTCACTCCTTACACTCCACTCACTCTCCACTCCTTAGATTCCACTCACTCAACTCCTTACACTTCACTCACTCTCCACTCCTTACATTCCACTCACTCAACTCCTTACATTCCACTCACTCAACTCCTTACACTCCACTCACTCAACTCCTTACACTTCACTCACTCCTTACACTTCACTCACTCTCACTCTTTACACTTCACTCACTCTCCACTCCTTACATTCCACTCACTCAACTCCTTACACTCCACTCACTCTCACTCCTTACACTCCACTCACTCAACTCCTAACACTTCACTCACCCTCACTCCTTACATTCCACTCAAATTCCTTACACTCCACTCACTCAACTCCTTACACTCCACTACTCACTCTCCACTCACTACACTTCTTACACTCCACTCACTCCTTACACTCCACTCCTTACACTCAGCTCCTTACACCCCACTCACTCTCTACTCACTCCATTCCTTACACTCCACTCACACACCTACGATTAGCACGGTTGGCAATGTACGGTGCAAAATAAGTTCAACATGCATACAGACAAATCTAAACTATTTTTTTAATTTTACCAGATAAGGCCTACTGAGCTATATAGCTCTTTTTCAGAAGCAACCTGTCCATCACAAATAAAAGCTCAACAAAGTGGCTTTTCATCATCATCATCAGTAAATCTATAGCAGCCAAATACTCTTAACACGTGGTGACGTTGATTCTAAACATGGAGGTGAAAAACCGGAGGACCCGCAGAAAAATCCACGCGACCACGGGGAGAGACACGCAAACTCCAAATATACAGCAGCAGGCGTCAGGCAGGGTCGGGATCAAAACCCACGACCTCCTGCATACCGGGGGAGGTAGTTAACATCTCCTAACGACCGTGATGATGATTATGATCAGGAGAGACACGCAAACTCCAAATACACAGGCGGCGTCAGGATCGGGATCAGAACCCACGACACCTCCTGCGTACCGGGCGAGGCAGTGAACCTCTTTTAGCCACCGCGGGCCGTGGTTGTGGCACTCCCTCCGCAAAATGAGAACGAGGAATGCGAGCAGAGCGTCGGCGGCCCGTCCGTGTGCGCGAGCCGAAGTCCCCGGGGTTCCCGTGAAAAATTAAAACCGCCCCACCTCCACCACCCTCGCAAAAAAATATATATATTTTTCTTACTCGGCGTTGCTTGCGTGCGTAAAACGTCACGTCGACAAAGGTCTCCCGGCGACACGTTAACCCCGGGCCCTGCCCACCCCACCACGTAACCTCCAGTCGAGAAGAGCGGAGGGGCACACAAAGGCGACAATCTTTCGGCGTCATCGCGTACCAGGAATTGAAAGTGCCTCCCCACCCCCCCCGGCCCCCAACAAAAAAATAAACCGTTTAAAAAAATTAACACAAACCGTAGCAACAATAACCGAACTTGATTGCCACAACCCAATGTATTTACAACTGCGGCACAACCTGTGCTGTTTCACCCTTCGTCTCCCTCCTCCTTCCCGGCTCCTCGTCGAGGAGCAATAAAAAAACCAACATCACCGCGCAAATTCCGGCGGGCGTCATCCTCCCAGCAGCAACGGCGGCTTTTGGCTCGCCTTCGCACGGCGGTCACCGCATGCATCACCGTCGCGCGCGGTGGCGGCGCTTCCAGACGCGCTGCTCCCGCGGGCCGTCTGGAACGCACCCTGCCCTTCAGGACTGCTTGCCGCCGCTGTTGTTTTCGTCCTTCAACGTGCGTGCCCGCCCGCAGCGCGATTTTGGGCGCCCAAAAAAAAAGCGTCCACCGCGCTTGTTGCTCGGCTACGGCGGGGTGGAGCCTCCCCTACCGCCCCCGCCGCCCCTGCCGCCGCCCCTACCGCCCCTACCGCCCCTACCGCCGCCCCCGCCGCCGCCCCCACGCTCCGTCCGCTCCCCGACTGCCGGTGGGAGCGGCAATCCCAGCAAAGCGGCGGCGGCGGCGGCGGAAGTTGGCGGGATGTTGAAGCGCACCGATCGGAACGGCTGCTTGGTGCCGCTGCCACCGCAGCTGGCTTTGAGGATGCTGCAGGGCGGCGCCGACGAGGTGGAGAGCCTCCCGGCGTCGTCGGCGGAACAGCGGCGCCTGATGACGACATTCCGCTCGTGCCAGGGTTCGTCGGGAGGAAGCGGCGGAAGCGGCGGAAGCGGAAGCGGCGGAAGCGGCGGAAGCAGGGGCTGTTGTCGCGGGTGCTTGGGTGCCGCCGCCGCCGCCGCCGCCGCCGGCTTCATGACCCTGCGGAGGTCGTGCTCGAAGTCCCGTTCGGTGGTGCTCACGATGGCGCCCCGCGAGTGGGCGTTGCTGATGAGGCTCTTCCAGTCCTCGATAACCTGCGGCGGTCGTCGGGGGGTTACGTTCAGACGCCGGGCAAAGGGGTGGGGGGTTAGGGATGGTGGGGGCCCGGGGGGGGGGGGGGGAGGGGGTCTGGAAAGCCAAAGTCAGCTCGTTGAACTAAAACGTGTGTGGGGACTCCGCTACTTACGACTACTCAACTTACGTACTGCAAACCCGGTCAGTATGTCCAGTTGCCTGTTCGGACCGAGAGTCGTAAGTTCAACAGCCGTGCAATAGATGGCGGTGGTGGCATCTACATCTGTAGAGCGTGAAGAACCAGTGGCATCTACATCTGCAGAACGTGAAGAACCAGTGGCATCTACATCTGCAGAATGTGAAGAACCAGTGGCATCTACGTCTGCTGAACGTGAAGAACCAGTGGCATCAACATCTACAGAACGTGAAGAACCAGTGGCATCTACATCTGCAGAACGTGAAGAACCAGTGGCATCGACATCTACAGAACGTGAAGAACCAGGGGGTGAGAGGCCAGCACCACGCCCGGATGTCTTTGTCTCCCCAGTAATGACGTTTACTACACACAGCACCAGGTACTCATTTGAGGCTGAGTTGACACATACATACACACACACCACGCACACACTAACATCAACAACCGCCATTCGCCACTAAGTGGCGGTGACGTCACCACAACGCTTGTGCCAGGCTATGTGCACCTTGAGGCCACGTGAAGTGTCGAATGCCCGCTGGCAGGAGGTCACGGGGCAGACCCAGGTGCCACGGGTCGACTGACTGAGATGAGTGGCTGATGCACCACCTGTGCCCCCTACTGTGCCAACTTGCTGTGCTTTAGCCACCCGGCGCTCCGTTCGTTGTTGTCAGCGTCGCTCCTCCGCCCTCCGTTGTTGTTGGAGGGCGACTGACTCCAACTGCCCAGCAGCGTCCTTCATGAGCCCCCTCCACAGAGGGCGATCTTGACACCGCTGGTACCAGTCATCGGCAAGTCCACTCAGCTCCACATACTCCTTTACCACATCACTCCATCTCTTCTCTAGCCCGTGCCACGCCTGTTTAGCCCCCTCTATCCGGACAAACAAAAGCTGTTTAGGAATGCGGTGACTTGGCATGCGGGCTACATGGCCCAGCCAACGCAGCCTTGCCTGCTGGAGCTCACCAATGGGACTTTGTCTAGATCTTTCAAACATTTGTGAGCTCCTCACACAATCCAGCCTGGTTAAACCCAAGATGGATCGTAGGCAGGCCAGCCTAAATGTTTCTAACCGGCGAAGATGTTCCATTAGGGGGGTCCACGTTTCACAAGCGTAGAGAAGGGAGGGAATGACTGTGGCCGAGAAGATCTGAAGCTTAGTGCGGAGCGACAGACCAGGTAGCTTCCACACAGCGTTACGCAACTGATGAAAAGATATTGCTGCTCGACTGATTCGGAGTGAGACCTCTGCTGTTAAACTGGAGCCGGTCATAAGCACTCTGCCCAGATATGGGAAACTCTCCACTCTCTCCACAACTGCCCCATCACCAATTGGGAGTTGTGGGGGTGGAGTGTCCGATGGTACAAAATACCCTGGCAGGTGCTTAGTTTTGGTGGGGCTGATAGTAAGGCCCCACCTCTTATTGGCAAGCTCCAGGTTTAGCAGCAGCGCCTCCAACTCCTCCTCTGAGTATTTCGTTTGGGAGATCATCTCTGCCCGGTGCCTTTCCTGGTCTCAGACTCTGGATCGCCTTTAGTACTTCCTCAACAGATGGCACCTCAGCCAGTCACTTACAGGGGGTGACTTCAAATATTTGGGGCACCGCAGCCTCCACTTTGCTCCACGATGTTTCCCATGTCGAGGAATTTCCCCTCCCCCAGGACTTCACAGAAATGCTCAGCAAATCTACAAACCTGTTCCTGGGGGTCGGAGATTGGATCACCGTTTTTTCCCCTAATGATGGTTATAGGTGTGGCGTTGCAGGTAACTTTTTTTATGGAGGTAAATAGGGATTTGTGATCGCGGGCCATTGAGACAGACTCCATCTTCACAGCAACCTGCGACCACCACCCATCCTTGCAGCACCTCACGGCTCTCCGAACCTCAGAGCGAAGGCTGCGGTAAGCCGCCTCATTCTCTAACATGGGATTCTGTAGCCTGTGACAGTGGGCCTGTCGCTTTTTCTCAACCATCCTCAACACCTTCTCTGTCAGCCAGGGTCTCTGTGGAGGTCTGGACCGCGTACCCAAAGCAGCCATTGCATCTGCATGAGTCACAGTCCTAAACCTCGCCCATTTACCCTCGACATCAGGAGGAGTGGGGGACGATGCCAATGCCAGCCGCAAGCGATGATGAAATTCTCGCTTGCAACTTTCATCAGATAACTGAGACCAGGCCACCTTAGGTTGGAATGGGGTCCTGGGTGTACACCCACCACCGGAGTGGAAGAATGGCAGGCGCATCTTACAGATGACAAGTCGATGGTCAGAGGGCAGATCAGCTCCACGGTAGGTCCTGGTGTCAAGGACATGGGCCCGCATCCGCTGATCCGTCACTTTGTAGTCCGGCAGATGTTCTTGCTTGGACCCGGCATGCACCCATGATGTTGTGTGGATGCGCCGATGCCTGAACAGCGTGTTGGTAATTACAAGCCCATGGGCTGCACAAAAATCTAGCAGCCTCCTACCGTTGTTATTGAGCTGATCTGGCCTAGATGTTCTTGCTTGGACCCGGCATGCACCCATGATGTTGTGTGGATGCGCCAATGCCTGAACAGCGTGTTGGTAATTACAAGCCCATGGGCTGCACGAAAATCCAGCAGCCTCCTACCGTTGTTATTGAGCTGATCTGGCCCATGCCTTCCAATCACTCAAGACCAGGTGCCATTATCATGACCAACTCGGGCATTGAAGTCACCCAACCAGATGACTCTATCCCGAGGGGCAACTTTAGCCAGCACCTGTGACAGGAGGTAATAGAAGGCATCTGACTCATCGGCCTTGCATGCATCCCTCCACGGATGTTCGTCTTCGGTGGGGGCATAAGTCACCACGACCACCACTCCTGGCCTCCGGTTGATGGGAAGTAGCCTGAGGCTTACAGCTTGCCACACCTCACTGCCACGCTCCCACGCCCCCCCCCTTCATTCTTTTGTTCAAAAGAAGAGCCACACCCTGTTGTTTGGCAGTCTCCTGCCCCGAGTAGATGACTGTCCACCTCTCATGGTGGCAGGAGCCAGAGCCGGTCCACCGGGCCTCCTGAATGGCACAGAGATCCAGGCGGTACCGGTCCAGCTCCCGACAGAGGAGTGGCAGCCTCTTCTCAGCAGTGAGCGAACATTCCACGTGGCCACATGAAGTGGCTTTTTGTCGTTTCTGGAGGAGCCCCGAGGGTAAAGATTCAATCTCCTGGCTCCGCCAAATGGGGTTTGGCCAGGAGACGTCATAGACGCCTGTCCCCCCCGTGGGGCCTCCGGCACCAGCTTATTAATCAGATATTTTAGATGCACACACACTAACGTCACACACACACAAACACTAACATCACACACACACTAATACCATACACACGCACGCACACGCAACGCGCGTCTCGAGGAACCGACAACTTGCCTGGAGTGTTCGGAGGTGGCCCACGATGATGAGCGAGTACTTGGCGCGCGTGAGCGCCACATTTAGACGCTTGCGATCCGCCAGAAATCTGTTGGCGCGCGCACACACACAACAACAGCCGCCATTTGCCACTAGGTGGCGGTGACGTCACCACGGCGCCATTGCCAGGCCAGGTGCATTTTGATCCCCCGTGTAGCCTTAACAGGCTGTAGGGGCAAGTGCCGTTGGCGAGCACCTATGAAGGCCGGAACGGCACACGAAGGGGTGTGTGGCCAGCACCACGCCCGACCGCCTTTGTCTCCCCAGTGGCGATGTTGACTAAACACCGCACCAGGTACTCATTTGAGGCCGAGTCGACCTAGGGGAGGCCCGGGACCGGTTCAGATAATCGTCACTGTTGGCGTTGGCCGTGAGCGGGAATCGAACCCGGGTCGCCGGGTTCATAGCGCAGCGTAGCGCTAACCGCTACACCACCGCTCCCCATGACACACGCACGCACGCACGGACGTACAACATCTGTGACCTAATCCGCGAGGATCTGCGGGCATCCCGGGGAGACGCGTGTGCCGGCTGCGGGCCGAGATTCCGTACCCGATTCCCCTGGCGGAGGAGCTGTGCGCGCGCACGCACGTCACCACGATGTAGTCACGCTCCTGGCCCTGGAATCCCTCCACCGTGTTCACGTCCACGTGCCTGCGCCGGGGGACAACACGGCCAAGCACGCCATAACGTGGTTGCAGCGGTGCGTGCGGTAACGGTTCACGGTGCGCATTGTACCACGTTACAACGGCGGGCGTTTCCCCCGCTCTTAACCGGGGTCAAATTGATCTTGCCCGTAGCAATCTGGCAACTAGGCTGCACGTGGTCAACAGGCCTGACTCTCGATTTAAAGCCTTCGTGGCCGCAAGGGTTCATCTTCTTTGGTTCTTTCGGTAAAGTCACCACCACGTAGAATGGGAATAAAATAATAAATTGATAAAGTAAAGTAACGCGGTAAAATTCTCACGGCGTTTCGGGCCACAACACAAGCGGGCCTTCATCAGGTGAAGGGGACGAGACTGTCTGGAGGACAGCGCTGGAGCGAACACAGCCAAGCTCAGATCGCCACCTTTAAGCTGTGTGAGAAGAAACAAAGCGCCTTGACAAAGGAATTAGCATAGAATTCTATGCTAATTCCTTTTTTAGAATTCTATGCTAATTCCTTTGTCAAGGGGTGCCTCTGTGGATGTGTATGTTTTAACTTTAACATAGCCATTTCTGTGACCAGTCACAAGCTAATCACTCAGCCATTTCAATGCTAAATTCTATGCTAATTCCTTTGTCAAGGCGCTTTGTTTCTTCTCACACAGCTTAAAGGTCGTGATCTCAGCGTGGCTTTCTCACTCCAGCGCTGTCCTCCAGGCAGTCTCGTCCCCTTCACCTGATGAAGGCCACTTGTGTTGTGGCAGAAACGTCGTGAGAATATTATTGTGTTATTTTATTTTATCAAGTTATTATTTTATTCTCATTCTACGTGGTGGTGACTTTACCGAAAGAACCAAAGAAGAGGCCTGGCTCTGCCGATGAGACCCAGCAGGTCGGCGACTGGGGCGCAGAGTCTACTGCATACCCGGTAAGGTAGTTAACATTCCCCAGCCACCGTGCTGATGATGAGAGAGAGAGAGACACGCAAATTCCAAATATACAGCAGCAGGTATCTTCAGGCTCGAAGATCGAACCCACGGCCTCCTGCACACCACGCGAGGGAGAAAGAACCTCTCCATGGCGAGGGAGTTCACATCTCGCCGGCGCTACCTGGCTCTCCCTCCGAGGCTGTCGGCCAGCATCTTCGCCATGAGGTGCTTCTGGGCCAGGTAGGGGGTGATGACTCCCAGCCAGCGATCCTCCGGACGCGACAGCATGAAGCTGATGAGATGTGCTGCCACCCGCGCCTCCACCCGGTTCACGTACGAGCTGCCGGCAGGGGCGAGGAGGTGGACGAGGTGGTGATGGTGGACGAGGTGGTAATGGTGGACGAGGTGGTGATGGTGGACGAGGTGGTGATGGTGGACGAGGTGATGGTGGACGGGGTGGTGATGGTGGACAAGGTGGTGATGGTGGACAAGGTGGTGATGGTGGATGAGGTGATGGTGGACGAGGTGGTGGTGGACGAGGTGATGGTGGACGAGGTGATGGTGGACGGGGTGGTGGTGGTGGACGAGGTGGTGATGGTGGACGAGGTGGTAATGGTGGACGAGGTGATGGTGGACGAGGTGGTAATGGTGGACGAGGTGGTAATGGTGGACGAGGTGGTGATGGTGGACGAGGTGGTGATGGTGGACGAGGTGGTGATGGTGGACGAGGTGATGGTGGACGGGGTGGTGATGGTGGACAAGGTGGTGATGGTGGACAAGGTGGTGATGGTGGATGAGGTGATGGTGGACGAGGTGGTGGTGGACGAGGTGATGGTGGACGAGGTGATGGTGGACGAGGTGGTGATGGTGGACGAGGTGATGGTGGACGAGGTGGTGGTGGACGAGGTGATGGTGGACGAGGTGATGGTGGACGAGGTGGTGATGGTGGACGAGGTGGTGGTGGACGAGGTGATGGTGGACGAGGTGATGGTGGACGAGGTGGTGATGGTGGACGAGGTGATGGTGGACGAGGTGATGGTGGACGAGGGGGTGATGGTGGACGAGGTGGTGATGGTGGACGAGGTGGTGATGGTGGACGAGGTGATGGTGGACGAGGTGGTGGTGGACGGGGTGGTGGTGGTGGATGAGGTGGTGGACGAGGTGGTGATGGTGAACGAGGTGATGGTGGACGAGGTGGTGGTGGACGAGGTGGTGGTGGACGAGGTGGTGATGGTGGACGAGGTGATGGTGGATGAGGTGGTGATGGTGGACGAGGTGGTGATTGTGGACGAGGTGGTGGTGGACGAGGTGATGGTGGATGAGGTGGTGATGGACGAGGTGATGGTGGACGAGGTGGTGATGGTGGACGAGGTGGTGATGGTGGACGAGGTGGTGATGGTGGACGAGGTGGTGATGGTGGATGAGGTGGATGAGGCGGATGACGAGGACGTGCGTGAGGAGTTGGACAGTGGGAGAAGCGAGAGAAGTGAAGGGGAGTCATGGGGAGGTGGAGAAAGGGAAAGAGAGAGGGAGAACTTCCATTTATTGTGACCAGGTAAGACCCCACTGAACGATTAGCCCTGACCTGGCCTCGCCCAACGAAGTTGCTCATCGTCATCAACGCGTGGAGATTTACAGCAGCAGCTAAATAACTCTCAACGCGTGGTGGTGATGTTGATTCTAAATGTGGAGGGGAAAAAGTCGAAGGACCCGGAGACAAAATTCAAGTGACCACGGGGAGAGAGACGCAGATTCCAACTATACAACAGCAGCAGCAGGCATCGTCAGGGTCAGGATCTAACCCACGACCTCCTGTGTACCAGGCGAGGTAGTCAACATCTCCTAGCCACCGCAAGTGGTGACCACTACAAGACACGTGGTGCTGATGGTGGTGCTGGTGGTGGTGGCGCTGGTTTGACAGCAGAGGTCTCACTACGAATCAGTCGAGGGGCATTATCTTTTCATCGGTTGCATAACGCTGTGTGGAAGCTACCTGGTCTGTCGCTCCGCACTAAGCTTCAGGTCTTCTTGGCCACGGTCATTCCCTCCCTTCTCTACGCTTGCGAAACGTGGACCCCCCTAATGGAACATCTTCGCTGGTTAGAAACATTTAGGCTGGCCTGCCTACGATCCATCCTGGGTTTAACCAGACTGGATTGTGTGAGGAGCTCACAAATCCTTGAAAGATTTGGACAAAGTCCTATCAGTGAGCTCCTCCGGCAGGCAAGGCTGCGTTGGCTGGGTCATGTAGCCCGCATGCCCAGCCACCGCATGCCGAAACAGCTTTTGTTTGGCCCGATAGAGGGGGCTAAACGGGCGCGGCACGGGCTAGAGAAGAGATGGAGTGATGTGGTACAGGAGGACGTGGAGCTGAGTGGACTTGCCGATGACTGGTACAAGCGGTGTCAAGATCAGTCTCCGTGGAGGAGGCTCGTGAAGGACGCTACTACTGGGCAGTTGGAAGCAGTCGCCCTCCAACGGAGGGCAGAAGAGCGATGCTCACAACAACGAGCGGAGCACCGGGTAGCTAAATCACAGCAAGTTGGCACAGTAAGGAGCACAAGTGGTGCATCAGCCAGTCATCTCAGTCATCTCAGTCAATCTACCCGTGGCACCTGCTAGGTCTGCCCCGTGACCTCCTGCCAGCGGGCGTTCGATACTTCACGTGGCCTCAAGGTGCACATGGCCTGGCACAAGCGTTGTGGTGACGTCACCGCCACTTAGTGGCGAATGGCGGTTGTTGTTATTGGTGGTGCTGGTATTGGTACTGGTGCCGGTGCTGGTGGAAGTGGTGGTGCTGGTGCTGGTGGAAGTGGTGGCGCTGCTGGTGGTGCTGGTGGTGCTGGTGGTGCTGCTGGTGGTGGTGCTGGTGGTGCTGGTGGTAGTGGTGGTGCTGGTGGTGGTGGTGCTGGTGGTGGTGGTGCTGGTGGTGGTGCTGGTGGTGGTGCTGGTGGTGGTGGAGCTGGTAGTGGTGGTGGTGCTGGTGGTGGTGCTGGTGGTGCTGGTGGTGGTGCTGGTGGTGGTGCTGGCAGTGCTGGCGGTGGTGCTGGTAGTGGTGGTAGTGGTGGTGGTGCAGGTGGTGGTGGTGCAGGTGGTGGTGGTGCTGGTGGTGGTGCTGGCAGTGCTGGTGGTGCTGGTGGTGGTGCTGGTGGTGGTGCTGGTAGTGGTGGTGGTGCTGGTGGTGGTAGTGGTGGTGCTGGTGGTGGTGCTGGTGGTGGTGCTGGTGGTGGTGCTGGTGGTGGTGCTGGTGGTGGTGCTGGTGCTGGACTCACTCTCCCTGCTTCTCCTCCTGGCTGTCCGCGACATCGAACACGAGATACGGCTGGAATGTGGAGCCGTTGCAGCGTCTCTCTGCGGTGACTCTGCAGCGACAAGAGGGGAGGCCACCCAGTTCACACCCCGTCCGGGGGATCGGCAAAAAACCCGCAAGTTGATGTGCCGCTACCTGTTGGTGCCGGTAACCTGTTGGTGGTGAGGTCTGAGTGTAGTGTAGTAGTTCACGATGGTACCTGTTGGTAGTGAGGTCTAAGTGTAGTGTAGTAGTTCACCACGGTACCTGTTGGTAGTGAGGTCTAAGTGTAGTGTAGTAGTTCACCACGGTACCTGTTGGTGGTGAGGTCTAAGTGTAGTGTAGTAGTTCACGACGGTAACCTGTTGGTGGTGAGGTCTAAGTAGTAGTTCACGATGGTACCTGTTGGTGGTGAGGTCTAAGTGTAGTGTAGTAGTTCACCACGGTACCTGTTGGTGGTGAGGTCTAAGTGTAGTGTAGTAGTTCACCACGGTACCTGTTGGTGGTGAGGTCTAAGTGTAGTGTAGTAGTTCACGACGGTAACCTGTTGGTAGTGAGGTCTAAGTGTAGTGTAGTAGTTCACCACGGTACCTGTTGGTGGTGAGGTCTAAGTGTAGTGTAGTAGTTCACGACGGTAACCTGTTGGTAGTGAGGTCTAAGTGTAGTGTAGTAGTTCACCACGGTACCTGTTGGTGGTGAGGTCTAAGTGTAGTGTAGTAGTTCACGATGGTACCTGTTGGTGGTGAGGTCTAAGTGTAGTGTAGTAGTTCACCACGGTACCTGTTGGTAGTGAGGTCTAAGTGTAGTGTAGTAGTTCACTACGGTACCTGTTGGTAGTGAGGTCTAAGTGTAGTAGTTCATGATGGTACCTGTTGGTGGTGAGGTCTAAGTGTAGTGTAGTAGTTCACCACGGTACCTGTTGGTGGTGAGGTCTAAGTGTAGTAGTTCACCACGGTACCTGTTGGTGGTGAGGTCTAAGTGTAGTGTAGTAGTTCACCACGGTACCTGTTGGTGGTGAGGTCTAAGTGTAGTGTAGTAGTTCACCACGGTACCTGTTGGTGGTGAGGTCTAAGTGTAGTAGTTCACCACGGTACCTGTTGGTGGTGAGGTCTAAATGTAGTGTAGTAGTTCACCACGGTACCTGTTGGTGGTGAGGTCTAAGTATAGTGTAGTAGTTCACCACGGTACCTGTTGGTGGTGAGGTCTAAGTGTAGTGTAGTAGTTCACGATGGTACCTGTTGGTGGTGACGTATAAGTGTAGTGTAGTAGTTCACCACGGTACCTGTTGGTAGTGAGGTCTAAGTGTAGTGTAGTAGTTCATGACGGTACCTGTTGGTAGTGAGGTCTAAGTGTAGTGTAGTAGTTCACGATGGTACCTGTTGGTGGTGAGGTCTAAGTGTAGTGTAGTAGTTCACCACGGTACCTGTTGGTGGTGAGGTCTAAGTGTAGTGTAGTAGTTCACGATGGTAACCTGTTGGTGGTGAGGTCTAAGTGTAGTGTAGTAGTTCACGATGGTACCTGTTGGTGGTGAGGTCTAAGTGTAGTGTAGTAGTTCACGACGGTAACCTGTTGGTGGTGAGGTCTAAGTGTAGTGTAGTAGTTCACGACGGTACCTGTAGGTAGTGAGGTCTAAGTGTAGTGTAGTAGTTCACGATGGTACCTGTTGATGGTGAGGTCTAAGTGTAGTGTAGTAGTTCACCACGGTACCTGTTGGTGGTGAGGTCTAAGTGTAGTGTAGTAGTTCACCATGGTACCTGTAGGTAGTGAGGTCTAAGTGTAGTGTAGTAGTTCACGGGGGTACCTGTTGGTGGTGAGGTCTAAGTGTAGTGTAGTAGTTCACCACGGTACCTGTTGGTAGTGACGTCTAAGTGTAGTGTAGTAGTTCACCACGGTACCTGTTGGTGGTGAGGTCTAAGTGTAGTGTAGTAGTTCACGACGGTAACCTGTTGGTGGTGAGGTCTAAGTGTAGTGTAGTAGTTCACCATGGTACCTGTTGGTGGTGAGGTCTAAGTGTAGTGTAGTAGTTCACCACGGTACCTGTTGGTAGTGAGGTCTAAGTGTAGTGTAGTAGTTCACGATGGTACCTGTTGGTGGTGAGGTCTAAGTGTAGTGTAGTAGTTCACCACGGTACCTGTTGGTGGTGAGCTCTAAGTGTAGTGTAGTAGTTCACCATGGTACCTGTTGGTGGTGAGGTCTAAGTGTAGTGTAGTAGTTCACCACGGTACCTGTTGGTGGTGAGCTCTAAGTGTAGTGTAGTAGTTCACCACGGTACCTGTTGGTGGTGAGATCTAAGTGTAGTGTAGTAGTTCACCACGGTACCTGTTGGTGGTGAGTTCTCCGCGGTAGACGTAGGAGGCAGGGAACGTGGCGATGTCGGGGTGCATGCGGTACTGCATGCTCAGCAGCATCACCGGACCCAGCCATTCGCCTTTGCCACGGAGCGACGCCGATGCCGGAGTGGCGGCACCGCGCACGCACTCGTAGAGACGCTCCATCAACGACTGCCCATAGCGCAGCTCCTGCGCTCTCTGGCAGGGATGGTGGGGGGAGGTGGCGGGCGGTACGAGGGGGGGGGGGGGCACCGGGCGGGGGGGGTGGAGGGGAGGAGGGAGGGGGAAGGGGAAGGCGGGGAGGAGAGGGATGTGGAGGAGGTAAGGAGAGGGGGAAGGAAAGAAGAGGAGAGGGGGTCAGCGGAGGGGTGTGAGTGGAGCAGGGAGAGTGCGAGTGGTCGGTGAGCGGACGAACAGGCGGGTGGGCGGGTCAGCGGACGAGCGGACGAGCAGGCAGACCGGTGGGCGAGCAAGTCGGTGAGCGGGTGAGCAAGTGGGTGAGTGGGCGAGGGGGCGTGGGGGCGAGTGGGTGGGTGAGCGTGCGGGCGGGCGGGCGGGCGGGCGAGGGCCGTACTTTGCTCAGCACGGTGGGTGGCAGCTGCTCTGGGTCCCCCACTAGCACCAGCTTGCTGGAGTGGTGCATGAGAGGGATGAGGGAGTCCATCTCGCACGCCTGGCCAGCCTGTCGCACAAAGACAAAAATAATCCACACCTCTGTACGTAGCCTTCGCACGCGGGCGGGGGCAAGTGCCGTGAGCGAGCGGTATAGCAGCGCACGTGAAGGCCGGCACTGGGGCGCACGGCAGGAATCGGAATTTGGGTTGCCGGGTTCGTAGCGGCGGCGCGCTAATCGCTGCGCCGCCGCTCCCCAAAAAGAAACGCAAAGACGAAGTACCCTCGGTGTAGCCTCAACAGACTGTCGGGGCAAGTGCTGTTAGCGAGCAGCGCCTATGAAGGCCGGCACGGCACACGAGGGGGTGGGGTGGGCAGCACCACGCCCAGCCGCCTTTGTCTTCCCCAGTGGCGATGTTTAATACACACCACGCCAGGTGCTCATTTGAGGCTGCGTCGACCTAGGGGATGTCCAGGACTGGATCAGATAATCGGGGTAGAACACTCAAACTCCACTCGCTCACTCACTAGAACAGGAGTAGAACACACAAACTCCACTCACTCACTCTGTAGAACAGGGGTAGAACACACAAACTCCACTCACTCACTCTGTAGAACAGGGGTAGAACACACAAACTCCACTCTAAAACGATTTTTATTTGATTTTACCAAGGCCCCACTGAGCTATTCGTTATTTTTCAGAAGCGGCCTCGCTACCACAAACGAGTGGATTGTCATCGGCATCATCACGTGGAAATGTCTACCAGCAGCCAAAGACTCTGAACGCGTGGTGATGTTGATTCTAAATGTGGAGGGGAAAACTGGAGGACCTGGAGATAATTCCACGCGACCACCACAGGGGGAGAGAGAGAGACGCAAACTCCAAACATACAGCAGCAGGCAACGTCAGGGTCGGCATCGAACCCACGACCTCCTGTACACCAGGCGGGGTAGTTAACATCTCATAGCCACCGCGATGGTGATGATGAGAGAGATGCAAACTCCTAATATACAGCAGGTGCCAGGGTAGGGATCGAACCCACGACCTCCTGTACACCAGGCGAGGTAGTTAATATCTCATAGCCACTGTGATGATGATGATGAGAGAGACATGCAAACTCCAAATAACACAGCAGGTGGCAGGGTCAAGATCGAACCCACGACCTCCTGTACACCAGGCGAGGTAGTTAACATCTCCTAGCCACCGTGGTGATGATGATGATGAGACACAGACCTCCTGTACACCAGGCGAGGTAGTCAACATCTCTTAGCCGGGGGGATTGGAGTGCTTTGTCCCCACCTTGATAATAGGTTTTTAACCTTTTATCTGGCAACAAAACTGACACCTTTTTTTACAATAGATCATGTTTGCATTAACCACAATACTTGCAGTCAAGATGCAAACAAACAAAAAAACAGCACTCTGATAATGTACGCATTGTCCTTAAAATTCATGGGTCCACACCAGATACAGCTTTTGCTAGAACCCAGTCTCACATTGTCCGACCACATAACGCCATTTTGACCGCAAGTATTGTGGTTAATGCAAACACGATCCCCTGTAAAAAAAAGGTGTCAGTTTTATTACCATATTTTGCTACTGGCAAAGGAGGTCTCGTAATGTCCCCACCTCGTCGACGATGACGCACGCAAACGGCTCCCTGAAGCCACGCATCGCAGTCTCCAGGATCTGCATGCCGCTGGTGCTGAGCGTGCAGCAGATGATGTTTGACTCCACGATCAACTTCTTCTGCACCATCCACTTCTGGCTGCGCATCTTGTACACCACGGGGGAAGAGGGGTTGGGGATGGAGGGAGGCAGGGAAGGGAGAATTAATATCAGCACAAATAATCGAAATGATCGAAATACAGAGACACCTCTACTTACGAACGAGTTCGGTTCCAGAGGTCTGTGTTCATAAGTCGATGTGTTCGTAAGTTTTCACTGCCGTCCGTTCCAAACGTGTTGTACGGCGTGTACACTAAACACGGGGAATGGCTTTAAAAGTTTTATAATCTCCAGCAGATGTCGATGCCACTGGTCCTTCACGTTCTGCAGATGTAGATGCCACTGGTTCTTCAAGTTATGCAGATGTAGATGCCACTGGTTCTTCACATTCTGCAGATGCCAATGGTTCTTCACGTTCTGCAGATGTAGATGATGCCACTGGTTCTGAATGTCCTGCAAATATAGATGCCACTGGTTCTTCACGTTCTGTAGATGTAGATGCCACTGGTTCTTCACGTTCTGCAGATGTAGATGCCACTGGTCCTTCACAGTCTGCAGATGCCACTGGTTCTTCACGTTCTGCAGATGTAGATGCCAATGGTTCTTCACGTTCTGCATATATAGATGCCACTGGTTATGACTGTTCTGCAGATATAGATGTCACTGGTTCTTCACGTTCTGTAGATGTAGATGCCACTGATTCTCCACGTTCTGCAGATGCCACTGGTTCTTCACGTTCAGCAGATGTAGATGCCAATGGTTCTTCACGTTCTATAGATGTAGATGCCACAGGTGCTTCACGTTCTACAGATGTAGATGCCACTGGTTCTTCACGTTCTGCAGATGTAGATGCCACTGGTTATTCACGTTCTGCAGATGTAGATGCCGCTGGTTCTTCAGGTCCTGTAGATGCCGCTGGTTCTCCACGTCCTGTAGATGTAGATGCAACTGATTCTTCACGTTCTGTAGATGTAGATGCCCCTGGTTCTTCACATTCTGCAGATGTAGATGCCACTGGTTCATCACGTTCTGCAGATGTAGATGCCACTGGTTCTTCACGTTCTGCAGATGTAGATGCCACTGGTTCTACATGTTCTGCAGATGTAAATGCCACTGGTTCTTCACGTTCTGCAGATGTAGATGCCACTGGTTCTTCACCTTCTGCAGATGTAGATGCCACTGGTTCTTCACGTTCTGCAGATGTAGATGCCGCTGGTTCTTCACGTCCTGTAGATGTAGATGCAACTGGTTCTTCACGTTCTGCAGATGTAGATGCCACTGGTTCTTCGCGTTCTGCAGATGTAGATGCCACTGGTTCTTCACCTTCTGCATATGTAGATGCCATTGGTTCGTCACGTTCTGCAGATGTAGATGCCACTGGTTCTTCACGTTCTGCAGATGTAGATGCCACTGGTTCTTCACGTTTTGCAGATATAGATGCCACTGGTTCTTCACGTTCTGCAGATATAGATGCCAATGGTTCTTTACGTTCTGCAGATGTAGATGCCACTGGTTCTTCACGTCCTGTAGATGTAGATGCCACTGGTTCTTCACTTTCGGCAGATGTAGATGCCACTGGTTCCTCACGTTCTGCAGATATAGATGCCACTGGTTCTTCAGGTTCTACAGATGTAGATGCCACTGGTTCTTCACGTTCTACAGATGTAGATGCCACTGGTTCTTCACGTTCTGCAGATGTAGATGCCACTGGTTCTTCACGTTCTGCAGATGTAGATGCCACTGGTTCTTCACGTTCTGCAGATGTAGATGCCACTGGTTCTTCACGTTCTGCAGATGTAGATGCCACTGGTTCTTCACGTTCTGCAGATGTAGATTCCGTTGGTTCTTCACGTCCTGCAGATGTAGATGCCACTGGTTCTTCACGTTCTGCAGATATAGATGCCACTGGTTCTTCAGGTTCTACCGATGTAGATGCCACTGATTCTTCATGTTCTACAGATGTAGATACCACTGGTTCTTCACGTTCTACAGATGTAGATGCCACTGGTTCTTCACGTTCTGCAGATGTAGATGCCACTGGTTCTTCACGTTCTACAGATGTAGATGCCACTGGTTCTTCACGTTCTGCAGATGTAGATGCCACTGGTTCTTCACGTTCTGCAGATGTAGATGCCACTGGTTCTTCACGTTCTGCAGATGTAGATGCCACTGGTTCTTCACGTTCTGCAGATGTAGATGCCACTGGTTCTTCACGTTCTGCAGATGTAGATTCCGTTGGTTCTTCACGTCCTGCAGATGTAGATGCCACTGGTTCTTCACGTTCTGCAGATATAGATGCCACTGGTTCTTCAGGTTCTACCGATGTAGATGCCACTGATTCTTCATGTTCTACAGATGTAGATACCACTGGTTCTTCACGTTCTGCAGATGTAAATGCCACTGGTTCTTCACGTTCTGCAGATGTAGCTGCCACTGGCTCTTCACGTTCTGCAGCTGTAGAAGCCACTGGTTCTTCATGTTCTACAGATATAGATGCCACTGGTTCTTCACGTTCTGCAGATGTAGATGCCACTGGTTCTTCGACGATCTGCAGATGTAGATTCCACTGGTTATTCACGTCCTGCAGATGTAGATGCCACTGGTTCTTCACAATCTGCAGATGTAAATGCCACTGGTTCTCCTCATTCTGCAGATGTAGATTCCACTGGTTCTTCACGTCCTGCAGATGTAGATGCTGCTGGTTCTTCACATTCTGCAGATGTAGATGCTGCTGGTTCTTCAAGTTCTGCAGATGTAGATGCCACTGGTTCTTCACATTCTGCAGATGTAGATGCCACTGGTTCTTCACAGTCTGTAGATGCCACCACCACCATCTATTGCGCGGCAGTTGAACTTACACCTCTCGGTCCGAACAGGCAACTGGACACATACGGGACAGGTTTGTTCGTATCTCTCAAAGTTCGTAAGTCGAATGTTCGTAAGTAGAGGAGCCCCTGTAATCAATATACTCTCAACGCAAAATGCTGGCGAGGCATCGTCGTATTTACGGTTTCCAAGTTGGGGGGTGCACCCCACCCCCCTCCACCCCCCCCCACCCCCCACTGGGGATGGGGGGGGCGGTACTACCACGTGCATGAGGTGCCACAGTGCTGCCCTTCGTAGGCAGTGCTGCTCGCTACTAAAGGCACTTGCCCCAAGAGTCTGTTAAAGACCACATGGGGAGGGATCTTTGTGTGTGTACGTGTGTGGGTATTTTGTACCATTGGACACTCCACCCCCACAACCCCTAATCGGTGATGGGGCCGTTGTGGAGGGAGTGGAGAGTTTCCCATACCTGGGCAGTGTGCTTATGACCGGCTCCAGTTTAACAGCAGAGGTCTCACTCCGAATCAGTCGAGCGGCAATATCTTTTCATCGGTTGCGTAACGCTGTGTGGAAGCTACCTGGTCTGTCGCTCCGCACTAAGCTTCAGGTCTTCTCGGCCACGGTTATTCCCTCCCTTCTCTATGCTTGCGAAATGTGGACCCCCCTAATGGAACATCTTCGCCGGTTAGAAACATTTAGGTTGGCCTGCCTACGATCCATCCTGGGTTTAACCAGGCTGGATTGTGTGAAGAGCTCACAAATCCTTGAAAGATCTTGGCAAGGTCCCATCGGTGAGCTCCTCCGGCAGGCAAGGCTACGTTGGCTGGGTCATGTAGCCCGCATGCCCAGCCACCGCATGCCGAAACAGCTTTTGTTCGGCTGGATCGAGGGGGCTAAACGGGCGCGGCACGGGCTAGAGAAGAGATGGAGTGATGTGGTACAGGAGGACGTGGAGCTGAGTGGACTTGCCGATGACCGGTACCAGTGGTGTCAAGATCAGCCTCTGTGGAGGAGGCTCGTGAAGGATGCTACTGGGCAGTTGGAGGGAGTCGCCCTCCAACAACAACGGAGGGCAGAGGAGCGACGCTCACAACAATGAGCGGAGCGCCGGGTGGCTAAAGCACAGCAAGTTGGCACAGTAGGGGGCACAGGTGGTGCACCAGCCAGTCATCTCAGTCAGTCGACCCGTGGCACCTGGGTCTGCCCCGTGACCTCCTGCCAGCGGGCGTTCGACACTTCACGTGGCCTCAAGGTGCACATGGCCTGGCACAAGCGTCGTGGTAACGTCACCGCCACTTAGTGGCGAATGGTGGTTGTTGTTGTTGTTGTGAGTACGAGAGTGTGTGTGTGGGGAGCGGTAGTGTAGCGGTTAGCGCTACGCTGCACTACGAACCCAGCAACCCGAGTTATATTGCCGCCCATGACTAAAACCAGCGATGATTATCTAAACCGGTGCTGGGCCTCCCTTAGGTGGACTCAGCTTCAAATGAGTACCTGGTGCGGTGTTTAAACGTCGCCACTGGGGAGACAAAGGCGGCCGGGCATGGTGCTGCCACCCACCCCCTCGTGTGCAATGCCGGCCTTCCTCGGTGCTCGCTAACAGCACTTGCCCCGACGGGCTGTTCAGGCTGTACGGGGAGTCTTTTGTCTCTGTAGATGTGTGCGTGTTCAGGCGTGGTGCTGGTCACCCATCCCCTCGTGTGCCGCAGTGCCGGCCTTCATAGGCGCTGCTCACAAACAGCACTTGCCCCAACAGCCCGTTAAGGCTACACCGAGGGCTCTTCGTCTTTGTGGGGAGCGGAGGCGCAGAGGACCCTGCAACCCAAATCCGATTCCCGCCCTGTGTCACGGCACCGTTGAGGCTAAACGGGGGGGGGGGGGGGGGGAGGGATCATTGTCTTAATCTTGATAAATGAGCACACGACCCTGGGACGCGTGCTGAAGTTACCTCCTTGATTGTGTGGTTGAGAACCTCACGATCCCTGGCCAAGTCATTCAGAAGCTTGCACTGCTGTTGATACTGCACACACAGAGACACGGAGGAAAAGCGAGAGGGGTGGGCGCACGGCGTGAGACGCAGGGAGTCAGTGAAGGTGAGACACAGGGAGTCAGTGAGTGTGAGACACAGGGAGTCAGTGAGTGTGAGACGCAGGGAGTCAGTGAGTGTGAGACACAGGGAGTCAGTGAGTGTGAGACGCAGGGAGTCAGTGAGTGTGAGACGCAGGGAGTCAGTGAGTGTGAGACACAGGGAGTCAGTGAGTGTGAGACACAGGGAGTCAGTGAATGTGAGACACAGGGAGTCAGTGAGTGTGAGACGCAGGGAGTCAGTGAGTGTGAGACGCAGGGAGTCAGTGAGTGTGAGACACAGGGAGTCAGTGTGAGACACAGGGAGTCAGTGTGAGACACAGGGAGTCAGTGAGTGTGAGACGCAGGGAGTCAGTGAGTGTGAGACACAGGGAGTCAGTGAGTGTGAGACACAGAGAGTCAGTGAGGGTGAGTGGAGCAGGGAGTCAGTGAGTGTGAGACACAGGGAGTCAGTGAGTGTGAGACACAGGGAGTCAGTGAGTGTGAGACACAGGGAGTCAGTGAGTGTGAGACGCAGGGAGTCAGTGAGTGTGAGACACAGGGAGTCAGTGAGTGTGAGACACAGGGAGTCAGTGAGTGTGAGACACAGGGAGTCAGTGAGTGTGAGACGCAGGGAGTCAGTGAGTGTGAGACGCAGGGAGTCAGTGAGTGTGAGACACAGGGAGTCAGTGAGTGTGAGACGCAGGGAGTCAGTGAGTGTGAGACGCAGGGAGTCAGTGAGTGTGAGACACAGGGAGTCAGTGAGTGTGAGTGGAGCAGGGAGTCAGTGAGTGTGAGTGGAGCAGGGAGTCAGTGAGTGTGAGACACAGAGAGTCAGTGAGTGTGAGACACAGGGAGTCGGTGAGTGTGAGACACAGGGAGTCAGTGAGTGTGAGACACAGGGAGTCAGTGAGTGTGAGACACAGGGAGTCGGTGAGTGTGAGACGCAGGGAGTCAATGAATGTGAGTGAGTGAGTGTGTGAGTGAGTGTGAGTGAGTGTGTGTGTGTGAGTGAGTGTGTGTGAGTGAGTGAGTGTGTGTGAGTGTGAGAGTGAGTGTGTGTGTGTGTGAGAGTGAGTGAGTGAGCGTGTGAGTGAGTGTGCGTGTGAGTGAGTGTGCGTGAGTGTGAGTGAGTGTTTGTGTGAGAGTGTGTGAGTGTGAAAGTATGTGTGTGAGTGAGTGTGAGTGAGTGTGACTGAGTGTGAGTGTGTGTGTGAGTGTGAGAGTGAGTGTGCGTGTGAGTGTGAGTGAGTGTGAGTGAGTGTGAGAGTGAGTGTGCGTGTGAGTGAGTGTGAGTGTGAAAGGGAGCATGAGAGTGAGTGTGCGTGTGAGTGAGTGAGTGTGAGAGTGAGTGAGTGTGAGTGAGTGTGAGCATGTGTGAGTGTGTGAGTGTGTGTTAGTGTGTGTGTGTGTGTGAGTGTGTGTGTGAGAGTGAGTGTGAGTGTGCGTGTGAATGAGTGTGTGTGTGAGTGTGAATGAGTGAGTGTGTGTGTGAATGAGTGAGTGTGTGTGAGTGAGTGTGAGTGAGTGAGTGTGAGTGTGTGAGTGAGTGTGTGTGTGTTTGTGAGTGTGTGTGAGTGTGAATGAGTGAGTGTGTGAGTGCCACCTGCTCCAACTTCTTGGGTAGCTCCAAGCGTAGCCGACTCAGCGTCCGCGTTGTTTCATCGATTCGCTTGTCCAGGTGAATCTTCCCCGCCTGCGCATCGGCCTGCTGCTTCCCTACAGACGAACACACGCACAGTCACACGCACACACACACACCAGACACACACAGTCACACGCACAGTCACACGCACAGTCACACGCACCACACACACGCACAGTCACACGCACAGTCACACGCACACACGCACAGTCACACGCACCACACACACACACAGTCACACGCACACACACACCACACACGCACACACACACAGTCACACGCACAGTCACACGCACACACGCACGCACACACATACGCACAGACGCACAGTCACACGCACACACATGCACAGTCACGCACACGCACAGTCATGCACACGCACAGTCACACACACACACGCACAGTCACACGCACACACGCACGCGCACACACGTACGCACACACACGCGCACCCACGTACGCACACACACACACGCGCACACACACACACGCACACACGCACACTCACGCACACACACGTACGCACACACACACGCACGCGCACACACACGCACGCACGCGTACGTGCACACACGACACCCCATTACCACACCGTCACATACGACGCTCACTCACCCGCCCGGCCGCCCGCCACACTTACTCATGCGGTGCTGCAGCTGCTGGTCCAGGCTGAACTTGATGACCTTGGGGGAGATGCTCCTCTCGGTTCCGAGCCGGACCAGGTTGATGTCTCCGCAGTTGCCTGCGACGCGCGTGGCACAGACGTCGCAAGGATCAACTCCCTCCGCGTGGGGGGGCGAGGAGGCGCCATCGACCCCGGGGCTCACCATGAGAAGGCAGCACAGCAGCGAGGGGCTGAATCTCCACGCTTACCGGGTAGCGTACGTGTGTGTGTGTGTGTGTGCTAGTGAGTGCGCGAGGCTGTGCGTACGTCCGTGTGCGAGTGTGTGAATGTGTGCGTGTATGCTCATGTGAATGTGTAAAACAACCCCCTACCTCCTCGCGGTGCCGGACGGGCAACTCTGTCGTGGACAGTGCTGTGGGGGGAGGGCCAAATCCGATTGGCTCCTCCCCTCATGGCGTCTGTGTCCACCACAGTGGCTAAACGGGGGCTCTGGACGGGTGAGAGGGGCTGGTAACCCCACCACCTTCAATTAATTACCACTAAACCACGAGTTAAACTGAAATATGTAACTAATAAGCTTGTGCCGGAGGCCCCTGGGGGACAGGCGTCTATGACGTCTCCTGGCCAAACCCCAATTGGCGGAGCCAGGAGATTGAATCTCTACCCTCGGGGCTCCTCCAGAAACAACGAAAAGCCATTACGGATGGCCACGTGGAATGTTCGAACGCTCACTGTGGAGGAGAGGCTGCCACTCCTCTGTCGGAAGCTGGACCGGTACCACCTGGATCTCTGTGGCATTAAGGAGGTCCGGTGGACCGGTTCTCGCTCCTTGCACCATGAGGGGTGGACAGTCCTCTACTCGGGGCAGCAGACTGCCAAACAACTGGGTGTGGCTCTTCTTTTGAACAAAAGAATGAAGGGGGCTTGGGAGCGTGGCGGTGAAGTGTGGCAAGCTGTAAGCCCCAGGCTACTTTGGGCTCGCCTTTCCATCAACCGGAGGCGAGGAGTGGTGGTCGTGGTTACTTATGTCCCCACCGAAGATGAACATCCAAGGAGGGATGCAGGCAAAGCCGATGAGTCAGATGCCTTCTATGACCTCCTGTCACAGGTGCTGGCTAAAGTAGCCCTTCGGGATAGAGTCATCATGTTGGGTGACTTCAATGCCTGAGTTGGTCATGATGCTGGCACCTGGTCTGGAGTGATTGGAGGGCATGGGCCAGATCAGCTCAATAACAACGGTAGGAGGCTGCTAGATTTTTGTGCTGTTCTGGCATCGGCGCATCCACACAACATCATGGATGCATGCCGGGTCCAAGCAAGAACATCTGCTGGACTACATAGTGACGGACCAGCGGATGCGAGCCCATGTCCTTGACACCAGGACCTACCGTGGAGCTGATCTACTCTGTAAGATGCGCCTGCCATTTTTCCACTCCGGTGGTGGGTGTACACCCAGGACCCCATTCCGACCTAAAGTGGCCTGGTCTCGGTTATCTGATGAAAGTTGCAAGCGAGAATTTCATCATCGCTTGCGGCTGGGATTGGCATCGTCCCCGACTCCTCCTGATGTCGAGGGTAAATGGGCGAGGTTTAGGACTGTGACTCATGCAGTTGCAATGGCTGCTTTGGGTACGCGGTCCAGACCTCCCCAGAGAACCTGGCTGACAAAGGAGGTGTTCAGGATAGTTGAGAAAAAGCGACAGGCCCACTGTCATCAGCTACAGAATCCCACGTCAGAGAAGGAGGAGGCTTACCGCAGCCTTCGCTCGGAGGTTCGGAGAGCCGTGAGGCGCTGCAAGGATGGGTGGTGGTCGCGGGTTGCTGAGGAGATGGAGTCTGCCTCAGTGGCCCGCGATCACAAATCTCTATTTAACTCCATCAAAAAAGTAACCTGCAGCGCCACACCTATTACCATCATTAGGGGAAAAAACGGTGATCCAATCTCCGACCCCCAGGAACAGGTTTGCAGATTTGCTGAGCATTTCTGTGAGGTCCTGGGGGAGGAAAAATCCCTCACCCAGGAAAACATCGTGGCACAAAGTGAGGATGACCCTGTTGAGGCTGCGGTGCCTCAAATATTGGAAGAAGTCACCCCCTGTGAGTGGCTGGCTGAAGTACCATCTGTTGAGGAAGTACTGAAGGCAATCCGGAGTCTGAGACCAGGAAATGCAGTGGGCAGAGATGATCTCCCAAGCGAAATGCTGAGGGAGGGTGGCGTTTGTGCACAGACTGCCCTATATGATATCATAACAACAGTCTGGACGACTGGACGGGTTCCGCAGGATTGGAAGGATGCCCTGGTGGTCCCCCTCTTTAAGAAGGGGGACCGCACAGACTGTAACAACTACAGGGGCATCACACTCCTCAGTGTGCCGGGAAAGGTCCTGGCAAGGATTATTCAACATCGCCTCGCCAGACACGCTGAGGAGAGGCTTGCGGAGCCCCAATGTGGTTTCAGGAAAGGGCCGTCCTGCACAGATGCCATATTTTCTGTCCGTCTGCTACAGCAGAGGTGTAGGGAATTCCAACAAGACCTACATCTCTGCCTTATTGACCTGGTCAAGGCCTATGATACCATCAGTAGGCCTGGGCTCTGGGTTGTTCTTCGTACTTTTGGAGTCCCTGACCCTCTGCTCACGATCATTAAGGACCCTCATGATAGTGAGCGGGCCCGGGTAAAACTACGTGGCCGGGAGCCAGAGCCATTCCCTGTACACCTTGGGGTGCGACATGGATGTCCTCTGGCTCCCACATTATTTAACATCTATTTTGACCACGTAGTTCGTGAAGCCTTCAATAGCTGTACCGGGGGAATCTCCATTTGGTACAGATATAATGGGAGGCTGATCGATGCCCGGGTGCGGTCAAGGGATGGCTTCCTATTGCTCAACCACATTATGTATGCTGATGATTTGGTAATAGCTGCTCATTCAGAGGAGTTGGAGACGCTGCTGCTGAGACTGGAGCATGCCACTAAGAGATGGGACCTTACCATCAGCCCCACCAAAACTCAGCACCTGCCTGGGCATTTTGTACCATCGGACACTCCACTCCCACAACTGCCAATCGGTGATGGGGCAGTTGTGGAGAGAGTGGAGAGTTTCCCGTACCTGGGCAGTGTGCTTATGACCGGCTCCAGTTTAACAGCAAAGGTCTCACTTCGAATCAGTCGAGCGGCAATATCTTTTCATCGGTTGCATAACGCTGTGTGGAAGCTACCTGGTCTGTCGCTCCGCACTAAGCTTCAGGTCTTCTCGGCCACGGTCATTCCCTCCCTTCTCTACGCTTGTGAAACGTGGACCCCCTTAATGGAGCATCTTCGCCGGTTAGAAACATTTAGGCTGGCCTGCCTACGATCCATCCTGGGTTTAACCAGGTTGGATTGTGTGAGGAGCTCAAAAATTCTTGAAAGATCTGGGCAAGGTCCCATCGGTGAGCTCCTCCGGCAGGCAAGGCTGCGTTGGCTGGGTCATGTAGCCCGCATGCCCAGCCACCGCATGCTGAAACAGCTTTTGTTCGGCCGGATCGAGGGGGCTAAACGGGCGCGGCACGGGCTAGCGAAGAGATGGAGTGATGTGGTACAGGAGGACGTGGAGCTGAGTGGACTTGCCGATGACTGGTACCAGCGGTGTCAAGATCGGCCTCTGTGGAGGAGGCTCGTGAAGGACGCTATTGGGCAGTTGGAGGCAGTCGCCCTCCAACAACAACGGAGGGCGGAGGAGCGATGCTCACAACAACGAGCGGAGCGCCGGGTGGCTAAACCACAGCAGGTTGGCACAGTAGGGGGCACACGAGGTGCACCAGCCAGTCATCTCAGTCAGTTGACCCGTGGCACCTGGGTCTGCCCCGTGACCTCCTGCCCGCGGGCGTTCGACACTTCACGAGGCCTCAAGGTGCACATGGCCTGGCACAAGCGTCATGGTGACATCATCGCCAGTTAGTGGCGAATGGCGGCTATTGGTATGGGTGCGTGAGTGTGTGCGTGTACATGTGTGTATGAATCATTCAGACTGGCCTGCCTACCATCCAGTGCCGGATTAAGCTAGTGCCGGGCCTTGTGGCATATGTTACAAAGGGGCCCTAAATATTTTAAAACACGTAAATATTAAAACACCCATTTTTGACTTCTATAGTAAAGTTATTGTATTTTTTCATTTGCTATACAGCCAGATAATACGATAAATCGCTAACCTTAAACACCCAGACCTTGATAAAAGTTTAAGACAGTATAGTACTACAGTAATAGAGCCAGTGCAGAATCACTGGACCGGAATTGATAGCCTGAAAGCATTTAATGTGGGGCACTTGAAAGTGCGGGGCCCGTAGCTACTACATATGTAGCTACTTTTGCAACTAGGATAATCCGGCACTGCTACCATCCATCATGGCTTTAACCAGGCTGGATTGTGTGAAGAGCTCACAAATCCTTGAAAGATCTGGACAAAGTCCCATCGGTGAGCTCCTCCGGCAGGAAAGGCTGCGTTGGCTGGGTCACGTAGCCCGCATGCCCAGCCACCACATGCCGAAACAGCTTTTGTTCGGCCGGATAGAGGGGGCTAAACGGGCACAACATGGGTTAGAGATGGAGTGATGTCGTACAGGAGGACGTGGAGCTGAGTGGACTTGCCGATAATTTAATTGGTACCAGCAGTGTCAGGCTATGTGCACGTTAAGGACACGTTAAGTGTTGAAGGCTCGCTGACAGGAGGCCTCAAGACAGACCCAGCAGGTGCCATGGGTTGGCTGACTGAGATGACTGGTAGATGCACCACCAGATTTAACCCCCTACTGTGACAACTTGCTGCGTTTTAGCCGCCCCGCGCTCCGCTCGTTGTTGTGAGCGTCGCTCCTCCGCCCTCCGTTGTTGCTGCCAAGCAGCGTCCTTCACGAGCCTCCTCCATAGAGGCCGATCCTGGCACTGCTGGTACCAGTCATCGGCAAGTCCACTCAGCTCCACGTCCTCCTGTACCACATCACTCCATCTCTTCTCTAGCCCGTGCCGCGCCCGTTTAGCCCCCTCGATCCGGCCGAACAAAAGCTGTTTCAGCATGCGGTGGCTGGGCATGCGGGCTACATGACCCAGCCATCGCAGCCTTGCCCGCCGGAGGAGCTCACCGATGGGACCGTGCCCAGATCTTTCAAGGATTTGTGAGCTCCTCACACAATCCAGTCTGGTTAAACCCAGGATGGATCGTAGGCAGGCCAGCCTAAATGTTTCTAACCAGCGAAGATGTTCCATTAGGGGGGTCCACGTATCGCAAGCGTAGAGAAGGGAGGGGATGACCGTGGCCGAGAAGACCTGAAGCTTAGTGCGGAGCGACAGACCAGGTAGCTTCCACACAGCATTACGCAACCGATGAAAATATATTGCCGCTCGACTGATTCGGAGTGAGACCTCTGCTGTTAAACTGGAGCCGGTCATAAGCACACTGCCCAGGTATGGGAAACCCTCCACTCTCTCCACAACTGCCCCATCACCGATTGGGAGTTGTGGGGGTGGAGTGTCCGATGGTACAAAATACCCAGGAAGGTGCTTAGTTTTGGTGGGGCTGATGGTAAGGCCCCACCTCGTAGTGGCACGCTCCAGTCTCAGGAGCAGCGTCTCCAACTCCTCCTCTGAATGAGCAGCTATCACTCACTCACACACTCACTTACACACTCACTTACACACACACACACACTCACTCACACACTCACACATTTACACACTCACTCAGTTACAAACTCACTCGCACACTCACACACTCACTCACACACTCACTCACTCACACACTCACTCACTCACTTACAGACTCACTCACTCACACTTACACACTCACTCACTCACACACACTCACACTCACTCACACACTCACTCACTCACTCACACTCACACACTCTCACACACTCTCACACACACTCACACACACTCACTCACACACTCACTCACACACACAAACACACACTCACTCACTCACTCACACACTCACTCACTCACACACTCACTCACACATACTCACTCACACACACACACTCACACACTCACTCACTCACTCACACACACACACTCACACACTCTCACACACACACACTCACTCACTCACACACACTCACACTCACTCACACTCACTCACACACACTCACACACTCACTCACACACTC